>NW_006238950.1:1518807-1607232 GCF_000226075.1 Solanum tuberosum | reverse complement strand
GTCGAAAAGTGTTGAACAAATTGAATTGTAAATTCTTTTTCCATTTCTTCTTAGATTTTCAAGCATTACAACAACCATAGTAAAATGTGGGGTAACCAAATTATCAACTTCATCAAAGCTATGGTTCTAACTCTTATATTTATTTGAAATTTGTCAACTTATTACTTGTAGAACTATGTTAACAATTCATATAATGATTGCCCGAGTAAAATAATATTTTTCAACGTTGAATTAATAAAATCTTATTTAAAACTAATAATTGAAAAAGAAATCGAATAAATCATTTATATATAAAAGAAATATTAGGTAATACTTTGCATTTAAAAATGTAAGAAAAATAAATTTTAAATAAATACATGTGAAGTTTATTTAGATTTTAGGCCTCTAATTAAGATTTCGCTTTAGATCTCCGATTACGTTGAGCCGCTCCTGCCCAAGTGTCAAATTGTAAAAAGCCTAACAATGCTTTTGGCTGTGCTGCTTATTGACAATTTGACACAATTTTCAGTTCCTGCCTCATACCTGTTGCAGAAGATAGAGGACATGTGGTTAGAAAAAATATACTTATGAATCAATGATACATTTTAGAATGAATTATAGTAGTTGAGTCATAATACACAGGAACTAATTGAAGTATCACTAGCAGATATCAAAACTGAAGCAGCATTTCTTCTTAGGAAACCAATAGTGTCATGTTATGGCACATCATTTTAAGACCTGTAGAGGACCATCTTGCACGCACAACCACCAAGGCAATTTAGTGAGACATAAGACCGTGTTGGAATGTATGCGTCCACTGGTCTAGATGGGAACAGGTCAGCACAGTTACAATAGCAGAAAATAAACAAAGTGTTGAAAGTAAAGATTGCACAACAACTTTACGTGGAAAACCTCCTTACTCAAGGGAGTAAAACCACGACCTGGCCTGTCAGGACTTTTCAAAAAAACTGCTTTCACTAATCTTCTCAAGCAAAAGTAAAAGCAAGTTTACAAACTGAGATTAGCCTACTAATCCCAACTCTAAGCAATAACACCTATTACTTAGATGAGCCAGAACAGATACAACACTGCCCACTAAGCTATCACCCCTAGATAACTTAGACTTTGCTAAGCGGATACCACACCGCCCACTAAATCAACTAGCTCCTAGATGATTTAGACTTTGACTAAGCAGATACAACACTGCTCACTATACTAATCCTGACCGATTAATATAGACTTTAGAGTAAGACACTAAGTTACCATTAACCTAGTTCTTACAATGATTCACCCAAACTTGAAACGTTCTTTCACAAGTGAAACGAATCCTACAATATAAGCACTATTACAAGCAAACAAAGTAACAGCTGGTACAGGAAGCACTTGAAGCAATCGATCAGGTCTCTGCTGTTTTAAAGCTTGAAATATCTCTCTCTTTGAATGAATGAATAATTTGTTGTTTGTTCTTGGATATATTTAGACATTAATAGTTATTATCCAATGAACAAGCAACCTCGTTGCTTCTGATTGGTGGAGTACTTTGCAGCTTCACCAACCTTCTGACGCAGACAGCTTTCCAGCTGTACAACACTTTGACCACTGGACGAGTATTCATACTCTGCAGAGGACCAGATCCCTGCACTTGTGAGAAGATAATCAAAACATCAAGAAGCATAAGCACTTATCAGACCGGTACCTAGAAAAGGAATACTGAGCATGTTGCACGGTGTCAACTGTATGCTAGACAAGTTATTTTTACCTCTTGCAGTACCTTTGAACCGAGAACCATTTGCAAAGCTTATCTCAACAAGTTCTTATTTTGTCAGCTCAAGTAATGGTGAATGTTTGTAGGATGGTTATGGATTTCTTCTGCCTATTGTTCATTGCCTTTGCCCTCCTCGGGTGATTTCTCAGATGGATTTCCTGTTAAAAATTAGTGCATTTTAACGGTCTTTTTTTAAATTTTTACTTCTGCCCTGTTTAGTTTACTGAGTCAAATAAATCAGTTCCTATTTCGTATGAAGTCTACCTAGATAGGAGTCTTAGTAAGTTACTAGAGTATTTTTAGGAGTTCAAGTTAGTGGCACGGTTTATATAGTTGCTGCATAATTGCTGTAAACCAGAGCTTCAGGAATAACATTCTCTCTGTTCTATTTTCGTTATACTGCAAACTTCTTCTTTATGTGCTTATTTTTTGTTTTATGGTATCAGAGCAAGGTCGTTGATCTGATTATTATTTCCATCTTCTTGTCTATCAAGTTTTATTAGTCTTGTTGGAGAAGATTGAAAGCTGCAGAGAAAGAAAAAAAGACTTGTGCAGTATGGAGTCGGTAAATGGGGGAAACAATTCAAATGCCCAATTTGGTGTCGAGAAGCTTGTAGGGACAAACTACAAGTACTGGAGAATGTGTATGGAAGCTTATCTTCAAGGTCAAGACCTGTGGGATCTTATTGTTAGTGCTGAAGCAGAAATTCCAGCAAATACTGCAGAAAATGCAGAACCATGGAAAAAATGGAAGATTAAATGTGGTAAAGCACTCTTTGCTTTGAGGACTTCAATTGGCAGAGAGCTCATCGACCATGTACGTGATGTTAACTCACCAAAAGAAGTTTAGGAGATACTTGAGAGATTATTTACAAAAAAGAATACTGGTAGGCTACAACTGCTGAAAAACGAATTGGCAATGCTAACACAAGGGGGCGTGTCTATTTCTGAATATTTCTTACGAGTTAAAGGAATTTGTGCTGAAATTTTAGAATTAGATCCTGATGAGAAGATCGGTTAAGCAATATTGCGGCGATTTCTTATTCGAGGATTAAAGAAGGAGTATAGTCCGTTCGTCACCTCCATTCAGGGTTGGACAAAGCAACCTTCAGTTGAAGAATTCGAAAATTTTCTTTCCAATCAGGAGGCATTGGCAAAGCAAATGGCAAAAAACTTTGAACCAGATGCAGCTCTCTTTTCAAAGGATAAAAATAAAAAGAAAATCGTATCCTCGAAAAGCAAGAACAATGAAAAAGGATCCAATGGTGAAAAACCTACTGGTGGCAACTTTGAGAATAAAAAGTGCTATAGATGTGGTAAAATTGGACACATCAAGAAAAATTGTCGAGTGAGGATCTCAAATGCAAATGTTGCAAGTGAAAATGATGGAAACGAGCAACTCAAATGGGAGCAGTGCTTCACTGTAGAAGTAGATGAGCAGAGGAATGATGATGTAGTTCAAGCTCTCTACAACAATGATAATTGCACACAAGAATGGATCATTGATTCTGGTTGCTCTCATCATGTAACTGGAAATGATTCTCTTCTTTCAGAGTTGCGCCAACATAACAAAGAACGAGTTGTTGTTACAGCAGATAACTCGACATATCCAGTAGCAAATGAAGGAGTCTTGAAGATTGACGTTGGAGCTACAGGGGCTGTCAAGTTGAATGATGTATTTCATGCTCCAGGTTTGAAGAGAAACTTAGTTTCAGTTTCTCAAATCACTGATTCTGGAAAATATATTCTATTTGGTCCAAATGATGTGAAGATTCTGGACAACGTGAAGAACATATCTGTTGATGTTGTTCTTACGGGTGAAAAGAAAGGTTCGTTGTTTGTCATGGCAGTAGAAGAAGCCTATGTGAAGAAGACAAGTCAAACATATAGCACAGCAATTTGGCATGCTCGACTGGGGCACTTGGGATACCAATTGTTGAGGCAAATCTGTTCAAAGAAACTGGTGGATGGTCTACCAGCTCTGCAAAATATTCATGAAGATGTAGTTTGTCAAGGTTGTCAATTTGGGAAATCACACCGTCTCCCATTTCAAAGATCAGGAAATCAAAGATCCACTATGTTTGAACTGGTTCATACAGACTTGATGGGACCAACAAAAACAACAAGTTATAGTGGTTTTCGGTATGTCATGATACTTGTAGAAGACTTCTCAAGATATACATGGGTGAAGTTCTTGAAAGAGAAGAGTGAAGCCTTGTCAAAATTTGTTGAATTTAAAACTACAGTGGAGAAGGATTTTGGGGTAAAAGTTAAATGCTTGCGTAGTGACAATGGAGGAGAATACATGTCTGATGTATTCTTTAAATATTGCGATGACAATGGTATTTCAAGGTAAATGACATGCCCTAACACCCCCCAACAGAATGGTGTTTCTGAAAGGAAAATGGCTCATCTTGCTTCTACAAGCCTTTCCTGGTTGCATGATAAAAATCTCCCTCGAGAGCTCTGGGCTGAAGCTATTCAATGTGCATGTTATGTGATAAATCGTTTGCCTCCATGGCCAGGTAAAGCGAAATCCCCTTTCGAGATTCTATATCATGAAAAGCCAAATGTAAATTACTTTCGGGTATTTGGTTCAACTTGTTATGTTCATATTCCAAAATCCTCTCGAACTAAACTTGACCCGAAAGAAAAAAAGTGTATCTTTGTTGGCTATGATTCTTATAGGAAAGGGTGGAGGTGTATGGACCCTGAAATCAAGAAATTTGTCACTTCCAGAGATATTGTGTTTGATGAAATATCATCCTACCATTCTGCCCAGAAAACTAACAATCAAGAAATGATTCTTGATGTTGATCAAGAACCTTTGGAGCTGACTCCAGAGAGAAATTTGCAGGCTTCAAATAATGATGAAAGCTCAAATTCAAATGGTGTTGAACAACAAACCGAAAGGAGGTCAGCAAGAGAGAAAAGACAGCCAAGTTACTTCAAAGATTATGAGGTACACTTGAACAACTGCTCGATTACTTCATGTTTCTTTACAGGAGTATTGGATAAACCTGTAAGCTTTGAAGAAGCCAAAGGTCATCCTGAGTGGGAAGCAGCTATGCAAGAGAAATTGATGCTCTGAACAAAAATCAGACGTGGGAGTTGGTGTCGAAGCCAGAAAAATTGCGAGTTTATCACTTGCAAATGGATTTTTCGTTTGAAGAAAAATTCAGACGGGGTTGTCGACAAATACAAAGCTCGGTTTGTCGCACGTGGTTTTTCTCAAAGTTATGGGCTGAATTATGAGGAAACATTCAGTCCAGTTGCAAAAATAGTAATTGTAAGAACATTTTTTTCACTTGGAGCATCTATGAACTGGAAGTTGTGGCAGCTTGACGTAAAAAACGCTTTTCTTTATGGAGAATTGGATCGTGAAGTGTTTATGGAGCAGCCAAAAGGATATGTCTCTATGTAGTATTCTCATTATGTTTGCCGATTAAAGAAAGCGTTGTATGGCCTTAAACAAGCACCACGTGCTTGGTATGGTAAAGTTGCTCAATACTTTATATTTTGTGGTTTTAAAGTTTCCGATGCTGATTCTAGTCTATTTATTAAATTAGAATCAAATGTGCATCTGATGGTTTTATTATATGATGACATGATCATTACTAGTAATAATGATGCTGAAATCTCAATGAAAATTTCAATGTTGAAAAGTGATCTTTCGGTTCGATTTGAGATGAAGAACTTGGGGGAAGTGAGCTGTTTTCTTGGTCTGGAAGTTGAAAAAACAGATCAAGGATATTTTATTTCTCAAAAGACATATGCAAGGAAATTGTTGCAGCGCTTTGGCATGGGGGAGTCGAAAGAAAAAGCCACTCCAATGGAACCACATCTAAAGTTGATGAAAGCTGAAGGGAAGCCATTAAAAGATGTCAAAAATTTTCAGCAACTTGTTGGTAGTTTAATTTATTTAACTATCACAAGACCAGAGATTGCTTATTCCGTTGGAATCGTTTCTCAGTTCATGCAGTGTCCAAGAAGTTCACACCTTGATGCAGCAAGGAGAATTCTTCGTTATGTGAAGGGCTCACTTGATCATGGTCTTATGTATAGAAGACATGAAACTTTTATACTCAATGGATTTACCGACGCGGATTGGGCTGGAGATGTGAATGATAGACATTCAACTTCAGGGTATTGTTTCAATACTGGTTCAGCAATGGTATCTTGGTGCAGCAAGAAGCAACCAGTGGTAGCATTATCTAGCACTGAAGCTGAGTATGTAGCCGCAACTATGGCTGCACAAGAATGTATGTGGTTGAAGAGACTAATAGGAGAGATGCTGTGCAAAGTTGATTACGCCATTCAAATTAGATGTGATAATGAAAGTGCTGTCAAGCTTGCATCAAATCCAATTTTTCATGGTCGAACGAAGCACATAGAGGTTCGTCATCACTTCATTCGAGAGAAAGTGTTGGATCAAGAAGTTATTTTGAAAGGAATTTCTACAAATGAGCAAGTCGCGGACATATTTACAAAGGCCTTAATAAAGCCTAAGTTTGAATATTTCAGGGCTGCTCTTGGAGTTATTGACAGTAAGCATGCACTAAGGGGGAGTGTTAAAAATTAGTGCATTTTAACGGTCTTTTTTTAAATGTTTACTTCTGCCCTGTTTAGTTTACTGAGTCAAATAAATCAGTTCCTATTTCGTAGGAAGTCTACCTAGATAGGAGTCTTAGTAAGATACTAGAGTATTTTTAGGAGTTCAAGTTAGTGGCACAGTTTATATAGCTGCTGCATAATTGCTGTAAACTAGAGCTTCAGGAATAACATTCTCTCTGTTCTATTTCCGTTATACTGCAAACTTCTTCTTTATCTGCTTATTTTTTGTTTTATTTCCATCATTAATTCCTCCACTTGATGTTCCATCTGCTGATGAAGCTTCCTTCTCGATCAAATACAGAGAATCTGGATTGCTCAATTTTGGCAAAGCATCTGTCTCCAACAAGATCCTGTCCTTAGGAATTGACTTTAACATTTTCTTCGCCTTGCTCTCCTTCATGGACATAAGGAACCCAGAAAGGAGAAGTAAGCACCAAACTTAGCAAATTCAGGAACCATTTCGGCATGAAACCAGCAGGAACAGGCCCCGCGGATTTTAATAATTCCAACTCTTTGGCAAGTTGAAGCTGCTGTCGACAGACATCCACCTCATCAGCGAAATCAATCTTCCTTCCAAATGAACCTTTTTTTTTTTTTTTGAGAAGTTACCAACTACCAACTTGTATTCTATTCCAAAACAAAAAACCAGAACCTGCCACAACAAATTACAGGTTCCTAATTACAATTGTGGAGATTACCAGGAAGATCTTTAATCCTATAGCAAAATTTACAAGGAACCTAAAACATCTTTAACTGATTCTAGATCTACCATATATGTGCTCAAGTTTACACCAAAAAAGAAACAAAACTAAGCAGTTCATCTTAATCTTCTGGATGGAATTGCTCTTGTTTTGGAAGCATCTGAGATTTCTTTCTTTCCACACTGACCACCAGATGCAAGCTGGAATGATTTTCCATCTTTCTTTATTCCCGGTAATGCTTGCATAACTGCTCCATAACTTCAGAGTATGTGTAACTTTCCTACGCATAACCCATTTCATGCCCTTCTGATTGATAAAGACATTCCACAAAATGTTGAACCTTTATCTAAACCAATCTCTCCAACTGCAGCAGCAAGAGTAGACTCCAAAAATCCTCTCAAAGTTTTCAGCCAATTAGGAGTCCTCTCAGTTATAAACCAGGGATGGAGCCCAAAGTTTGGAACAATACAAGGGTAGCGTTCACTCATTTCCTTGACCAAATGCCAATCTTTCTCCGACACGCCATTGACAGCAAAATGGACAACTCCTGTTTCAGTCGTGGTTTTAATAACATATTAAAGATCCTTGGATCTTGGAGGTGACAATGAGAATCAAAGAGCTTCATCATTATGGGTCTTAAAACTGCCAGACTCTTCTCTTCTTTTCTCTTGATACACTCTAAGTTGGTATTATACTGCTTATTCCTTGAACGAACCCTTAATGACAGCTCATATGCTGTGGTAACTAGAAAATGCAAGTGCAACACTGTCTCACAACTGTATGATAGATTAAGGTGTAGCTAGCTTGTGTATGTATGACAAACAAATGACTAAAGGGAATCTGCTCAAATCAAAAGCTGAAAATAAAATGAAGTGCCAGTAACCACTCAGAAGTCCAACAATTTCATAATACAACTCAAAAATCCAAATCCGTAAACCCATAAGAACACCACATTCAAGTTGGTCTGCCTTATTAAACCTGACTGCATGAGCACAGCAAAATGAGAGTAACGCTTAGAGTTGAAGAAAAATGACTTCCAAACAGGATAAGTATTGCTTGGGAATTTTAATGTCCTACCAAGCCACTCTGTTGGCTATTAGAGTCTTTTTTAAAACCTAAAGTTGAACTGAAACAAATATGATTATGCCAAAAGTGAGAGTTTATACACAAGGCTACATTCAATGTATATCTCTACAACAATTTTTTTAGTCTTGAACCACAAATAGGAGTGTAGACTATAAAACCAGTGAAACTGCAGTGGTGAACCTACTGTCCAGCAACTCTGGCACTCAGACAGTTAGACATGGGGTATCAGCTTGAAGTAAATTATCTGAATGTTACCAATAGGTGAGCGGAATCGAAATGAAAAGCATGACTAAACTATTTCATTTTCCAATTCTGATGGTTTAAATTCATAATCAATAAATCAGGCTCGATTCTGAAACGACTCTTCCTCTTTCTTTCAACCAAAGTAGCCATTCTTCCTAGGAGTATTTCTAATTCCAGATAAAGTAAAAGTATTTCTTATTGATCTAAACACCAGAAAGAAGAAAACAAACCAATGAGAACAAGCAGATGAAGTAAGCAGACAAACTGGATAAATAAACAGATAATATAAGTAGGAAAACAAAATAAAGAGGACCAACAGCCAAAACCTATAGATAAGCAATTTTTGCTAAAAGTTTACACAACCACTATAAAAATGTCACTAGATGCAGCCCTTTTTTTTGTTTTTATTTATTTATGTTACTAACAAAGACACACATTTGTGGCAGAAGAGTTTCACAGAGATCTAAGGATTACTAAACAGAGAACACAAGTCATACATTCACTCTATTTATCATCAGTTCATCACTGTTGTTAGTTTCAAGGGTCTATCGGAAACCGTCTCTCTCTATGCACGCAGGGGTAAGGTCTGCATACTTCCTACTCTCACCAGATTCCACTTATGGAATTACACTAGTATGTTGTTGTTGTATTGTTAGTCTTTAAAATCACATTAAGGAAATCAGCTACAGTCTTAATTTCCCCTCTTATTTAGGGTTAAAAAAACCTAGTGGAAGCTTAAAGATGTGTTTACAACTTTTCAGACACCATTCTCCAAAGGCATAATTTTGCAAAAAGATACACAACAAACGCTTTCTTATACCCATCACCATCTTCCTATCTGTTACATATGTTCTGAGTGATAAAGATTGGATTTTTCAAACACCCATTAGCTTCAATTACAAGAAATTTTCATTTTTTTAAGCAATAGTCTCCATAAATTTTCTTGGAATGAATAATTAAGTACCTGGAATATGAGCTCTGGAATTCCGGTACAGCAAAAAGAGAAGCTTTCTCAATCCCCTTCACACTCAAAATTCTCAGCGACAGCTCGAACCACATCTATTTCCTAGGGTTAACCATGGTTAGATATTAGGGATAAAAATTAAAATTATTTTGTCTCCTAATTGAGATTTGGAAGAAAAACAAGAAGGCTTCCTTTTCCAAATTTTATTCTGTCGGTTTAGGTAATTTTTTTATAATTACCTAATTTGACATTGTTTATGCAAAACAGATTTTTCCATCAAACTCTTTTTCCCCTTTTGACTTCCTACTTCAACTAGAACAAGCGAAAATCTAATCTTCTATAAATTAAGCCCTCCAGACCTCACATTATAATCATTCAAATCTCCTTTCAATAATATTCTCAACAAAAACGAACTACCATCACTAATTCAAAAATATTTTTACCATCCTGTCTTCTTCAACAAAGTTCTTAACTCTACAGACTTGCGATGGTAAGGAACTTGTATTGGACGAGGCTATAGCCATAAGGTCACAAGCTATCAAGAAGATGGCTGAAGACACTGTGTTTCAAACATCATTCTTCTACCTAATGTTCATAGCAAAACAATGACCAAATTGATCGAATACTGGAAGAAACATTTTGAAGAAGGCGTCTCCATAGACATGTTGATAGATTTTGACAAGGCTTTCGTGAATGTGCACCACTCGATTTTGTACGATCTTATTTTAGCGGCTAATTTTCTTAACGATAAGGAGATATTGGATATGATATGTCAAGAAGTTTCCGATAGGATTAAAGGAAAAACATCAGAAGAAATAGTAAAGAATTTGATATCAAGAATGATTTTACTCCAGAGGAAGAAGAGAGGATTCGTAAAGAGAATGCTTGGGCTTTTGAATGATTTTATAACACTAGTGTTATTTTTCATTTTTGTTCTTTTTTTATTTTAGAATTAGACAGGCTAGTTAGCTATATCTTATTTTATTTAGTTCTATCTTCTATTGTTCTTTATATATATATATATATATAATTGTTGTTTGGTTTTTATTGATTTATAAATTATGTTGGAAAGAAATTAAAGCTATTTATATAAAATTTGAAAAAAATAAATGATTGAAAGATAAATTTGATATCCCAAAAAGAAATATTCAATTTTTAAAAAATAATTTTGAGTTATTTTCATTCTAAGCATATCCAATAGACTTGATAAATTTTCTTAATTAATTGACACAATTTAATTACTGAAAAATTTCTTAACATAGTTTTTCTTTGAAGTTACTCATAAAAATGATTTAAGTATTAGGGAATCCTTTAAAAGACTACTAAAAACTTAAAAAACAAGAGAGAAACATTATGGAGTTTCTCTTTTGATATAAGGTTATATTGGTTTACATGTCAATTTTAAAAATTTAATAATAATGTTAATTGGTGCTAGAGCTTAAAAAAAATCTTCGACTTGATTTAGGTAAGAATTTAGATAGATTGGAAGAACGTATAGAAAAATTCTTGAAAGGAAGCGTTATAGTCCGAGTGCGATCCTAGGCGCAAATTCAAATTAATTGAACTTTAATGCAGATATTACACACTCATTTAAAAGTTATAAAATAATAATTGAAGGAACGTATATATGTATCGTCTTTCCTTTTGCACAATATATAGTGCATCTTGCAAGTTATTAACAGATGGGTTTAACATATTACAACAAATGAAATCAATTACTACAATTGCTATAAAAAAAATACTTGTAATACTCCAAATTTTAGGACAATATTTACTACGACTTCTCAAGTAATTGTATCATTGACCAAAATTCTTATTAATTAAATGATTGTATGTACATGTAAAGTATCGATATTTTATAAATAATGTCTGATCGTATATATGTATGATGTACAACTATATATCATATATGTATATATAATCAGAAACACATTTATATAATATTTATACATTGCAACGCATCTTCCTCACGAGTTGATTATTTTTCCAATATCGACCAGCTCAAATCTCGTCTAAATAATACTAAATTATAGATATGAGAAACTTTCGATGTTTCAATTCTTTTAAATATTATATATTCACTAGAAATGATCAATTCACATTTGTTGTTGATCAAATTTTAAAATTTGAGGTTTGAAACGTTTTAATGGCAAATTTCAATGGATATTTGATTTAAATCTCCACTAAACAATCCTAAAATGTAGATTACATGATCTCCACCAAATGGTCATTCTGTTTAATTTTTCAAATTTACTATCACCATCTTCCTATCTGTTACATTTATTCTGAGTGATAAAGATTGAATCTTTAAACACCCCACTAAATCCAATTACAAGAAATTTTATATTTCTTTAAGCAATAGTCTCCATGAATAATTATGTATGTGTTTACAACTTTTCAAACATCATGGTTAGATATTACGAAAATATTAATTTTTCTCCTAATTGAGTGTAATGACCGGTTTCCGTCGTTATAGAAAAGCCAATGGAGAAAAATTTTGGGCTAAAAAACTTTTTCGTAGTAAGTTGAAATTTTCCAACATAGTGTAGATTTAGACGAAATCGGAGTCATTAAGGTGTAGGGAAATCTAGTAACAATCGGGTGATTTAATTATGATTTTGATTACATGAGTAGATAGATAAGTCGTTAAGGAACTCGTACGACTTTACGGAATTTGAATTCGATCGTAGCGTGAACGGTATTTTCTGAGTGTCGTTGGTTGAAGGTGTGTTGTGAAATGGGGGTCTTGAAATAATTAAAATAGCTCACTATTTCGTGCAAGCCGCTTTGACGGTGATTTTTGTCGCCCTGGCAGGGTCGCTGTAGCGGAGTGAGGACCGTTGTGGCGGTGCCGACGTGACTTAAAGTCGTAAATAAACCCCAAAAATATTTTATTCTGCAATTTTTGAACTTGAGAGCTAAGGAACGAACCCAGGGGTTTTCTTGACAGTTTTCCATCATTCTTGAGGCTAAAGGTAAAATTTTCACACCCCAAATTCGTTTTTCGATCCGTAGAACATAATCTAATGGGTAATTAACGATGGGGAAGAGTTTTGATCTGAGAATTATGGTGGGAAAAGCCTTAATTTGGATGTTGGGATCAAGGGTATGATCTAGGGTTGATAAAATTGTTAGTAATTTGGGTAATTAGTGATTGTTTATTGATTTCCGTGTTATTATGATTGTTTGTAGACTAAGAACAAGCGGAACGAATCCGAAAAGGGAAGGATCAAGTTTCTTAGGGTTTCAAGCTTGTTTCAAGGTAGGTGATGGTTGTGATTCTATGATTGTGTGATGTATGTTTGTTCTTGCTTCATTATGATACATGAATGTATGCGGATGTTGCATTGTTGATCACACTTGTTGTAAATGAGGATATATGAATAATGAATGCCATGTAATCATGACTTGATTGTATGATTATGAGAATATACTTTTGATTGTGATTGTGGCTTGTTGAATGGATCGGGTGTTGCGTTTCGACACACTAACTTAGAGCAGTTGCCACGTTTTGGCATAAATATGGGATCGGTTGCCACATTTCAGCATAAACATGGGATCGGGTACACGTTTAGGTTTGCTAACTGTTTAGGTTTGGGTTCTATGAGAGGACCAATGACTTGCTATAATTGTGTATCTTGAGAAATGTGAAATTGTACCTCGTTCATAAATGTTGATAATATTGTACATGTTTGATATATGCATGTGATTATATTGTTGTATAGACTGATGTATGTTACACTTAGTGGGATAGCCGTGTGATCCTACCAGTACACTATGGTTGTGTACTGATACTGCACTTGTTTTTCTTTGTTGAGTATAGGGCATCTTCAGGCGGCTATTGACAGACCTCGCTTAGAAGATTAGTGATCGTTCGAATTCAAGGGTGAGTCACTTCTTCCGGGCTGCCATGAGTTCTCTTTCCGTCTATGTCCACATTTCGGACTTAGACTTTTTCTACTTAGTTGTTAGTTCACTAGTTTGGGGTTGTAACCCTTCTTGTTTAGACTTTGGTTCGTTGTTAGATGTTTTGGTACATTGACTTTCAGGTTCTAGGCGTACTATCCGCATTGTTTAGTTGTTAGATCTTTTGGAAGTTTATGAGAACTTCAGTTTTTAGCTATTTAACTTGCTTCTGTAACTTAAATGCCTTAGTTTTTAGATTAATTGCTTGGTTTGGATTGTAGTAATGGTTCTCCCACCGGAGGTTTAGTGTGGGTGCCAATCACGATGGTCTGGGTCATGACATTGAGATTTGGAAGAAAAAAAAGGCTTCCTTTTCCTAATCTTATTCGGTCACATACATACGGTTTAGATAGAATTTTCACAATTTCCTAATTTGACATTGTTTATGCAAAACTGATTCTCCCATCAAACTTTTTTTTTTCGGTTTTGAGTTCCTACTTTAATTAGGATAGTGTAAATTTAATGCTCTATAAATTAAGTCCTTCAAACCTCTCAAACATTATAATCATTTGATTCAAATATATATTGACCATCCATGTCTTCTTCCACAAAGTTCTTAACTCTAAAGACTTACGATGGTAAAGAATTTGTGCTCGACGAGGTGATAGTTGTACGGTCACAAACTATCAAGAATATGATTGAAGATGATTGTGTTTCAAACGTAATTTCCTTGCCTAATGTTTATAGCAAAATAATGACCAAAGTGATCGAATACTGGAAGAAACATTCGGAGGAAGGCGTCTCCAAAGCCATGTTGATGGATTTTGACAAGGCTTTTGTGAAGGTGCACCACTCGATTTTGCATGCTCTTATCTTAGCTGCTAATTTTCTTAATGATAAGGAGATATTGGATATGATGTGTCAAGAAGTTGCCGATAGGATTAAAGGGAAAACACCAGAAGAAATATGCAAAGAATTTGATATCAAGAATTATTTTACTCCAGAGGAAGAAGAGGAGATCTGTAAAGAGAATGCTTGGGCTTTTGAATGATTTTATAGTTATTTTCAAAAAAAAAATTTAGCATTAAAATTGTCTAATTAGCTATATCCTATTTTATTTAGTTCTATCTTCTTTTGTTCTTTTTTTTTTTTATATAGAATTGTTATTTGGTTTTTATTGCTTTATAAATTTATAAATTATGTTGAAAAGAAATTGAAGCTATTTATATTAAATTTGAAAAAAAATTATTCATCCAAATGGTTTAAAGATGAATTTGATATCTCAAAAAGAAATATCTACATTTAATTTTTTAATAATTTTGAGTTATTTTCGTTGAAAGCATATCCAATTGACTTGATATAAAGAAAAAATGTTGGAAGAATGTATAGAAAAAGCGCTATAGTCCGAGTGAGATTCTACTTGGCGCAAATTCAAATTAATTAAACTTTAATGCGGATATTAAACACTGGGTGAAGAAACTAAAAAATATTAATTGGAGGAACGTATATATGTAATCATCTTTCATTTTGCACAATATATAGTGCATCTTGCAAGGTGATAGTGGATGAGCTTAAAATATTACAATAGAAGAAATCAATTGTTACAATTGTATGAAAAAATACTAGTAATATTCCAAAATTTAGGGCAATATTTACTACCGCTTCTCAAGTAAATGTATCATTGATCAAATTCTTATTTAATTTAATGGCTGAATGTATATGTAATGTATCAATATTATATAAATAGTGTAAGATTGTATATATGTATGATCTATAGCTATACATTAGATATGTAAATAATCACAAACACAATTACATAATATTTATACATTATAACACATCTTCCTCACGAGTTGAATTTTATTCAATACAGACTAGCTTAAATCTCCTCTAAATAGTCCTAAATTATAGATATGAACAAATCTCAGTGTTTCAATTCTTTTAGTATATTATATTTTTACTAGAAATGATCAATTTAAATTTGCGGTAGATCAAATTTAAATTTGGAGATTCTAAAGCATTTAATGTATGATTTCAATGGACATCTGATTCAAATTTCCACTAAACAATCCAAAATTTAGATATTATTAGCTACTCTCAATATTTCTATTCTCTAGATATATTATTCACTCAAAATAATGTATAGTTGCGACAATGTCGAATTTTATTTATTTAAACGTACCCAATTGCCCGAAGAAGATCCGAGTAGACATAGACATAATCAGTAAATGATCAAATGGTCATTCTATTGTTTTAGTTTCTTGATTAGTTTTATCGAAAATGTAGTCAAACAAAGCGATTTTAATAACTATCAGAAATGACTCGTCTTATAGTAGATGATTAAAGAAACAATGAGTTAGAACTTTCCTTGTCACTTTAAATTATATCATTATCATAATAATTTAAGACATAATAAGTAGATTTTAAAAAGCAAATTAATTAAACTTCAAAAAGGAAAAATAATAAATTTTGGTCAATGTAATATTTCGCTTTCCATATTCCTACCACAACTTTGGAAAGTAATTAAAACCTAATACACTATAAAAGACCAAGCTAGTCTCATGTATTGAAATCATTCATTCATAGCTCTTTCTATTTTCTTTGTCATGTCTTCAGAAAAACTCATAACTTTCAAGACTAGCAATGGTGAGGAATTCAAACTCACTGAGTTGTAGCTGTGAGGTCAGAAGTCATCAAGAACATGGTACAATACATGGATTGTACTTCTAATGTCCTCCCCTTGTCTAATGTTGATGGCAAAACAATGACCAAAATGATTCAATATTGGAAGAAACATTCGGAAGAAGGTGTTACAGAAGATCAGTTAAAGAGTTTTGATCAGGATTTCTTGAAGATGAGTCAATCAGAATTAGTTGGTGTTCTCTTGGCTGCTAATTTTTTTTTATGATAAGCAGTTGAAGGAGGTAATAATCCAAGAATTTGCTGATAGGATCAAAGGGAAACCAATAGAGGAAATACGTGAATTATTTTGTATCGTGAATGATTATACTCCAGAGGAAGAGGAGGAGGTCCGTAGAGAGAATGCTTGGGCTTTTGAATGAGTTTTATAATATTTCAGTTATTTCCTTAGCTATATCCTATTTTTATTGTTATTTTATTTCTGTTAGTTCTATCTTCTGTTGTTCCTTTTTGAAGAAATATTGCTCGGTTTTGAATGATTTATAAATTATGTTGGAAAGAAATTAAAGCTTGTTATGTTATTTGAGAAAAAAATTTTTTTTTTATACTTTTAGATACGTTATTTACTCAAATCTCCTCTAAATAGTCCTAAATTATATATAATATTGTATATTCACTAGAAATGACTAATTCACATTCGACAGATTAAATTATAAATTTGAGGTTGGATCCATTTTAATGAAAGATTTCAATAGATATCCGATTCAAATAATTTAGATTACATGACCTCCTCCGTTACCCCATACAACTATGATTGGATGATAGAAATATTAAATGATTGAAATGAAGTTATAGCAGTGAAGCCGGCGGCGGTGAAGAGGAGGAAAAAGGTTGGATTTACAATAGTCCAACGTACATTAACAATTGAAGAAGTAAATAGAATTTTTTGTTAAAAAAATAGAATGAGAAATAAATGAAAATAAAATTAAAAAATAATTGGCACGTGGTAGGTAATGGTTGGTGTGTATGCACTTTCTTTCTTATACGTGAGATTGACCGAAATCTG
The DNA here is from genome assembly GCF_000226075.1 of Solanum tuberosum. Lineage (NCBI taxonomy): Eukaryota > Viridiplantae > Streptophyta > Magnoliopsida > Solanales > Solanaceae > Solanum > Solanum tuberosum. Next base: position 1,590,268 of record NW_006238950.1, on the reverse strand, counting down.
GGATATTCTTACCACATTTAAATTATTTAAGGGAGTGCTAGGACCTTTGCAAAGTCCCAGTGTCTTTTTAAAAATGTGTTAAAGTTGAATGGGGTAATGATGCATTTTCTCTCAAAATCATAAGACCTAGAATAGTCTCTCCACTTATATCGTTCGCATTGAGAGGACAATTAACATACATACAAAATAATGTGATGAACGTTACTTCCTCCGTCTCATATTAAATATTAGACTTTTCTCTTTACATGTCTTTTAAAAAAATCATGAATAAGAAGGTTAGTTGGAAAGAAATTAAAGTTAGTTATATTATTTGAGAAAATTAGGTAGAGTCTTAATTTCCCTCTTGTTTAGGGTATAAAAAGAAACTCAATGATAGCTTAAAGATGTGTCTACAACTATTCAAACACCATTCTCCAAAGTTATAATAACTTCAGGTTTTACAAGAAGATACACAATAAAAGCTTTCTTTTACCTATCACTATCTTCCTATCTGTTACATATGTTTTGAGTGATAAAGATTGGATTTTTCAAACACCCATTAACTCCAATTACAATAAATTTTCTGTTTTTAAGCAATAGTCTCCATAAATATTCCCATGAACTTTTTTTCCCGTTTTGACTTCCTACTTCAACTAGAACAGTGAAAACCCAATGTTCTATAAATTAAGACCTTCAAACCTCTCAGACATTATAACCATTCAAATCTCCTTTCGATAATATTCTCAACAAAAGCAAATTAACATCTCTTATTCAAATTTATTTTTATCATCATGTCATCTTTAACAAAGTTCTTCAGACTTGCGATGGTAAGGTATTTGTACTGGACGAGGCGATAGCCGTAAGGTCACAAGCTATCAAGAATATGGTTGAAGACGATTGTGTTTCAAACGTCATTCCCCTGCCTTATGTCCATAGCAAAACAATGACCAAAGCAGTCGAATACTGGAAGAAACATTCAGAGGAAGGCGTCTCCAAAGACATGTTGATGGATTTTGACAAGGCTTTTGTGAAGGTGCACCACTTGATTTTGTACGATCTTATCTTAGCTGCTAATTTTATTTACGATAAGGAGATATTGGATATGATATGTCAAGAAGTTGCCGATAGGATTAAATGATTTTACTCCAGAGGAAGAAGAAGAGATCCGTAAAAACAATGCTTGGGCTTTTGAATGATTTTATAACACTAGTGTTATTTTTAATTTCTGTCTTTTTAAAAAAAAAAATTTGAATTAGAGTTGTCTTGTTAGAAAAGAAATTAAAGCTATTTATATTAAATTTGGAAAAATATATTCATCCAAATGGTTGAAAGATGAATTTGATATCTCAAAAAGAAATATTTACATTTTTTAAAATAATTTTGAGTTATTTTCGTTCAAAGCATATCCAATTGACTAGATATAAAGAAAAATTGTTGGAAGAATGTACAGATTAAGCTCTACAGTCTGAGTGAGGTCTTAATAGGTGCGGATTCAAATTGATTGAACTTTCATGTGGATATTAAACACTAGGTGAATTTTTTTTTAAATAAATAAATATTGAAGGAACGTATTTATGTATAGTCATTCTTTTTACACAATATATAGTGCATCTTGTAGGGTAATAATGGATGTGCTTAACATATTACAACAAAAGAAATCAATTATTACCATTGTTATGAAATTATACTTGTAATACTCTAAATTTTAGGACAATATTTACTACGGTTTCTTAAGTAAATGTATCATTGACCAAAATTCTTATTAATTAAATGGTTGTATGTATATGTAATATATCGATATTTTATAAATAGTGTAAGATTGTATATATGTATGATGTATAACTACATATTAAATATGTATAAATAATCACAAACACAGATATATAATATTTATACATTACAACTCATCTTCCTCACGAGTTGAATTTTTTTTCCAATACCAACTAGCTCAAATCTCCTCTAAATAGTCCAAAATTATAGATATAAGAAAATTTCGATGTTTCAATTCTTTTAATATATTATATATTCACTAGCAATGATCAATTCACATTTACAATATATCAATTTTAAATCTTGAGGTTTGAAACGTTTTAATGAAAGATTTCAATGGACATCCGATTCAAATCTCCACTAAACAATCCTAAAATTTAGACATCATGAGCTCCTCTCCATATTTCTATTCTTTAGATATATAATTCACTCGAAATAATTCAACTGCGAAGATGTCAAATTTTATTATTTAAACTTATCCAAGTGTTCGGAGAAGATATGAGTAGACACAAATAAAATTAATAAATAATCAAATGGGTATTATGTTGATTACTTAATGACCAGATAGAGATTCTCGGTAATTAACTGAAAATCATGTTATTTTTTCTATTAGAACATTTGACCAAATTGTCATTCTACTTAATTATTCCAATTTATTATATCTAGTAATAACATATCTTTTGAATTAAAATATAAAATAATGAAATTTGAATTGTAATACAATTTTTTTTGTTGAAAGATAATAGTTTATTTCTTTTAAGTTTACACTTTCAAAAAGAATTAATTGTAAGAGTAAATGGGCAAAATGTATTTTATTTATCTCAATTAATAATTTAGGACAACTATTTTCAATAATGTGGATAACTATATGGAACCGAGGGACTGGGGAGAACTAGATTAATTAATTATTTTAGTTTTTGATTACTTTTGTTGAAAATGTAGTCAAACACAACGATATGAGTGATCTTCCAATAGATGATTAAAGTGTCACATCTCGCAATTTGAAATAACTAGGAAGAAGCTAATAATTGAAAATAGTCATTTTTGGAAAGAATGAAAATCTGAAAAATTTGTTTAAGTTAGGAAAAGTTGAGTTTTGGTCAACTTCAAATGGCCATAACTCCTAGGTCTAGATGAGTTAGGTGTACTTCCAGATATGGTTGGAAGCTCTTGGAATGGGCTTTCTAACGCTGCCGAATTTGCACGATTTTGAGTTCGTATGAGTAAGTTATGCCCTTTGGAAGTTGGGCTGTTAGATTAAGGAAAGTCTAATCCGGATTTTGGAAGGGTAATTTAGTCTTTTCCTTACCTAATTATTCTAATTCATTTTTAGATTTTAATTGGGGTAAAGTCAGATATTAGTCAGTTTTAGAAAAGTGAATTTCACGCTAGGGCTGAGAAAAGAGGAGAAAAGAGGAGAAAGGAGAAGAACTTTCAAGATTCATCGATTTTGTCAAGGATAGCTTGTGGATTTCGTCGGGGGTGATCCCTACAAGGTATGTGAGATCGCATAGTGTTGAGTTAGTTCACCCACGCGCCAATCATGATTTAATTCAATGAATTTAAGTCTTTGAAAGTTTAGAAATTGAGTTCTTGATGAACATTGTTGAAGGTTTTTCTTGAATTCTTGTGGGTTGTGTTGATTGAAGTTTCTTGCGATTTGATTCATGTTTCCGGGGGAAATTTGGGTTTGAATCTATCATATATTGAGGGTATAAATGATACTAAGTGTTTGGGGAAAGAACCATTGAAGTTTAGAGGGTTTAGAGTTGAAAAACGGAGAAGAAAAGTCGTCAAACATCTGGGGAAGAGGGTGGGGCATTGCGCCAGCTAGTGCGCCCCAAAAGGGGATCTGAAGTTTAACCCTTGGGGTGACGTGCCAGCCAGCGCGCCCCAACATGTTCTCTGAAGTTTGAGGGCTGGCGCCCCGCGCCTCTCAGAGCGCCAGGAACGCCAGTTCTCCCCATTTCATAGGTCAAGTTTAAAAGTTAAGAAGCAAGTCAAAGCAAAGTTTATAAAGTTTTCAAAAGTCTTTAACGAATGTTTTAACTTTGTTTTAAGACTTAAGTTTCAAGTTAAGCAAAGAGTAATGAGTTGAGTTCATTTCTCAAAAAGCGATAAGGGAACTAAGTATTCCCAAAGAGTTTATAAATGTTTTCACATTTGAGCAAGAAAAGGAAACATCGATTCCAAGAGAGCTTTTAAGCTAAGTTTTGAGTAATTATCTCAAACCTAAGAAAGAAATTTGTTTTAAAAACATATGAGATAAGTATATTTTTGGAGTAGTATTGAGCACCGATATGGGGATGCGAGTTCATATTAACTCAAGTCTCCATAAACCATGTAACCATCATGGGTAGTAAAGGATCATATTTTTTAGATGACTCCTTAAGATGCTTTTAGCATAGACTAGTGGAACCACTAAGTTAAGCGTTCTATATGACGGCAAAGTATAGGACAGTTCTGGCAGCGTGGGCAAGACGATGTATCACCACTTAGGCTCATAGTGGTGGTTGTCGGTTAAGAGAATCTCTCACAAAAAACTGTATTACTTTGTTATATGAGTAAAATTGAGTTTGTTATTGCATTTTCTTTAACGAACTAAGTTGTTTTTTACCGTTTTATAAAGCTTTTCATATATTTCATGTGTCTTATTGCTTTATTTTGAGTCAAGTTATTTAGGGGTTGAGTAAAGCCAAGGTAAGTGCTCCTTTCTGATTCCTTCAAGCTTAAGTTGTGTTTAGCATTCCAACTCGCATACTCGTACATTCAATGTACTGATGCCATTTGGCCTGCATCTTATTATGATGCAGACGCAGGTAATCAGGATCAGCATCCAGCGTCTCGTTGATCCAGTTTGAGCACTTAGAGTCTTGTGGTGAGCCACATTGCTTCCGGAGGATCCCTTTTATTGCTTTCAATTTTATTATTAGTTCATTAGGATGTCGTGGGCCTGTCCCGACATCCATCTCAATTGTTTATAGGCCTCATAGACAGACAGTCAGTTAGTTAAACTCATTCGTCACTACTTTATTATTGGCTTATGTTTTTGAGACTTGAGGTTGCCATTTTGGCCAAGTTGAATGTTGACTTTTAAACATTCTAAGTTATGATATTATTCAAGTGAGTATAGTGCTTTTGATCATTATATATATGCATATAGTCTTCCGCTGAGTAAGTAAGCCAGGCCAAGGGTTCGCTTGGGGCCAACAATGGTTCTCGAATGCCAGCAACGTCCAGGGTGTAGGCTCGGGGCATGACATGAAGGAATAATGAATTCAGAACTTTCCCCGTAACTTTTAATTAAATTCATTATCCTAATAATCTGAGACAATTTATGTAGATTTTGCAAAGAAAATTTATTAAACTTTCAAAAAAGGAAAAATAATAACTTTTAATCTATGTAATATTTTACTTTCCATGTTCCTGTTACAATTTTGGAAAGTAATTAAACTTTAATGCACTATAAAGACCAAGCTAGCCTCATATATTGAAATCATTCATTTATACCTCTCTCCATTTTCTTCACCATGTCTTCAGAAAAACTCATAACTCTCAAGACTAACGATGGCGAGGAATTCAAACTCAATGAGTCTATAGTTATGAGGTCACAAGTCATCAAAAATATAGTACAAGACGTGGATTGTGCTTTTAGAGTCATCCCCCTAACTAATGTTGATGGCAAAACTATGTGCAAAGTGGTTGAATATTGGAAGACACACTCGGAGGAAGGGGTATCGAAAGAAGTATTGATGGATTTTGACAAGAATTTCGTGAAGATGGATCAGTCGGTTTTGTTTTATCTTCTCTTAGCTTCTGATTTTCTTAACGATAAGGAGATGCTGGATGTAATGTGCCAAGAAGTTGCTGATAGAATCAAATGTAAAACCCTAGAGGAAATACGTAAAGAATTTGGTATCAAGAATGATTTTACTCCAGAGGAAGAAGAGGAGAACCGTAAACAGAATGCGTGGGCTTTGAATGCTTTTATAAGGCTAGTGTTATTTTCAATTTTTGTTCTTTTTTTTAGAATTTGAACTGTTTAGTTAGCAATATCTTATTTTATTTAGTTCTATCTTCTGTTGTTCTTTTTTATAGAATTGTTGTTTGTTTTTATTGATTTATAAATTTATAATTTATGTTGGAAAGAAACTAAAGTTGTTTACATTAAATTTGAAAAACAAAACATTCATTCAAATGGTTGAAAGATGAATTTGTTATCTCAACAAGAAATAACTTTAATATTTTTAAAGTATAAAATATTTATGTTACTAACACACACATTTGTGGGAGAAGAGTTGGACTGAGATATAAGGATTACTAAACAGAGAACACAAGCCATACGTTCACTTTATTAATTATCACTATTGTTAGTCTTGAAAGTGTCGAGGATCTATCAGAAACGTCTCTCTACCTCTCAAAGATAGGGATAAAATCTACATACATCTTATCCTCTTCAACCCCACTTGTGGAATTAGTATTGTTAGTCTTGAAAATTGCATTAAGGAAATAAGCTAGAGTCTTAATTTCCCACTTATTTAGGGTAAAAAAAACTTAGTGGAAGCTTAAATATGTGTGTACAACTTTTCAAACACCATGGTTAGATATTACGGAAACAATATTTTTTTTCTCCTAATTGAGATTTGAAAGGAAAAATAAAGGCTTCCTTTTCCTAGTCTTACTCGGTCACATATATAGAGTTTAGGATTAAAGGGAAAACACCATAAGAAATACGTAAATAATGTGATATCAAGAATGATTTTACTCAAGAGGAAGAAGAGGAGATCCGTAAAGAGAATGCTTGGGCTTTTGGATGATTTTATAGTTATTTTCAATATTTGATTTTTTTAATATTAAAATTAAAACTGTCTAGTTAGCAATATCCTATTTTATTTTATTTCGTTCTATATTCTATTGTTCCTTTTTATAGAATTGCTTTTGATTTTGATTGATTTATAAATTATGTTGAAAAGAAATTAAAGTTATTTATAGGGGTCATTTGGTAGGCCGCATTACAAGAAATGGATCATGTATTATGTAAGGTATTATTTAGTATTATGTTTGGTAGGAATTTGGGCCTATGTATAGTTAATCCATGGATTAGTTAGTAATACACATGTTATGTAAAGACAAAAATATCCCTCAAATCATTTCAATTATTTTCTTGATTTTAAGTTTATATTTGTACTAGTAAATGTATTTAAATAAATTAGCTTACAAATTATTTAGAGAGAGTTGTTTGTTACTAAATAAATCTAATACAAATCAATACAAATTTGAAATGTGAGTTGTTTATTTGTATATGAAATTTGTGATCTTAATTGAATATATATATATATATATATATATATATATTTGTGTGATTTTCTAATTATTTGTATTTTAAACAATATAAAAAGTTACATACATAATAAAACTACAACTTGCAAGTTTTCTTAACGATAAGGAGATATTGGATTTGATCCTAGTAAACATAAACATAATTAGTAAATGATCAAATGGTCATTCTATTGTTTTAGTTTTCAATTACTTTTGTTGGAAATGTAATCAAACAGAACGATTTTAATAACTGTCAGAAATGACTGATCTTCTAGTTGATGATTAAAATGATGAGTTTCGAACTTTCCTTGTAACTTTTAATTATATCATTATGCTAATAATCTAAGACTGAATATGTAGATTTTGTAAAGCAAATTAATTGAACTTCAAAAAAGGGAAAATAATAAGTTTTGGTCTATTTAATATTTTGCTTTCCATATTCCTACCACAACTTTGGAAATTAATTAAAATCTAATACACTATTAAATACCAAGCTAGCCTCATGTATTGAAATCATTCATTCATAGATTTCTCCATTTTCTTCGTCATGTCTTCAAAAAAGCTCATAACTCTTAAGACTAGCGATGGCGAGGAATTCAAACTCGGCAAGTGTGTAGCTATAAAGTCAGAAGTCATCAAGAACTTAGTAAAAGACGTTGATTGTACTTGTAATGGCATCCCCATTGCCTACTATTGATGGCAAAACAATGACAAAAGTGGAAAAATATTGGAAGAAACATTCAGAGGAAGGTTGTACCGACTGGGTTCCGTCGTTATCGAAATGCCAACGAGGGGAAATTTGGGGCCGGAAAAACTTTTTCGTAGTATTTAGATTTTTCCAACCTTGTCCAGATTGGGAGGAAATCGGAGTCATTGAGGTGTAGGGAAATCTAGTAGCAATTTGATGAATCATTCATGATTTTGATTGCGTGGGTAGTTAGATAACTCGTTAAGGAATTCGTACGACTTTACGGAATTGAATTTGGATGAGTAGATCTCCGGGAATTGATCTTAGTGTGAAAGGTATTTTCTGAGCGTTGTAGAAATGAGGTGTGTTGTGGAATGCGGATTTGGAATACTTTGAAATTACTTTATGTTTCGTTTTGGCCGCCTTGGCGGGCGTTTCTGCCGCTTTGACGGGGCCTCTATGGCAGGGTGGTGGCCGCTGTGGCGGGCAAGACGGGACTTGAATATTTAATTAGCTCACTGGTTCGAAAATTCCGCTCTGGTGGGACTTTATGTCACTCTGGCGCCGCCGCTACAACAGAATGAGGGCCGCTGTGGTGAGCCAGACGCGACCGAATGTCGTTAATAAACCCCTAAACAACCTTATTTGACACTTTTTGGCTTTTAGATCTAAGGAACGAACCCTTGTCGATTTCTACTCATTTCTCACCATTTTTTAGGCTATATGTATGCTTTTAACTCCCCGAATCCATTTTTCGATCCGTAGAACGTAATAGAATGGGTTAACGTTGATGGGGGAGGGTTTTGTTATAGATTCTATGGTGGAAACAACCCTAAATTGGATAGTTGGGATCATGGGTTTGATCTAGGGTTCATAGATTTGTTAGCAATTCGGGTAATTAGTAATTGTTTATTGATTCTCGTATTGTATTGATTGTTTGTAGACCAAGAACAAGAGGAACGAATCCGGAAAGGAAAGGATCAAGTTTCTTAGGGTTTCAAGCTTGTTTCGAGGTAGGTGATGGTTGTGATTCTATGATTGTGTGATGTTTGTTTGTTCTTGCTTCATTATGATACTTGTATATGTATGAATGTTGCAATGTTGATCACACTTGTTGTAAATGAGATAGATGAATGATGATTGCCATGAAATCATGATGTAAATGTATGATCTTGGTGATGTATTTGTGATTGTGATTATGGTGTGTGAATGGGATCGATTGCCACATTCCGGCATAACTAACTTGGATCAGTTGCCATGTTGCGACATAAATATGGGATCGGTTGCCACGTTTCGGCATAATATTGGGATCGAGTACCACGTTTCGATATGTTAGGGTTCCGTGAGAGGACCAATGATTTGTGATAAATGTATATTGATGAGCATGTTAATAATATTATTGATGTTGATATATATGCATGTGATTATAATGTTGTTTGACTTGCTTATGTTACGCTAATGGGATAGCCGCGTGATCTTAGTAGTACACTGTGGTTGTGTACTGATTCCGCATTTGCTCTTATTTTTGTTGAGTACATGGCATCTTTAATCGGCTATTGATAGACCTCGCGTAGGAGATTAGAGATCGTCGCACCGAATCCAAGGGTGAGCCGAATCTTCCGGGCTGCCATGGAATTCTCTTTCGCCGATGTCCACCATTTTTCAGACTTAGACATTTGTTTTGTTAGTTGATTAGTTCATTAGTTGGGGTTGTGACCCTTCCTGTTTAGACTTGTTATTTCGTTAGTAGTTTTGGTACATTGACTTTCAGGTTCTAGGTTGTTTCTTCCGCATTTGTTTAGTATAGTTCTTTAGATTTCCTGTTAAAGTTTATGAGAACTTCATTAATTAGTTATTTAATCTATTTTCATAGTTTAAATGCCTTAGTTTTGGTTTAGTTGTTTGTTTGGAGTTGTAGTAATGGTTCTCCCACCAGAGGATTAGTGCGGGTGCCAATCACGACGGTTTGGATCGTGATAATTTGGTATCAGAGCGTAGGTTCGTTGATCTTGATGTACCGAAATGAGTCTAATAGAGTCTCGCGGAATGGTACAGGGACGCCTTTACTTTTCTTCGAGAGGCTATAGGACTTTAGGAAATCTCTCTATTTTTCTCTTGTCTCCTTTTGTGCTATAACTTGATTCCAATTTGTATTTGTCAATTCAAATTGGTATCTAACCTCCTTCACTCTTCTGTCCGCAGATGGTTAACTCTAGATTCAACGACGTCAGGTCCGTAGCTCCCGTCAATGCTCCGATTGAGGAATCTACAGCGAGAGGTTGCGGTCGAGGCAGGGGTAGAGGAAGAGCTAGGGGCAGAGGTCGTGGAAGAGTAGCACCCGTCGTGAATGAGGTACCTATCGAGGACGTACCTGTGAATGAGAACCCTCCTACGCAACATGAAGATATAGAGGAGAATGTGGATACTTAGGATGTTGAAGAGATTGGACAAGATGAACAGGTACCGGTTGGAACTACATGTACTCCTCATTTGGACCCAGTGTTAGCTCAACAGATCATGTCATTCTTGAAGAGATTGGCTGGTCCTGGAGTGCTTCCATCTGGCCAAGCAACTCAAGCTCCCCTTAATCCCCTTGTTGCTAGCACTGCGCCCAAGACGGGTGGAATGGGAGGTCATGATGCTTTCTTCCGTCCTTTGTTGGGTTCTGTTATGACGGGAAATGAGCATGACATGCTGACTAAGTTTCTGAAGCTTAAGCCTTCGGTATTTCTTGGTTCTGAGACTAAAGATGCTTATGAGTTTATCTTAGACTGTTATGAGAGGCTGCATAAATTGGGTATTGTTCACCAACATGGGGTCAAGTTCGTATCCTTTCAACTTCAAGGTGAGGCCAAGCAATGGTGGAGAGCTTATATGAAGTGCATATCTTCTACTTTACCTCCACTCACTTGGACCCAATTTCATGCTTTGTTTCTAGAAAAGTATGTGCCTAGAACTTTGAGGGATTGCAAGAAGGATGAGTTTATGGCCTTAGAGCAAGGTGGTATGTCTGTGGATTCTTATGAGGCCAAGTTCCATGCCTTATCTAAATATGTTACGCAGTTGGTTACTACTGAGGAGGAGAGGATCCGGTTATTTATTAGAGGTTTGAATTCTGAGTTGCAAGTATTATCTGTTCATATGACTTCTGCAGGGAGGAGTTTTAATGAGGTTACTAACTATGTTAAGAAAGTGGAGGGGGTAAGGCGAAAAGGGCCAAGAACTCGGGTAAGTTTCAAGGTTCTTATGCTAGGGCATCCAGAAGGCCAACGCGTGCGGCCAAGCCAATTCAGTTCGCTATGCCCGCCACTACAGGTAATTATTCGGGAACTCCATCTAATAATTTTCAGGATAGCCAGAGAGTCGCGCCTTCGACGGGCAACAGACCATCCTTTGATCGTATATGTTATAACTGTGGAGAACTAAAGCATATGAGGAGAGATCGTCCCCACCCACGTGTGTTAGGCCCCACACATCAGCAGTCTAGAGCAGTGGTACTCGTAGGGAATGATAATAATGGTCAAGGGCGTCCACAAGGTAGGCGATGAGGTAATCAACAAGGCCGTGGAGGTAGAAAAAATGGTAATGGTAATGCGGGCAGAGTTAATGTGCAACCAGGAAGGGAAGTGGCTCGTCAAGATGATAGAGGCCAATGTTATGCTTTTTCGGGCAAAAATGAGGCAGAGATATCTGACGTGGTGATCACATGTACTATTCTTGTCTGTGACCGGATGGATAATGTGTTATTTGATCCAGGTTCCACTTATTTTTATATATCTGTGCGGTTTGCCTCCGAGTTTGATGTGATTTGTGATGTACTTGATGCCCCTATCCATGTTTCTACCCTAGTTGGAGAGTCAGTCATAGTCACCCATGTCTATCGTGCTTGTCCTATTTTATTTATGGGTTTTCACACTTGGGCTGATCTGGTGATTTTGGATATGGCTGATTTTGATATTATCTTAGGCATGGCTTGGTTTTCCCCTATTATGTTGTGTTAAATGGTAATACTAAGTCTGTTACTCTAGAAATTCCGGGAAGGGAAAAATTAGAGTGGGATGGGGTGTACAAGCCTAAGCAAGTTAAGATCATATCCTCTATTCGGGCTAGGAAACTGGTAGGGCAGGGTTGTTTAGCTTACTTGGCTCATACCCGGGATGTTGAAGTGGAGTCTCCATCTATTGAGTCTATTCCTATGGTTTCAGAATTTAGAGAAGTATTTCGAATTGATTTGTCTGGTATGCCTCCGGATAGAGACATATATTTTTGTATTGATTTGGAGCCTGGTACACGTCCCATCTCTATTCCTCCATATCGCATGGCTCCGGCAGAATTAAGAGAACTTAAGTCTCAAATCCAAGAGCTTCTTGATATTCGACCTAGTGCGTCCCCGTGGGGTGCCCCAGTTTTGTTTGTTAAGAAAAATGATGGTAGTATGAGAATGTGTATAAATTACCAGCAATTGAATAGGGTCACTATTCGAAACAAGTATCCCTTGCCTCGAATAGATGATCTTTTTGACCAATTGCAAAGTGCATCAGTCTTTTCCAAAATTGATTTAAGGTCTGGTTACCATCAATTAAAAATTAGGCATGAAGATATGCCCAAGACAACATTTAGGACTCGTTATGGGCACTATGAATTCCTAGTTATGTCCTTTGGTTTGACTAATACGCCTGCAGCTTTTATGAGTTTGATGATTGGGGTGTTCAAAACCATTTCTTGATTCGTTTGTGATAGTCTTCATTGATGATATTTTGGTCTATTCGAAAAGTGAGGTAGAGCATGCCGATCATCTTCGTATTGTTCTGGGTGTTCTTGGGAAACAAAGGTTGTATGCTAAATTTTCTAAGTGTACATTTGGTTGACTTCGGTTGCGTTTTTGGGTCATGTAGTTTCGAAAGAAAGGGTAATGGTAGATCCTCAAAAGAATGAGGCGGTTAAAAATTGGGTTCGGCCTAGCTCTGTGACGGAAGTTAGGAGTTTTTTGGGCTCGCTAGCTATTATCATCGATTTGTTAAGAATTTTGCTTCCATTGCTACTTACTTGACTAATTTGACCAAAAAAGGAGATACCATTCGAATGGACTGAAAAATGTGAGGAGAACTTTCAAAAGCTCATGACTCTTTTGACCATTTCACCTATCCTAGAATTACCGGTGGAAGGTAAGGATTTTATAGTTTATTGTGATGCTTCTCAGTCTGGATTGGGCGATGTGTTAATGCAGGTAAAGAATGTTATAGCCTATGCGTCACGCCAATTGAAGGTGCATGAGAGAAATTATCCAACCCATGATTTGGAGTTGGCAGCGGTAGTATTTGCTCTAAAGATCTGGTGGCATTATCTTTATGGTGTTAAGTGTGAAGTGTGAAGTGTTTACTGATCATCATAGTTTACAACATGTGTTCACTCAAAAGGATCTGAATTTGAGACAGCGGCGATGGATGGAGTTACTCAAAGATTATGATGTGACCATTCAATACCATCGGGTAAGGCTAATGTTGTGGGAGACGCCTTGAGTCGAAAAGCGGTAAGTATGGGTAGCTTAGCTTACTTAAGCGTAACCAAGCCACCTTTGGCTAGGGAAATTCAGACATTGGAGTCTAAGTTTATGCAGTTGGGCATCTCAGAAAGAGGTGGGGTGTTAGCTAGCATTAAAGCTAAGGCCACATTCATTGAGGATATCAAGGCCAGACAATTTGAGAATGAAAATTTGAAGGAACTCAAGGAGAAAATGGAAAATGGTAAGACACAAGAGGCCACTTTTGATGTAGATGGTGTACTCAGTGTTAAAAGGGAGGATTTGTGTTCCTCGAGTTGATGGCTTGATTAAAAATTGTTGGCAGAATCTCATGGTTTGAAATATTCTATTCATTTGGGGGTGACCAAGATGTATAGAGATCTGAAGCGAATTTATTGGTGGTCGGGCATGAAAAAAGACATAGCGGAGTTTGTGGCGAAGTGTCAAAATTGTCAACAAGTAAAGTATGAACATCAAAGGCCTGCAGGTTTATTTCAGAGAATGTCAATTCTGGAATGGAAGTGGTAAATAATAGCTATGGATTTTGTGGTTGGTCTACCCAAGACTTTGGGGAAGTTTGATTCTATTTGGGTAGTGGTTGATAGATTAACCAAGTCAACCCATTTTATTCCGATAAGAATAGATTATAATGCTGAGTAATTGGCTAAGATTTATGTGAAAAAGATAGTGAGGTTGCATGGAGTGCCCCTATCTACCATCTCAGACCGTGGTACCCAATTCACATCCAAGTTTTGGAGGAAATTACATGATGAATTGGGAACACAACTCACTTTTAGTACAACCTTTCATCCACAAACGGATGGACAATCTGAGAGAACTATTTACGTGTTGGAAGACATGTTGAGGGCACGTGTGATCGATTTTGGAGGGCATTGGGATAAATTCATACATTTATGTGAGTTCTACTATAATAATAGTTATCACTCCAGCATTGATATGGCACCATTTGAGGCATTATATGGGAGGGGATGTAGATCACCCATAGGTTGGTCTGAGGCTGGAGATTTGAAACCTTTCGGGGTTGATTTAGTGAAGGATGCTCAAGATAAAGTAAGGAGTATTCAAGCTAAGCTTCTAGCAGCCCAGAGTAGACAGAAGAAGTATGTGGATCATAAGGTAAGAGACATGGAAATTCAGACTGGTGAGAATGTTCTTCTTAAGGTATCACCCATGAAAGGGGTGATGGGATTTGGTAAGAAAGGTAAGCTAAGTCCTAGATACATTGGACCCTTTGAGGTTCTTGAACGTGTGGGGCCGGTAGCGTATAGATTGTCCCTACCTCCAAATCTATCCAGTGTCCATCCGGTATTTCATGTGTCTATGTTGAAGAGATATCATGGTGATGGAGATTATATCATTAAGTAGGACTCAATTGTGTTAGACAAATACGAGGAAGAACTGATTGCTATTCTTGATCATGATGTGCGTAAGTTGAGGACCAAGGAGATTAAGTCCGTGAAAGTTCAATGGAAGCATCGTTCAATTGAAGAAGCTACTTGGGAGACCAAGAGGGACATGCGAGACAAGTATTCCAGTTGTTTGTCGAATCATGTACTACTTCATTCTTTCCTTAGCCTACTTTTCCTAAGTTTTATCACTCGGGGATGAGTGATGGATAAATTGGTATCTATTGTAACAATCGGGTTCCGTCGTTATAGAAATGCCAACGGGTGAAAATTTGGGGCCGGATTTTTTTTTCCGTAGTATTTGAATTTTCCCAACCTTGTCCAGATTTAGACGAAATCGGAGTCATTGAGGTGTAGGGAAATCTGGTGGCAATCGGGTGAATCATTCATAATTTTGTTTATTTGGGTAGTTAGATAACTCGTTAAGGAATCTGTACGACTTTATGGAATTAAATTTCGATGAGTAGATCTCTAGGAATTGATCTTAGCGTGAAAGGTATTTTCTGAGTGTTGTAGAATTGAGGTGTATTGTGGAATGGGGATTTGGAATTCTTTAAAATAACTTTCTGTTTCGTTTTGGCTGCCTTGACGGGGATTTCTTCCGCTTTGGCGGGGACACTGTGGTGGGGTGCTGGCCTTTGTGGCGGGCGAGACGGGACTTGAATATTTAATTAGCTCACTGGTTTGAAAATGCCGCTCTGGCGGGACTTTATGTCGCTCTGTCGCCGCCGCTATAGCGGGATGAGGGCCGCTGTGGTGAGCTAGACGCGACCTAATGTCATTAATAAACCCCTAAACTACCTTATTTGACACTTTTTGACTTTTAGAGCTAAGGAACGAACCCCAGGCAATTTCTACTATATTTTCACCATTCTTGAGGCTAAAGGTAAGCTTTTAACTCCCCAAATTCATTTTTCGATTCGTAGAATGTAATATAATGGGTTAACGTTGATGGAGGAGGGTTTTGTTATAGATTATATGGTGGAAACAACCCTAAATAGGATAGTTGGGATCATGGATTTGATCTAGGGTTCATAGATTTGTTAGTAATTCGGGTAATTAGTAATTGTTTATTGATTCCCATATTGTATTGATTGTTTGTAGACCAAGAACAAGAGGAACGAATCCGAAAAGGAAATGATCAAGTTTCTTAGGGTTTCAAGCTTGTTTGGAGGTAGATGATGGTTGTGATTCTATGATTGTGTAATGTTTGTTTGTTCTTGCTTCATTATGATACTTGTATATGTATGAATGTTGCAATGTTGATCACACTTGTTGTAAATGAGATAGATGAATGATGATTGCCATGAAATCATGATGTAAATGTATGATCTTGATGATGTACTTGTGATTGTGATTATGGTGTGTGAATGGGATCGGTTGCCACATTCCGACATAACTAACTTGGATCGGTTGCCACATTCCGGCATAAATATGGGATTGATTGCCACGTTCTGGCATAACATTGGGATCGGGTACCACGTTCTGGTATGGTAACTGTTTGGGTTTGGGTTCCGTGAGAGGACTAATGATTTGTGATAAATGTATATTAATGAGCATGTTGATAATATTGTAGATGTTGATATATATGTATGTGATTATAATGTTGTTTGACTTGCTTATGTTACACTAGTGGGATAGCCGCGTGATCCTACCAGTACACTGTGGTTGTGTACTGATTCTGCACTTACTCTTATTTTTGTTGAGTACAGGGCATCTTCAAACAACTATTGACAGACCTTGCTTAGGAGATTAGAGATCGTCGCATCGAATCCAAGGGTGAGCCGAATTTTCCGGGCTGCCATGGAATTCTCTTTCGCCTATGTCCACAATTTTTGGACTTAGACATTTGTTTAGTTAGTTGATTAGTTCATTAGTTGGGGTTGTGACCCTTCCTGTTTAGACTTGTTATTTCGTTAGTAGTTTTGGTACATTGACTTTCAGGTTCTAGGTTGTTTCTTCCGCATTTGTTTAGTATAGTTCTTTAGATTTCCTATTGAAGTTTATGAGAAATTCATTAATTAGTTATTTAATCTGTTTTCGTAGTTTAAATGCTTTAGTTTTGGTTTAGTTGCTTGTTTTGAGTTGTAGTAATGGTTCTCCCACCGGAGGGTTAGTGTGGGTGCCAATCACGACGGTTTGGGTCGTGACAAAGGTGTTACGGAAGTTCAGTTAATGAATTTTGATAAGGATTTCTTGAAGATGAGCCGCTTATAATTATTTGATGTTCACTTGGCTGCTAGATATCTTGATGATAAGCAGTTGGAGGAGGTAATAATCCAAGAATCTTTTGATAGGATCACAGGGAAAACACTAGAGGAAATACGTGAAGTATTTGGTATCGTGAATGATTATACTCCAGAGGAAGAGGACGAGGTCCGTAGAGAGAATGTTTGGGATTTTAAAT
The DNA here is from genome assembly GCF_000226075.1 of Solanum tuberosum. Lineage (NCBI taxonomy): Eukaryota > Viridiplantae > Streptophyta > Magnoliopsida > Solanales > Solanaceae > Solanum > Solanum tuberosum. Next base: position 1,573,157 of record NW_006238950.1, on the reverse strand, counting down.
GATTTTATAATATTCTGTTATTTCCTTTGCTATATCCTATTTTTATTTTATTTCTGTTAGTTCTATCCTCTGTTTTTCCTTTTTGAAGAAATATTGTTCGGTTTTGAATGATTTATAAATTAATGTTGGAAAGAAATTAAAGCTAGTTGTATTATTCGAAAAAGGAGTTCTTTTATTTTAAAGCATATCCAATAGAAATGATATGTTTTCTTGATTTATTCCCATAATTTAAATTCTAGAAAGCCTCTTAACATAGATTTTTCTTTGAAGTTACACATAAAATAACAAAAATGATTTTTGGTACTCGGGAATCCTCCTATGAAAGACTATTAAAATTGCAAAACTAATATTGATATTATCTAGTTAAAATTATACTTTCAGTTTATCTTTAGAAATATTATAAAGTATCTTCATATATTGTAAGTATTTAAATAAAACAACAAATATAGTAATAATAACGTAAGTTGGACTCTAAATTAATTATATGAAATTTCTTAAAATTCTTACTTGATTTACTAAGACAATTATCCCGACCATAATTTAACTTCATTTTCAACATCATTGAAGCAATATACATACACCATTGAACTCCTTTTAAGACAATTAGTCCGAATATAATTTATTTTTTTTATATTTCTCCTTCCATCCAAATATAATTAGTTGATTGACTACGTTAAATACCTAATATATTTTAGACTACCTAGACAACTGAAATTTCATGATTTTTGACGTCCAATTCAATTTCATATAATTAATTAAAACAAGATATAAAAATCATGAAATTCCTTTTTAATACAATTTTATATGATTTAAATGTCATTTTAGAACTATACCGACGGTCAACATTTAAAATTGATACTAATGTATGACAATTAATAAACTATGATTCAGGGTTCTGATGTTGGAGCTTAAAAAAGATGAATGACTTGATTGGCACAACAATACATCTTGCGGGGTAATAACAGGTGGGCTAAATATATTACAACAGAAGAAATTTATAAATAATATATTATTGTTGGCATTTGTCTCAAAATTTATTCCGAAATGTCAAAAGTGTTGATCTAAGCTTGGTATCAGCATCACCTAAATAAAATAATCTCCGATTTTATAAATTTACTAGCACTCAACATATTCATATCAAATTAATAAATTATACGAAAAAGGGCCAAAAAAATTCTTAGACTATTCAAAATGGTTTGAATATACCCCACATTCATCTATTTGGCTAAAAATACCCCTCAATCAGCCTTTTTGACCTATTTTTTACTTAAAACTTAATAGATTTTTTAAAGTCATTATTATTACTATTATTTATTATGTGGCGTCTTCCTATATGATAAAATTAAATCTCCAACCCATTAAATTTTTTTCAACCCGCCCGAATCCATACACACAACCACACATGACCCAAATCCAATTAAACCTAATAATGAATCTACTCGTATCTCTTCAATCCCACTTGTGAGATTAGTATTGTTAGTCTTGAAAATCAAAGTAATAAAATCAGCTAGAGTCTTAATTTCCCACTTATTTAGGGTAAAGAATAAAATAAAATAAAATTGTGGAAGCTTAAATATGTGTTTACAACTTTTCAAACACCATGGTTAGATATTACGGAAAATATAATTTTTCTTATAATTGAGATTTGGAAGAAAAAAAAGGCGGCCTTCCTTTTCCTAATCTTATTCGGTCACATATGGTTTAGGTAAAATTTTCACAATTTCCTAATTTGAAATTGTTTGTGCAAAACAGATTTTCCCATGAACTCTTTTTTTTCCGTTTTTGGATTCCTACTTTAACTAGAACAGTGAAAACCTAATCTTCTATAAATTAAGCCCTTCAAAGCTCTCTGACATTATAATCATTCAAATCTCCTTTCAATAATATTCTCAACAAAAGCAATTTAACATCTCTTGTTCAAATATGTTTTTATCGCCATCTCTTCTTCAACAAAGTTCTTAACTTTAAAGACTTGCGATGATAAGGAATTTGTACTGGATGAGGCTATAGCCGTAAGGTCACAAACCATCAAGAATATGGTTGAAGATGATTGTGTTTCAAACGTCATTCCCCTACCTAATGTCGATAGCAAAACAATGACAAAAGTGATCGAATACTGGAAGAAACATTCTGAAGAAGGCGTCTCCAAAGACATGTTGATAGATTTTGACAAGGCTTTCGTGAATGTGCACCACTCGATTTTGTCCGATTTTATTTTAGCTGCTAATTTACTTAACGATAAGGAGATATTGGATATTATATGTCAAGAAGTTGCCAATAGGATTAAAGGAAAAACACCAGAAGAAATACGTATGAATTTGATATCAAGAATGATTTTACTCCAGAGGAAGAAGAGAAGATTCGTCAAGAGAATGCTTGGGCTTTTGAATGATTTTATAACACTAGTGCTATTTTTAATTTTTGTTCTTTTTATTTTATTTTAGAATTAGAACTGGCTAGTTAGCTATATCTTATTTTATTTAGTTCTATCTTCTATTGTTCTTTTTTATATAATTGTTGTTTGGTTTTTATTGATTTATAAATTTATAAATTATGTTGGAAAGAATTAAAGCTATTTATTTAAAATTTGAAGAAAAAAATGATTGAAAGATAAATTTGATATCCCAAAAAGAAATATTCAAATTTATTTATTTATAGTAATTTGAGTTATTTTCATTCTAAGCACATCCAATAGACTTGATAAATTTTCTTAATTAATTGACACAATTTAAATAGTGGAAAATTTCTTAACATAGTTTTTCTTTGAAGTTACTCATAAAAATGATTTAAGTATTAGGGAATCCTTTAAAAGACTACTAAAAACTTAAAAACAAGAGAGAAACATTATGGAGTTTCTCTTTTGATATAAGGTTATATTGGTTTACATGTCACTTTAAAAAATTTAATAATAATGTTAATTGGTGTTAGAGCTTACAAAAAATTCTTCGACTTGATTTGGGTAAGAAGTTATATAGATTGGAAGAACGTCTAGAAAAATTCTTGAAAGGAAGCGTTATAGTCCCAGTGAGATCCTACTGGGCACAAATTCAAATTAATTAAACTTTAATGCAAATATTACACACTAAGTGAAAATTTATAAAATAATAATTGAAGGAACGTATATATGTATCGTCTTTACTTTTGCACAATATATAGTGCATCTTGCAAGTTATTAACAGATGGGTTTAACATATTACAACAAAAGAAATCAATTATTACAATTGCTATGAAAAAATAATTGTAACACTCCAATTTTTAGGACAATATTTTCTATGGCTTCTCAAATAATTGTATCATTGACCAAAATTCTTATTATTAAATGGTTGTATGTACATGTAATGTATCGATATTTTATAAATAATATTTTATCGTATACATGTATGATGTTTAACTATATATCATATATGTATATATAATCAGAAACACATTTATATAATATTTTAAACCTTGCAATGCATCTTCCTCACGAGTTGATTGTTTTTCCAATATCAACCAACTCAAATCTCTTCTAAATAATCCTAAATTATAGATATGAGCAACTTTCGATGTTTCAATTCTTTTAAATATTATATATTCACTAGAAATGATTAATTCACATTTGTTGCTGATCAAATTTTAAAATTTGAGGTTTAAAACGTTTTAATGACATATTTCAATGTATATCCAATTTAAATCTCCACTAAGCAATCCTAAAATATAGATTACATGATCTCCACCAAATGGTCATTCTGTTTAATTATTCAAATTTACTATCACCTTCTTCCTATCTATTACATTTATTCTGATTGATAAAGATTGAATCTTTAAAATCCCCACTAACTCCAATTACAAGAAATTTTATATTTCTTTAAGCAATAGTCTCCATGAATAATTATGTATGTGTTTACAACTTTTCAAACATCATGGTTAGATATTACGAAAAAAATAATTTTTCTCTTAATTGAGATTTGGAAGAAAAAAAAGGCTTCCTTTTCCTAATCTTATTCTGTCACATACATACGGTTTAGGTAGAATTTTCACAATTTCCTAATTTGACATTGTTTATGCAAACCTGATTCTCCCATCAAACTTTAAACGCTCCATGAAGGCACTCTCGAACACAGCCCATCTCAGGATTGGTGCACCCTCAACCCTACCCTTTTTCCATTGGTCAAACCAGATTCTAGCAACACCCTCCAGTTGGTATGCAGCTAGTTCCACTCACTCAGCATCAGCAACATGCATGACCTCAAACACTTTATGCAACTCTTCCACAAAGTTTTTCGGATCCTCAGTGACACTTGAACTAGTGAATCTTGGAGGATTCATCCTTAAGAACTCACGAATCCTAGAAGTATCAACCACTTCCTGTTGATTCTCTCTTTCTTTCCCAGCTTGGTTAGTCACCATTTGGCTCAACATCCGGATAGCATTCCGAAACTCAGCATCAGTGACCTCTCCTTGGGGTTGCACTTCTGGTGCATTAGGGACCCCTTGATCCTCAACGTTTCTCCTAGCAGGACGACCTCTAACAACTCTTCGTGGAGGCATGATATAAAAGGTACGCGCAAGCACAAGTTAAGAAGAGACTTTATAGAGATGAACTCTATCGCACAAAATGAGTATGAAAGAAGTGAGATAGTTCCTAAATGTTGCAACCTCCTAATTATAAATGTGGTGTGCTTCACACCGATAACTAGGACTCTACAGACACGGCTTCATAGATACCCTAGGACTTTTGAACTCTAGGCTCTGATATGAAGTTTGTCACGCCCCGAGTCTACACCCTGGATGCGACTGGCACTCGAGAACAATTGTTGGCCCCAAGCGAACCCTTGGCCTGGCTTAATTCTTAGCGGAAGACTTACTCATAATAAAAACACTTTAAAACGTAACTATAACTCAAATGATAACTTAAAATGTTTTAGAAATAAACATTCAACTAACCAAAATGGCAACTCAAGTCTCAGACATCAATAACTGAAATGAAAAAACTCATGAACTAATAATGTCTAACTATCTATGAAGCCTCTACTAACTGAGATGGACGTCGGGACAAGACCCACGGCATCCTAATAATAAGACTGAAATGATAAAGTAAATAGGGGATCCTCCGAAATGCAAGGAGGCTCACCAACAACTCTGAAGCTCAACTGGATCATGAAGCACTGGATGTTGATCCTGGTTACCTGTATCTACATCATAAAACGATGCAGGCCAAATGGCGACAGTACATGAAATGTACAAGCATGTGAGGGGAAATCTAAAACATAACATAAGCTTGAACTGGAACTAAAAGAAACATTTATCTCATCTCAACTCAACTCAACTCATTTCAATATCAAGCAATGATAAAGATGCATTATAAAGAAAAACTTTTAAACAGTAGATAGCAACTCAATGTATTGAAAAAATACAATAATAACTCAATTTTTTATATAAAAATACAAGTAACTATATGGGAGATTCTCTAACCGACAACCATCATTATGAGCTATATGATGATACAACGTCTAGCCCACACTGCCAGAACTGTCATATATCTTGCCGGAGTATAGAACCTACTACTAAGTGGATCGACTAGTATATGCTTAAAAGCATTAAAGAATCATCTAAAAAGTATGACCCTTTCTACCCACGTTGGCTACATGGTTTATAGAGACTTTTGAGTTATCTGAACTCGTCCCCATATCGGTGGTCAATACTACTCCCAAAATGTAACTAGCTCATATGTTTAAAAACATAACTCTTTCTGTGGTTTGAGATTATTACTCAAAAAAAATTCTCTCAAAAGAGATGGTACTAAAATTGCTCATGAAAACTCTTTTGGAAATCGATGTTTCCTCTCATCTTAAATGTGAAAACATTTACTCTTGAGAATACTTAGTTCTCATATATCATTTTAAAGAAAATGAACTCAGTTTTACTCTTCCTTAAACTCAATGCTTAAGTCTTAAAACAAGTTTAAAATGATTGTAAAAAACTTTTTTGAAAAGACTCGATGAACTCTCTAGACTTAACTCTTAACTCTACCTTGATTTAGAATTATGAATTCAAGCTGAAGATTTATGATAGGAAGGATGTCGTGATGACTAAATGAGTTTTGGATAGTTAATAATGAGAAACGGTTGAAAACACTGTCTGGGGAGCAAGTCTGCGACGCGGAGATGAATTATAATATTTGGTCGCGAAATAATTTTTGAAAGAGTGGAGTCCGCGTTCTCTCCGTGATGCAGACAGTAAAGTTTCACTTCTGAGGAACAACGCGGACCAAGTACTTTATTTTCTGCCAGATCTTTTCTTACTCGTTTTTCGACCCTAATTCGCCTAGAATCAAATGGTTTCTTTCCCAATCACTTAGATTCGAATACTCAACTTATGTACACAATAATCTACCCCAAACCACCCTCAATTAACTAAATTTTATCTCAAGAACTCATCCAATCCATCTTAATTCAAGAACGGAAACAATACTTTCAAGAAACAATAATCAAGAACATCAAACTTTCAACTTTCTAGGACAAAATTACGCTGAAATAACATGATTGGCTATGGGTGAACGAACCCAACGCTATGTGAACTCACATACCTCTTAGGGATCAAATCCTTGGCGAAATCCACAACAAAACCTCAAGAACTTGACGAAACCTTGACCTTTCTCCTATTTTCTCCTCTTGAACTCTTTTCTAAAACCCTAGCGTGAATTATGATTGTGTAAACTGAACCAACTCAGTTTCGACTCCTAATTATTTACTAAAAATGAATTAAATCTGATAGGGTAAGGAAAAGACCAAAATACGCCTCATATTTTCGGGTAACTTTCCTTAACTGGACAGTCTGACTTCAAACGGGCATATCTCCCTCATACGAGCTCGAAAATTAGCAAAATCAGTGGCATTGGAAAGAGGATTCCAAGACCTTTCATTTTATATCTTAAGGGCCACCTAAATCATCTTGTACTAAAAGTTATGGTTGTTTGAAGTTGACCCAAAACTCATAACTTATGCATAACTTGCAAAATTTTGGATTTTCCTATTTTCAATCTAGTTCTTTCTATTCTTAGCTCTTTCAAATACCTAGGTGTTACACAGAGCCATCATCAACTCGACCTTTCCCCCTCCTTTTCACAATGGATATTCGACTAAATTTGTAGATGAAAAAGATTTTAAAAAATCGATACAACTACACTATTACCCAACTCCATAGAGTTCAATCACTGTCAACAAGTCAGTTTTAAATTGATTGAATCATTCCATATTTCATTCCCTAAGTTGACCGCATGCTCATAAGCATTAACAGGAAACAATTATTTTTTTCTAATTTAATTTTGAATTTATCTTAAATTTCACTTTACCTACCACCCCCCATCCCCACCCATGTTAGGTGACCCCTCCCCCATTTTGTTTCATTGTTTCTTTCTTATTCTTCTTCACCTTCCTCATTTTCTTTCTTTTTGTTTTTGCTTCTTCAGCCAATTCTCAACGATTTTAAAAAAAAAGAAAAATACAATTTTCTAGATTTTGTTGATTATTGTTAACAAAACTAATAATTTTTTTAAGAAAATTGAAGGTATCATCAATTAATTTATCTTCTTTTTCATATTACTTCAAAACTAGAAATGATAATTTTGAAAGAATCAATGAATTCCCCAAAAATTGAGAAAACTTCATTGAATTTCGAATAAAAAAAAGTTAAATGATACATCCCAAGTCCTAATCATCATGAAATCTAATGGGTTTATCAAATGTTCAAAATGTGTAAGTTTTGGGTTGCGGGTCACCCATGTGGATCGACCCGACCATACCCGATATGATCCGACCCGAAGTTTTTTTTCTGAAAAAGGGGTGGAAAATGTTACTTTGTAACTGTTTCAACGTATACTGATTTCCTTTCTTTAAATGAGCGTTGAATGCTTTTTAGAAGATAAGAGTGAGGCATACAAAACAAAGGGAGAAACAAAATATCTTCTTCACTGATATTAACCAAACAAAAGTGACATTTAGTTTTTGGAAACATAGCTTTGATTCCTTGAGACTCAAAGTTGGACTTGGAGCAATCTTTCACAAGATTTTATTATCATTCTGTTGTTGTTAACAGGTACACATTCTCGTTCCTATTACGATAATCTTACAATGGTATCAGAGCCAAGGTTAATTGCATTATATTTAAACAATATGATTGTTCACTGCTTGAACTCATCTGTTTGTTGTTTGAAAGTTTTAGTATCTAATAATAGATCTAATACTACAATTTTTTGGGGGAATCAAATATGTTGTTATAAATTGGTTGTTTGAACGTGGAGAAGAAGCAATAAGTTTTTTTGTTCATAAAAATCGAACACGGATATGGTGAAGAAGAATAAGTAAAAGATATAGCCTATTTTCAACGAGATATAGATCAGAATGACTTTGCTGAATAGAAAGAAGTTTCTAGTCATATATATATATATATATATATATATATATAAAGTTGTCATTTACCAACCAGAATTCTCCTTTATTTTATTTTTGTCTTGTAGTACAACTCTTCTTTTTTTAAAAAAAAAAAAAGACAAAAGAGGAAGAAAACGTGTGGCCACTATAAAAAATTTTTTTGATTATGTTGTACTTTTAATGAGAAAGTAGTAGTACTCTCTATTTTTTTTTATTGAATGAGTCAACATGGGATTTAATTATTATTTTTTAAATAATAAAAAAAGGAACAAAAAAGTGATGTGACTTTTTTATTCATTAAAATATTTATTTTGAAATACATGTTTAATTTCTTTTAATAATATGAAGTGTTATTTCTCCTTTTATAAAGAAATAATATAGCATATAATGTGACTTCAAGTATTATTTGTTTTGAAAATCTCGTATACATCAAGTCACTTCATTTTTTTATATATTATTTTTTAAGGGGATTAATATAGTACTAAAAGGGTTGGTACTTGATAAAAAACAATAAGTTTATATATGTGTGGAAATATATTATGGTTTTGAAAAATAATTAAATTGGTCTGGTAATAATTCTCTTAGGAGTAAACGTTTTTTTAATAAATCTCTTTGCCTTCTACCAGAAATTTATGATAAATGTTGTTGCATTAAATGGTCTTTAACCATATTTCTGATTTTTTTTGTTTCTATTTCAGATATGGATGAATGGGAACATACTCAAATTGCTCCAAGTGGGAGTGATATTAATAGAGGAGCTAAAAGAAATGGTAGAAGGATGCGACGCAAAAAGATCAAAATAGAAGATGATTCAGATTCGGAGCAAGAAGTCATAAGATGACTCAAGAATACTGTAAAATCTGAACAAAGATAAAAGAGGATGTAAAAGAGAAGGAAAAATATTATTTGAAGAGTTTAAAAATATCAAAATGGACTTGTCTGACCAATTACCTGATTTTCTAAAAAAAATTGAATTGAAATTAATCAAATTTATGACTATTACATCTATGTTGAGGATAACATTGGGTTAGGTATTCTATATAATTCCTTACCAAATTATTGGCAGAAGGAACTAGCAGACATCTATCATAAATTTGGTCCTAATGAATCATTATGGAGGTACACAGTGAATCTTGAAGCTAGATGGCCAGCGTGATCATATAGAATCATAGTCTAGTATTTAAGTATTTATTTTATTTTTGCATATTATGTAATGAACACCTTTGATTATGTTTTAATATGAATATATGTGTTTTATCCTATTTTGGATTGGTGTGTTGTTATTCTATTGTGCATTATCATATGGTGTTAATTATTAGATATATAAATCCTTGTGATTATGACATAAAATATATTAGGATACACATTAAGAGATTAATTTTAAATTTTGATTAAATATTTAGTTTGTAGATGATGATTGGATGCTTATGTGTCTTTTCAATTTTATATTAAATATGAAATCATTATGAGAATTAATTTGCTTGAATGTGTATGTCACATGCAACATTGATTTAGAATTCTTGCCTTATTATCTATCATAACAGACATGACATCAAAAGGCATTATAGTTGACTTAAACATAGGCGAAAAATTGAACGGTGACAATTACGACATATGGAGTCGTAAAATATGGTATGTACTGGAAGAGCAAAATGCTCCGGAAGGTATAAATCATATTTTGAATCAACCAGAAGAGAGAAATAATGCACAACACATAAGAGATCTTGAAGCTTATAAAGCTTGAAAAAGGCTAATTTCACTGCACGTGGAATAATAGTTAGTTCTGTGGTTTATGACCTCATACATGAACGTGAGAAATTTTCTACTGCTCATGCTATGTGGGCACATCTGCGAGGAACATATGTGGGTACATAACTAACCCGCCTCTGACAATTGACTATCAAATTTGACACTTACAAGAAGTGTCATGATCAAAATGTCAAACAACACCTTAGGGTGATATCAAACATGATAGCTCAACTCAAGAGTGTTGGCTATATTCTTTCAGATGAGCAACAAGTCCCGGTAGTGATTCGATCTCTTCCCAATAATTGGGAACATTTGAAGGTCAACTTGACCCATAATGATAGCATCAAAACCTTTTCTGATGTTGCTCGCTAGGTTGAATTAGAAGATGAGCAGTTTGGTGCTGCTAAAGCTGCTTGTAATGCCTTTGTGGCGGAGTCAAGTGATACAAAATATTCAGGCTTAAATGCAAGAAGAATTGGAAAAAAATGGAAAAGACAAAGAAACTGGAGAAGGACCCTCTAAGAAAAAGAAGAAGCCAAATTCCAAGAAAGGAAAACGGTTTTTCAAGAAGAAAGACAAGAGCAAAATGAAGTGCTACAATTGCCATGAGCTGGGGTATTTTTCTCGTGAATGTACTGAGCCAAAAAAGGTAGCATTTCTGAATGCATCTCTTAGTGTTACATATGTTTCTAACATTTCTTTACTAACTGAATTTTATCCTATGTGGATTGTAGACTTAGGATCCACCGACCACGTGAGTCGAGATCGAGAAGCGATTGTGGAGTTTCATCGAGTTTCATCTAAATCTAAGTGGATATACGTAGGGAATAATGTCAAACTAGAAGTCAAAGGGATAGGCACTTGCAAAGTGGACTTATGTGGTGACCATTATTTGATGTTGCATGACATCCTATATGCTCCAGAGATTTGACAAAACTTAGTATTTGTGTCTGTTATTTTAGACGTTAGTTTTGATTTGTTTTTTAGTCGTAATGGCGTTAAAATAACTCTAGATAATATTTTATATCGTTTTGGACTTCGTTATGATCGTTTTATCGTTTTTGATTGTAATCCTTCAACTTATGACTATTATGTTGACTATTGTGTAATGACATACTATTCAAGTAATAATGATATTGATGTTATTACATGGCATGCAAGATTAGGTCACATAGGGTAAGATCGAATGAATAGGTTGGTAAAGGAAGGACATTTAGGTTCTTTCACCAAAATTGATATGTCAACTTGTGAAAATTGTCTTGCTGGAATGATTATGCGTAAACCCTTTGGAAAGGCCAAAAGAGCCGAGTTTCCACTTGAATTAATCCATTATGATATTTGTGGTCTACTGGTGCTACATACTTCATTACATTTATTGATGATTTCACGCACTTTAGTTATGTCTATTTGATTTCTCATAAATCTTAAGCACTTGAGTGCTTTAAAAGATATATGAATGAAGTTGAAAATCAATTAGATAAAAGCATAAAGGCTTTAAGAACTTATTGAGGATGTGAATATTTGTCAAAACAATTTGAAGAATTGTGTACCGAAAAGGGTATTATCAGACATTTAACTACTCCTTACACACCCCAACAAAATGGTGTAGCTGAAAGAAGGAATAGAACATTATTAGACATGATTAGGTCAATGATAGCGCAAACAAATTTATCTATCTCTTTCTTGAAAGATGCATTATTGACTGTGGTCCACATATTGAACAAAGTGCCTTCAAAATCAGTATCTTCCACTCCTTATGAACTTTGGACTAGTCATAAAACAAACCTGAATGATCTAAGATCGTGGGGTTGTGCAGCATATATTAAAGATCGTTTCAGTGAGTTTGGTAAACTAAGTCCAAAAGGAAAAAAATGTTTCTTTATAAGGTATCTGAATGCTCCAAAGGGTATGTGTTCATTGATGAACTGGAGGACAAAAGTATTACTGAAATTGTATTGCAAGATGTCAGATTTTTGAAAAATGATTTTCCCAAAAAGGGGTGAAATAAATGAAGGTGAGCCCCTCTACAAAATGTTGAATTCATAAGATCAAGTAGTGTCGTCAGATATACTTGATAACTCAAATGATCAAGAAATGATTCTTGGTCCAAGTGGGAGTTATGAATCCCAAAATCCTATAGAGGAATCTGAACTTCAACTATGTAAGAGTACCAGAAAAGGTGTACCTAAACGATCTTATGATATTGAGGATTATGTTTTCTTGGTATCTCCTATCGAATTGGATGAACCTAATTTTGTAACTGAGGCCTTATCAAGCCTTAAAATGGATGAATGGCTAAAAGCGATGAAACAAGAATTAGAGTCTATGAAAACCAACAAAGTCTGGGATCTAGTTAACCTTCCTAAGGAACGTAAAGCTATTGGGAATAAATGGATTCTCAAAGTTAAACGCAAATCGAATGGGTCAATAGAAAGACACAAAGCACGATTGGTGGCAAAAGGTTTTACTCAAGAGGTTGGAATAGACTATGAGGAAAAAATTTCATCAGTTGTAAAGTTTACCTCCATACGATTACTTTTAGCTATTGCTGCACGTTTAGATCTAGAATTACACCAAATGGATGTGAATATCGCTTTTCTCAATGGAGAATTAAATGAGGAAATCTACATGGAAGAACCAATAGGTTTCGTTGTTAAAGGCCAAGAAAAGAAAGTTTGTAAATTGAAAAGATCAATTTATGGCCTAAAGCAATATTCAAGGCCGTGGTACCTGAGATTTCATAAGGAGGTGATGTCATTTGATTTCACCATGATCGATGAAGACCATTGCATCTATGTGAAAAAGTCCAATGGAAATTTTGCAATTCTTTCTCTTTACGTAGATGATATTTTATTAGCTGAAAATAATTTGGAGTATATGAAAACTGTCAAGTCATGGCTTTCAAAATCATTTGATATGAAAGATATGGGTGAAGCAGACTATATATTGGGTGTTAAGATCCAAAGAGATCGTTCCAAGAAATTTTTAAGTTTATCTCAAGAAACTTATATTAAGAAAATATTAGAACATTTTCGAATGAATAGTTGTAAATCCATGGATACTCCTGTAGCAAGGGGTGAAACTTTAAGCCTTGAAATGTGTCCGAAGACTGAAAAAGAAAAGGAAGACGTGTCTCGAGTCCTTATTCTATTGTTCTCGGGAGTTTGATATATGCTATGATGTGTACTCGCCCAGACATTTTTTATGCCGTGAGTCTGGTTAGCAGGTATCAATCCAATTCCGGAAGAGATCATTGGAAAGTAGTAAAGAGAATATTCTGATACCTAAAGGGAACTGCGGATCATACAGTATTATAGTGGATCTGATTCATTCATAAGAGGTTATACAGATGCCGATTGGGCTGGTAACCGGAATGATAGAAAATCAACATCCGGTTATGCTTTCTTACTAAATGGTGATGCTATTTCATGGAAAAGTAAGAAGCAAATTTGCACAACTCTTTCAGCCATGGAATCTGAATTCGTGGCTTGTGCATCGGCAGTACAAGAAGCGGTTTGGATAAAGAGATTCTTTGAACATTTAAGTATTGCAAAGAATTCTAAGGGTCCCATGATTTTATATTGTGATAGTCAAGCGGCTATCGCGTACACGAAGGATCCTGAGTATCACAGCAAGACCAAACATATTGACATCAAGCATAACTTTGTGAGAGATGTTATGGCAAGTGGATAAATAACTTTGCAATACATTCCTACACGTGAAATGACACTCGATCTTTTTACGAAGGCCATCTCTAGAGACTTGTTTGAAAAACATGTTAGGGATCTAGGTTTGTGTAGGATTTAATGGTATTTCAGTATTGTAAAATAACTTAATTGTTATAATATTCTCTTCAATATAATTCTATTGAATTTATGTTCGAATGCAGTATGCATGTGATATTTTGTAGAAAATAAAGTGTGTCGAACAAGTCGATGTATTGGTTCTCTCACACGAGCAATCGTCTCTTATGTCGAGGAACGTGAAGAGATGAGTTTCAGCATCATATTATAACTTGTTTTATGAGTCAGACAAGTGTTTATCTAAGAAAATAAGTTTAAGGATCACTGATGAGAGAAACTGGCGTTAAACATCTGAAGGTGTTTAGACCAAGGTTTATATGATGTTGGATAATCGAAAGAATGAGACACATACACCAATATAAGGTGAAAACATCATAACACGTGTTTCATACCACGTGTGTCAAGCAATCAATGGGTCAATTAAATAATGGTTCCCTGCTTCTTCATTGTGTGAGACCCCGAAAAGTTAAAATGACTTTTCAATGAAATATCCTTTGACCTTTTGTTGTTTTTTGAAGTTTCAATCGATGTTGTTACTTTAGCATGTTACTAATTACCATGAATGATTCGGCAATGCAATGCATGTCTAGGAAAGCAGTTGAATAGGAACAAATAGATTTAAGTAGAAAGGAAAGACAATTAATTGAATAATAAACCTACATACACAAGTCGGCTATTGCACTAACCATATTGGTATTGAGTGTAATTGTGTGTATAAAGTTAAACATGAACTCGAGTTAACCTCTTTACGAGGCTGAGGGATCGAATAAGTAACTACTGAAGTAGTGAACGAAGTTTGGGGTATTGTGAGTAATAGTGTCCTTAAATTAATAGTGAATTCTTTCCACATGTGATTGAATTCCTATGTAGGGCTTGTAAAAACCTTGAAAGTAAGCCTTAATACTCACAGGTCGCACGAACTATTTGTCGTATAAATTGTGTGTTTAGTTGATATCATATTGATTTGGGTCTTGTCCACTATGTGCAAAGTGGAGACGCAAGTTTTGGGTTGCGGGTCGCTCATGTGGATCGACCTGACTCGAAGTTTTTTTTTTTGAAAAAGAGATAAGCACCAATTTGAAAAAGGGATGAGAACAATTACTTTGTAACTGTTTCAACGTATACTGATTTTTAAATGAGCGTTGAATACTTTTCAGAAGATGAGAGTGAGGAATACAAAAGCAGAGGGAGAAACAAAAAATATTCTTTACTGATATTAAGCAAACAAAAGTGACATATAGTTTGTGAAAACATAACTTTGATTCCTTGAGACTCAAAGTTGGACTTGGAGTAATTTTTCACAAGATTTCATTATCATTTCGCTGTTGTTAACAAGTACACATTATCGTTCCTGTTATGACAATCTTACAAAATGTAAAAAAATATTTCAATAAAATTTTAAAATTGAAGAGAGGTTAAACTAATAGTTGTAAAAGGAAGGTGGAGTTGTGGTAAAAATACCATTGAAAGTGAGGAGTTTCAATGGAGATGACAACGAATTTTTGGAGAAGAAAGAAGAAAGAAAAAGAAAAAAAGGTTAAAATAACAAGAATTTTTTTAAAAACGAACTCGTAAAAATAAAAATTCACTATTTAATATTGCTCACGTTTCTTTAGTGTTAGGTAGACAAAAAATGAATCAATTCAAAATTGCTTAAGAATAATAGCACACCATATAATTAAAGTGTCTTTTTAAAAATTCGATACAATTTCAATTTTCAGGTATCACTTTTTGTGTTTTCTCTTTCCATATACTAATTATATGACGTACCAAATCAATCTAAACTCAGACATTAAGGACTACTTTAATCATTTCTCTAACTTTTTATATTTATTATATACACATGGTGCTCTTTGAGAATGCCGGTGAGCAGCGTTTAGCAAATGGTTTTTTAGCTTTTGAGGGTATAAAAACCCTATAAGCATACAAGTTT
This sequence comes from Solanum tuberosum, assembly GCF_000226075.1. NCBI lineage: Eukaryota > Viridiplantae > Streptophyta > Magnoliopsida > Solanales > Solanaceae > Solanum > Solanum tuberosum. Next base: position 1,557,261 of record NW_006238950.1, on the reverse strand, counting down.
GTTGCAAAGATGATGGCACTGTCGGAGCTCACCGATGACATTGTTGGGAGCATGGCCGTTGGAGCCACTTTCTCAGATTTTGTGAGTTTCTCCTTCGACACATTTATATCCAATTGAGAGTTTTGTGTCCCAAGCTAGTTGGGTTCGGTTCCGTTGAGTACATCTGCTTAAACACAAGGAATGAACAACTAAATAAATAATTGAGCCCTCTTTTGGAGAATGAAAGACTTGATACATGTGAATTTTTGACTGAAACTCTTAGGCGATCGATCCCCTTGGGGGCCATCACAACTGATTTTTATTGAAGTAACATCTTTACCCAATGGAATTTGAGTTTTAGATGATAGATGGATTAGGGTCATTGTTTTTGGTATATTCTAGATTAAGATGAGTCCTTGTTAAATATATCACATCCTATAATTTGTAATTTTTAATATCAATGTGCCATTTGCGGTAGCTGTTTAGGTATTTTATCTTTTAGAGAAAACTTTAGTACTTCTTGTGATACCAAATATGTCTTTGAAATAGCATAGTTTTAGTGATAATCTAACACCATATTATACTGCTGTTGCTGCTATGTAACATTTACCTTCCGCCTTCCATAATGTAAATGATTCATATGTGGTCAAAGTAGTTCTAGGACTCAGAAAAATAGCATACTAAAAATGATTGAAGAAAGAAGAACTAAGATGCATTCAGGATAACAGCAAAGCAAAGAAGAGGACATAGGAATTTGGTTTACTTGGTCCTATGTCTACCAGCCCCCTCTCCTTAATGCATTTGTTTAACTGCAGTTTAAATGCAAAATAGCTAGTTGAAGATGAAATCAATGATGCTTTCTACTTTCGATATGCGATCAAAGAAACCCTTTATCATAATGTGGATAGACAAGATTAATGATGACTAATTGTAAGCAAACCTAGGGACAGATCTATACTTTTGAGCTCACCCTACACATTCATGCTCTTTTATGCAACATCATTCTTTTAATCTTTCTTGACCTTTTCTTTTTTTTGACCGTTATCTTGTAGCTTTACTAGAAATTCTGCATCCTGTGAGACGTTCTTATCGATAATGTAATGCTTTATCAGGATACATATATTTTTTATCGCTGTTTCAATCTATTAATTTTAGCTTTGGATCTACGGCAACCTTGCTTTTACCTGGGCATATCTCTTTTTTTTTAGGGTGGGCAGATAAACTCACTTGATTTTCATCGGACAGAAGATTTACTGATAACCGCTAGTGAGGATGACTCAATTCGACTTTTTGACATTGCCAATGGGAAGTAAGTTCTTGAAACAAGCTTGCAAGAAAAGCTCTTCGTGTAATTTTCCTATGTATTGTCCACTTACATTATTGTGTCAGGTCATGATTCATGCCAAATTAGTAGATTAAACATCATCCATCATCTATCAAAATATGATGTTTATAGTGTCATCTGAGATTGGAATTCGTTTAACAGAACAGGACTATAATAAGAAAAAGCATAGCAACAATCCTTGAATATGTTATTGTTCAGATCATAACCAGGGTGCAAACCTTCAGTATTGTCTTTTGTCTCCTTTATTTAACGACTTGTAAATCTCCATCAGATCATTACCCATTTTTTGGGCTTATCAGGTTCTGTCAACATCATATTCTTCCAGCTTGCAAATTCTGGCACTGACTTCATGTTTTTAAGTACTACTCCCTCCGTTCAAATTTTTGTTACACACTTTCGGTTTTAGTTCATTCAAAAAGAATGAGACAATTCTAAATTTGGAAACAATTAACTTTCTACTTCCCATTTTTCCTTGAGAAGCTTTTATAACCTCACAAATACCATGGCTTGTTTAACGCCACAAGTTTCAACAATTTTATAGCCACACAATTTCTATGACATATTTCTGCCCACAAGTTTCAAAAATCTGAATCTTTCTTAAACTCCGTGCCAATTCGATCTCTGTCTCGTAAATTGGCATGGAGTGAGTATAAATTAGTTGATTTTGTGCAGTTTAAAACTAATATTTTTGAAGTTAGTGTATTTTTCATATATAAAGAGTATATGCACAGATTATGTAATCATCTGGTATTATGAGTTTGTAGTTCCTATAGTTGTCTTTTTCTCTGTGATTATGTATTTTCAAAAAGCCTCATGTATTCTGAAAGCAATCCTTCAATCAATATAAGATGTTACTACGTGGGCTTAAAAATGTGAAGAACTTATAGTAGAAGAGCTTTTAAAAAGTTATAGGTTCACAGGAGGACTGCATTAGGCTGCAGCAGCCATTCCATAGAAAAACCTAAATGTTATAGAAAAAAAGTGGCTGAAGAAGTTTCAATCATTCTGGAACTGCGCCATTGGTTGATTAGTATGGCAAACTAAGAACTTCACTTCCAAAGGTGGCCATTATATCAAAAAAGAGTTCAATGACTTTACCATGGTAGGCCTATATGCGACTATTTGGGAAGTTACAGAACTCCTGTCTACAGGGCTCTTAAGCATGAAAAGCAACTTTGACATGAATATTTAAGCTATGTTAAGAAGCTTGACTCTAAATATTTTTGGGCTGGAGCGATCTATTGGTGTCGTCTTGACTGCGACTGATTCATTTTAATTGTTGATTATGTACCAAGGAAATGTTCCCAGGCCTTTGGTCCAGTGGTAACAGCGCATCGTGTGATGTGTTGGTTAGGCACATTTCACAGGTTCGACCTTACCTTAGACAGAAGTTTAGTATTAAATGGAGAAGGTTCTAAGGGGCAAACCCATTATACACCGAGTTTCAAACCCGGTGCCATTGGATCTAGGGTATTTCTCAGTTCTAAAAATTAATGTACCAAGGAGCAGTTAAATTACTGGTTCAAATTCATTTCCAGATTATCTTCATTGTCCATCATTATAGGAAAGTCTGTCAATGATGGAATCATACTAGTTCCACGTTTGACAAAAATACTATTAGGTTGGGGAATATATAATTACCTTGTGCGTATTTTTCCATTTTGAAATCTTTTATACAACTTAGGGGTTGTTTTGTAGGATGGTTTAGAAAAAATAATGTATGCATTAGGCTTGTTTACTACTAATACTTTGTTCTGTACACTTTTTCAACCTACATTAGTTATACAGTCAATGCATTCATTGCTAATACTTTGTTCTGTACACTTTTTCAACCTACATTAGTTATACAGTCAATGCATTCATTGCTAATACTTTGTTCTGTACACTTTTTCAACCTACATTAGTTATACAGTCAATGCATTCATTGCTAATACTTTGTTCTGTACACTTTTTTAACCTACATTAGTTATACAGTCGTATTCGGTATTATGCTAAGTATAACTAATACATGGGAATGAATGTATTAGCATGGTTAAAGACACATTTGCCCCTCAAAGCCTTTTCCACATCCTTTCCTCTGTTTATGAAGGGTATTTTTGTAAGCAGATAATTTTCTTTTAGAAATTATGCAATGCATATTGTTTTTGATACACCAAATCAGACACTGCATAATAAATAATCTTAGCATAACTATTGCAAGCATAAATATCAGCATTACTAATACACCGTATTCAACACTATTCTTATGAATCCTACCAAACGACCCCTTAGGTTTTAGACTGATTCAAGACATGATTCTGTTTGGTCCTTAAGCAAGTTTTAACTTTTGCATACTGCAACTAATGTCTCTATGAGCTATCTTAACTAGACCAGAATATGTAGTTCCTATCAAGTTCTTTTTGACCTTCAGGTTGCTGAAGACTACATATCATAAGAAGCATGGAGCTGATCGAATATGCTTTACCCACCACCCTCATTCTGTTATATGCTCTTCAATACACAACTTGGATGTGCATGGAGGTGATTCTCCTTGAACCAACTTCTGATTTTGAATTACATGAAAGGATAGTTTACATGTTGCTTTGTGTCTGCTGCCAGAGTCTTTGCGGTACCTATCCATGTACGATAATCGATGTCTTCGTTACTTTAAGGGACATAAAGAGAGGTAGGTGCTTTTTTCTTGGTATTTTTCTCAGTAATAATTAGAACAATGTGTGTTTTCTGTAGAAATATGGGGATAGATAATGGCCTACCTGATTTTCTTACGAGTGCTTACTATGTAAAAGCATCTGAAATGGTTGTACACGTGCCTAGAATGCTTGATATACTGATTTAATATGCGCATTTGTTTTCAAATAATTTCTTTTGGATTTAAAAAGATGTTATGGAGGTTTATGTATGTTCTCTCCCAATAGAAATAATAGTTGTTATAAGGTAGAAGAGAAATGAATCCAAGGTTAAGGACGAAATGTCCTACAAAACAAACATAACAGAAATTTAATGGGTGACATTTTAGGTTTATTTTATGTATAGTAACAGTCATCCGTTGACATTATTCTTTTCCTTTTGTCCCTCTTCTTACCACTTGATTTTGACATAATGATTATCTTTAAATCTGTTACTCTGATTTGGATGCAGGGTTGTATCACTGTGCATGTCTCCGGTTAATGACAGCTTTTTGTCTGGATCTCTTGACCATAGTGTGAGAATATGGGATCTTCGCGTAAATGCATGCCAGGTTGGTATCACATTTTTATGGAATGAACCTAGTCTTCAATTATCAAAGATTTATTGACTTGTCTTAGAGCCTGTTTGGCTTAACTTTAAAAAAAGTAGCTTTGTAAAAGTAGTTTTTAAAAAGTCAAACTTAAGTAACTTTTAAGTTAAAAAATGAAAAGTAGGGGAGTACCTACTTTTAACTTTATAAAGAGTCATTTTAAACTTATTTTAAGTTATTTTTAACTTTGTCAAACACTCTCAAAAGCGAAAAATAACTTAGAAGTAGGTTTAACCGCTTTTGGACAAGTTGAGGAAATTAGGACAATCTTTTGTAGAACCGGAAACCACTTACATTTATTAAGGTTGAGTTGTTCTCTCTGTGAACTAAACTTGGCATGTGTAATTGTGGTTCCCACTTATGGACTTTGCAATAGTGTTTTCAGAAGCAATAAATACAAAAATGACAAGGGTCCTAGAGCTTAAAGTAGGAAGCAAAGTGCACGCTTCACTTCAAGCGTAATTTTAAAAGAATATCAAAATGAATATAGAACAAATAAAAGGAAACTAGATAAACAAGAGCTCAAAAAAATATTGTATCTATTAGCAAATCTTTCAATTTTCAAAAGAGTTGATACTTAAAGTAGTTTGGTGGTAAGAGGAGTCTTTGTTTAAATTTAAATTTAGTTAGATGATTTGGAGGCAAGAGGTGTATCAGTAGCCTACATTAGGGTGATAAAGGACATGTACAAAGGAGCTAAACGCAAGTAAGAATGGTGGGAGGAAACTCGGAGCACTTTCTGTTATGGTCTCCCGTTATGGATCTAGTTATGGGACACTGCAAGATAAAATTTGAAGTTTTCTTCCTACGACCTATGGTGCTGGTTGGTTAAGAGAGAACCTGCAATCTCTTGAGTTAAAGTACTCAAAAACTGAAACTACTTTTCTTCTTCCGTTTCCTGAGACAAACAGATAGTTAAAATACAACACTTATAAGATAACTACCCCTAGAAACTACGACATGACTTCCTAACATTACTGAAATGAAAAACTGCATTACTACAGGAAAATAACTACTACTAAAAAGAAATAACTACTGCTATAACTATTGGATGACTAAGGAGTGATAACAATACTTTCCTCCTTCAAATCGTGCTTGTCCTCAAGCACTAAGTGCGAAATGTATTAATATTTCTCTCCAATCAAGCAAACTCTTCCTCATCATCTATAAAGTCAATCCAGAATAATTTCTTGCATTGATGACCTTGGGTGAATGGTTCATCACAATTGAAACAAAGTCCCTGAAGTCGCCTATCGTCCATTTCAAATCTGGTCAGTTTCTTCACAAATCAGGCTTGTTGTTGAGGTGAGAAATCTGCTGTCTTGGATTTGCAAGCATCTAACAATTGCGAACAAGACCGTTGATATAAAGTTCAATCATTTGCGACTGAGTGAGTGTACCAGCCCGCGAATTAACTGCTCAAACTTTTCTTGGTAATCTGCCACAGACCCGATCTGGCATAACGTAGCCAATTCTCCCAATTTCTGACTTCTGATTGGTGGCCCAAAACGAAAGTTATATTGATGTTTGAATTCATCCCAAGATGGTTGAGACATATCTATCTCTCATTGAAGAAACCAAAGTTGTGCATTCCCTTCTAAATGAAAAGAAGCAAGTCCAACCTTTTTTTCTTCTAGAGTTTGTTGGTGTCGAACGAAGTGTTCACATCTGTTCAACAATCCCAAAGAGTCCTCTTGGCCATTAAATCGTGGGAAATCCAACTTTGTATGTCGAGGAATGATGTAACTTCCTCCTACTTTTGATCTTGACCCTCCTGCCACTTTATTTTTTCCCTTCCAACCACAATTCTAACTTGTATTTTCATTTGAATCAGAATCAACCTTAGAATTCTCTAAATCCTTTGCGAGTGCATCCAAACAAACATTTATTGCTTCCTGTCTGGCCAAATTGGTTGCACGTTCTTCTTGGAACAAGTTCACCAATTGTGCTAGTTGATGTTGAATTTGGTCTCCCATAACTCCCGACTCTGATATGGTCCCTTGTTATGGATCTAGTTATGGGACAGTGCAAGATAAAATCTGAAGTTTTCTTCCTACGACCTATGGTGCTTGTTCGTTTAGAGAGCACCTGCAATCTCTTGAGTTAAAAGTACTGAAAAACTGAAATTACTTTACAAGCATTTCCTGAGACAAGCAAATAGTTTAAATACAACACTGATAAGATAACTACCCCTAGAAACTAGGACATGACTTCCTAACTACAGGAAAGTAACTACTACTAAAAAGAAATAACTACTGCTGTAACTATTGGATGTCTAAGGAGTGATAACACTTTCCTATGGAGATGGGGTTTACACCAGGGGTAGACTCTTAAGCCTGTTTCTATTTTATATTTTACTTGGTGATGGATGTATTGACGCGAGACATTCAAGATGAGGTGCCATGTTGTTGATATTTGTGCATGACATAGTACTAATTGATGAGACGCGCAATGGAGTGAATGCTAAGTTAGAGGTGTGGAGACAAACTTTGGAGGCTTAAGGGTTTAGGTTGAGCAGGACTAAGACAAAATATGTGGAGTGCAAATTCAATGACATGATGCATGAGGTAGGCGTGGAAGTGAGGCTTTACGCATAAAATATCCCCAAGAGACATAAATTCAAGTATCTTGGGTCTATAATCTACAGGAGTGGAGACAACAATGATGATATCACACACCGTATTGGTGCGGCGCGGATGAAGTGGAGGCTTGCCTCTAGAGTCTTGTGTGATAAAAAGGTACCACTGAAATTCAAAGGTAAGTTTTATAGGGTGGTGGTAAGATCGACAATGTTGTATGAGGTTGAATGTTGGTCAGTCAAGAACACCCATGTCCATAAGATGCATGTTGCAGAGATGAGGATGTTGAAGTGGATGTGTGGTCATACTAGGAGTGATAAAATTAGAAATAAGGATATCCAAAATAAGGTAGGGGTGACTCCTGTGGTGGACAAGTTGAGGGAAACGAGACTGAAATGGTTTGAACATGTAAAAAAGAGATGGATGGATGCACCAGTGAGGAGGTGCGAGAGGTGGTTATAGAGGGCACGGGGAGAGACAAAGGAAGGCTGAAGAAGTAATAGGGAGAGGTGATAAGATAATATATGACACAATTTCAGGATACCGAGGACATGATCCTAGATAGGAAGGTGTGGAGGACTCGCGTCAGGGTAGAATGGTAGTAGGTATTGTAGTGTTGTCTTGCTTAGGGTAGACTGGGGTCTACAATGGTACCTGTTGTATTTTTTTTAAATCAGTATCATTGTTGTTTATGGTGTTTCGATAATAACATGATTTAATTGTTGTTTTGGCTACTTTTGCACTGTTCCTTGCTATTTCCTATATTCTCTCCATTGTCTCTTTTATATTCGTAAACAACACTCTCTACCTCCACGAGGTAGTTGTAAGGTCTGCGTACATTCTACCTCTCCAGACCTCACTTCTGGGTTTCACTAGGTATGTTGTTGTTGTTAGATGAGTTTAGTTGAGATATTGTAGGCTTTTGAATTTTATTTTGCAGGTTTTGTGCAATTTCTTTTTTTTGTTTTCAAGTTGGTTATTTAAAGCTTTCCATGCTAAATAAAATTAAAGTGAGAAAAATTTCAATCATTCTTTCAACCTTTTTTGTTTCACTATCTTTTAAAAACCAACACTTATCTTGAAAGAGAAAAGAAGTAGCTACAAGACGAGTCCTAATTGATGAAGTTGAAGATGAATATTTTGACAATCTTGATGAAGAATAAAAGTTCTAAACAATATTGTTTTGATTTTGCTAGTCTTATGGAGGATATTAAGCTACTTTCTAAATTGAAAGATTCGCTGATAGGTGCTCCCTCTGTTACAGTTTGTTTGTCCTGATTTGACTCGGCATAGAGTTTAAGAAAGTAAAGAAGACTTTTGTATCTTGTGGATTTAGTCTAAAGGTGTGTGTAATGTATCAAAATGTCCTTTGAATCTGGTGGTCATGCCAGGTAGAATACTGAGTGTAAAGAGTTTCTAAATATAGAAAGTGGTGTTTTTTTTAAACAAACTAAAAAAGAATGTAAGACAAACAAATTGAAATAGAGGAGTACTATTTTTTTCTAGCTCTTGTTTATTTAGTTATATTATTACTTATTAGTGCACTGTTTATTTTGATATTCTTTTAAAACTGTGCTTCAATTTAATGAAGTGTGCGCTTTGCTTAAAGCCTTGTTGCTTTTTTTGCACTTACCGCTTTTAAAAACACTGTTTTTAAAAGAAAACCAAGCTGGTGCATAGCTGCATTTTATTTGAATATTATTTTTAGATTACTCAGACTAGGTACTCAATGATCTGAAAGAACTGTATTTACAGAGTCAATTTGGCAAGTCACAAAATAGGTTCAATATCAGTTCTTATTCCTCTATACTCTTCAAGTGTGGGCTTATATGTTAATTAATGATCTCAGATATTAATTCTTCAGTGATTAGGGGAAAATTCCCAGGTTCACTAGGAACCTTTTTGACATTGTAGAATTGCAACTGTGGCAGAAATAACCTCAGATTACAGCCATTTGCTTGTGCATGCATGACTGGGGTGAAGACACTATCTATGCCTTTAGTCCCACTTACTTTTGAGCAGGTTGGATGCTAATCAGCTGTTATGTTAGCATTTGTTAGCTCTCACAAATATTAGAAGTTCAGGTTCAGTGTGCTGTAGTGTTAAGTTAGTGTAAAGAACACCAGCAGTTGGTACTAGCTTGTCAAACTTCTACCTTATGAAACACATGCTTGTGATATCTACTCACTCTTGCAGTTTTCAGGGGATTTTGCGTCTAAGAGGTAGGCCTGCAGTTGCTTATGACCAACAAGGCCTCGTCTTTGCAGTGGCAATGGAAGGGGGTGCCATCAAATTGTTTGATTCAAGACATTTTGACAAGGTTTGTGCCTCTAAAGTTCAGCTTCCTTTTGCATTACAAATAATGATTTTTTTCTTATGTTGCGATATGTAGGGGCCCTTTGAAACCTTCCTAGTGGGTGGAGATACAGCTGAGGTTTGTGACATAAAATTCAGCAATGATGGAAAATCAATGCTTTTAACAACTACTAGTAATAGCATCTATGTGCTTGACGCCTATGCAGGAGAGAAGGTTATTTTTCCATCAGAATTCTTCCCTTTCTGCTCTAGATTCTTATCTTGTTTCCTACTCCTTCCATCCCATTTTATGTGGCACCGTTGGACTTGGCACGGCCTTTAAGAAAAAAAGGAAGAGTTTTGAAACTTGTGGTCTAAAACAATCCTTTGATATTTGTGTGGTTGTAAATCATTTCATTAAGGGTAAAAGAGAATATTAAAGTTGAATTGTTTCTAATTATAGTAAGGTGACACTCTTTTTGGGAACACTAAAAAGGAAAGGTGCCACATAAAATGGGACGGAGCGAGTGTTATTTTTCATGATGTTTTGTGGACTTATCCAACACTAAATGACTATTTTACTGGTGCAGCGGTGTGGGTTTAATCTGGATCCTTCCCCAACAGCAATGGAGGCAACCTTTACACCAGACGGCCAGTATGTTTTTTCAGGTATTAGGTTAAATTTTTTGAGCTTATTATTAACCGAAGAATAATCTTCCTATATTATTGTTAGAGCTTAGATATTAGACTTAGCATGATCGCACTTTACTCCCGCCTTGGTGTGTATGTTTACATGTCATTTATGCTTGTGGACCGTAGCAGACTGCCAGATGAATTAGTTGGAGAGCATGCAAGCTGTCTGGGGACACAGACATCATTAAAAAAAGTCGAATGTCCTATAGGAATGTCGAAGCAGTATTCTATACTTCCAGAATACCAGCCCTATCTTTGTGCCTTTTTGGTCCTTATTTTTCTGGAATATTTCATAGCATGACCTTGGGAGCCTTATTAGTTGCCAGTTATGCATAGGTTATCATTTGGACACACTACAAAAATGTTAACCATGTATGAACGTGTTTTTCATTTTCTATCTTCACTGATTAATGATCATTTACTGAAATAAAAATAGATGAGTGAGAAAGTGAAAGAGTATACCTATAATCTTAGAGCTTGACTAGTACGATTCTTGTATTTAAGTTGTGAACCACCAGTAACCTTGTATAAGCACAATGACTTGGCCGTTCATCAGAATTTAACACTCTTTCGGGCCCTTTCAGGAAAAAGTTAAATGGAAAAAATAGGTTTTCTAGCAAGAAGCTAGAACATATTGCAGACATTGTTTAGACAGAGTATGAGGGAAAAGAATTTTTGGCACTTGGAATTATGGTGAAAATAATCTTTGGGCAATAGTGATCATGCATTGCCAGCGCTGTAATTCTTTTTGTCTTGCGCCTCCACTTTGATGAGAATTGTTCTGCTGTCAAGCTTGGTTCTTATTTTTCATCCTGTTCTTAATATGAAGTGCTCACTGTCAAATGCAAACTTGAGGCATTCTTCTCTATGATCTTATAGTTGATACTAGAACTAAAATGGTCTGTATTCATGCTTTAAGGTTCAGGAGATGGAAGCTTGCATGCGTGGCACATCGACACGCAAAAAAAGGTCTCCTCCTTTTGGTTACTCTCTCTCTATTGGGCCTTTTTTACAGCTATCATTTGGGTCTTGGGAGCTGGAAATTTGGACAATCATTGATCCATCTGTTTGAGAATCGTGCCTTTTTGTGTACCCTTATTACTCATAAGGAGAACTTATCTACACTCCATGTTTACCCTAGACCTTTGAACACATGTCATGTTTATTTCATATGCTTTTTTATCAGATGTATATTATGGCTTTAATTTTCCATTACTCATCAGTACAGTTTGTGTATTCTTTGATCTTCCAAGGACTAAGAAAATGACTGTTTTGATAGATTTGTAGCTGGGATAGCCACATAGGTGTGGCATCGTGCTTGAAATGGGCGCCAAGAAGAGTCATGTTTGTTGCTGCATCATCAGTTCTTACCTTTTGGATTCCTGATCATAGAGGTCCTGGTGAAGCCGCTGGAGTCCAAGTAGAAGAACAAGTTACTCTTACTCAATGACGTCTTTATAAGTTACATGTAGGTGTAAACACACCTGGGCACTCTTAGAAGTTATATGGCCATTGTTGATTTGATTCTTGTCAGTGCTTTTATTTCCAAATGTTTGAAATTTTATATGTCCTTTGGCTTCTCAAACCCTATCTCTTCGATATGGATTTTCTCAATCACTTTGCCCACTGCGAGCGTCATTCTACCACGGTAAGCTTTCTCCCCTCCGATCCTGACTTTTAGCTATTGGGTGTAGACGAGTTATCGTTGAAGATCCATATTGACTTCAAACATGACTTTGTAATTGCAGTTTAAAAAGTTGCAAGTCTGTTTAGGTGGTGTGTACAATGAGGCTTTGCTATATAATTAGACAAACATGTCGAGGGTGACGGTGGAGTAATTAGACAGCTAAAAGGTTATTTTGTTAGAGGGAGCGATATGCAATGGAGGGAGTAATTACATAAGATTGATTTTGAGTGATGTGTATGTATTAGTATTAGGTAATTTAACCACGCGTCGTGCGGTTATAAATAATTTCATTAAGCTTATGAATATCTTTTCCAATAATGGACTATTATAAAAAAATAAAAATAAAAATTTAAGAACATTTCAATATAATTTAAATGATTTGATAATATCACATATCTCAAGAATCGTAAGTCTATAAAGAATGACTTGAAGATATCTAGTCATTTTTATCTTTACATTATTTATCTTAATATATGTTTGGTAATATAATCATGTTAATATTGATCGGTCTTTCAATGAAACATCACTTTTTTTATTTTTTTTGTACATGAAAAATATAGAATTTAATAATGTGAAAATTTTATATATGACATTTATTAGACTAATATTTTCAAGTTATAGCAGTAGAATAAAACTTTCAAGTTGTAACAATAAAAAATATCAGGTTATAACATTTTATTAAAAAAACAAGATTTTTTAATTAATTGTAAAAATCTGTTTTGAAAAAAATAAAAGGATAAAAAAGGAAAATAAATCGAATTTGAAGAAAAAAAAAAGAAAAAAACGGAAATAGGTGTATTAATTAAATTTGAATTGATTGATGATAATTATTAATTAGCATAAATTTATGAGATTCAAAAAAAAGGAATATTTGTTTTCCTTGTTTAGCTTAAAGCAGTTAAAATTGTTCAAAACAAATTTCTTTTTTGTTTGAACGTTTCTTTCTCTTCTCAATATTTTCTCTAGTTAGTCGTCACTCTCATCTAATTCCTATTCGTTTTTATTTAATAATCCTCATTTTCTTGTAATGAACGGATTCTTATCAATATTAATAAAGCATGGTGGTAGATGAGATCATTCCGGTTAGTGTTTTTTGCGATTGTTTTAATCTATATTGGTATACAAATCAAACGTTAAAAAAAATTATGAACAGTGATACCAAAAAAAAATTCAGATTTTGTTTGTGTATAATAGTTTTAATTATGCGTTTTTGGTATGAACATTCATTTTTTGAAATTACATTAAATTTGTTTGAAATTGGTATAGATTTTGATATGAACATTCATTTTTTTGTATGTTTCTGATTAAAAAAATTACATAAAATTTATTTGAAATTGGTACACTGGTTATACCACGTTGGTACGATTTTGGCATTATATTTGAATGAGTTTTGTATATTGTTTATCTAATAAATGACAATTAATAGTTAAACGTGGTATTATTTTGGTAATATAGTGACATGACTCTGCTGTGAAAAAGTGACGACTTTTGGCATGAAATAAGTATAATTTTGGCATGAAATAGGTATGAAAAGTGTACATAAAAATTGAGTGAAATTTGTATACTGATTTCAGATTTTTTGTTATGTATAATAATTTTAATTATGACATTTTTTTTAAATGTATAATTTTATATTTTGGTATGAACATTGAATTTATTCATTATTTGTGTGATCCAGTTTTTATTTTTTGGTATGTTTCTTGTTAAAAAAAATTAGAGATTTGTTTTTGGAATTTGTATACTATTAATACCAGACATGTACGACAATCGATAATTTGTACCCTACTAATTTGTGAATGAATACTCATTAAAAATGTCTATAGCTAAATTTGTTCATTCTTTGTATGAACCATTATTGTATTTTTTTTGTATGAATTTTTCGGTATAAAAATTGACGTAAATTTTGTATGAAATTGATATAATAGTAAAATCAAATTTGTGTGGAAATTTATAGGTTTTATGGCACAAATCTGGTATGATTCAATTTTTATTTTTGACATTATATTGATATGATATTGTGCATAATAGTGGGATGAAATTGGTATACTCATTATTTAATAAATGACAATTACTAATTATAAATTGTATGATTTTGTATTCTTTTTGGCATGAATATTATATGAACCAGTGTTTACTTTTGGCATGAAATAGGTATAGAAAGGATGCATAAAAATAGTATGAAATTTGTATACTGATATAACATATGTATAAAAGTAACTTGTACTTTTGTATCTTGTAATACCGACACAATAATTTATGATGGAACATGAAAATAAATTCAAAAGGTGTCGGAGCATAAATTATTGTCACATGGTTCAAAAAGACTGTAGGGAGACCACAACTTCAATGCTGGAAAGGGTTTGCTGATTTGAAATTCAAGAGGTTTAAGGTTACGTGCAGTACATGTCGTCGGGGGGACACAACAGGAAGATATGTTCAAATTACCCTGCTGAAAAAAAAAGACGTGATTTATTTTAATTTTTATTTGGTTGTTTTATTGTGACAAACACATGTTTTGATTTATTTTTATCTTTTTAAGTTAATGACTTATATATTCAAAACATTTATTATGTGCACTAATTAATCATTTGTGTATTCAGTGTTTTTTAAATGTATAGTAAAAAATTAGATAATGCTGGTATATAATTGATATCAACTGGAAAAATTAAGTCAAATCTTAGTATGAAAGTGGTATAAATTTGGTATCAAACTGATGTCCAGTGGTAAAATTGAAAAAACAACATGTAATTGAGATTTCAACTGAAATAGTCAACCTAAAACTAGTTAATGTTGTATTCAATTTGTACACTTGGTATGAATTGATATCCCGTTGGAAAAATTGAAAAACAACATGTAATTGAGATTTCAATCGAATTAGTCAACCTAAAACTAGTTGATGTTGTACCCAATTAGTATACATTTGGTATCTAACTGATATCCAATTGGAAAAATTGAAAAAACACGTAATTGAGATTTCAACTAAATTAGTCAACCTAAAACTAGTTAATTTTGTACCCAATTGGTATACATTTGGTATTAAACTGATATCCCATTGGAAAAATTGAAAAAAACAACATGTAATTGAGATTTCAATCGAATTAGTCAACCTAAAACTAGTTGATGTTGTACCCAATTAGTATACATTTGGTATCTAACTGATATCCAATTGGAATTAATTTTGTATTTAATTGGTATCCAACTAATATCCCATTGGAAAAATTAAAAAACCAACATGTAATTGAAGATTTACAACTAAATTAGTCAGCCTAAAACAAGTTAATGTTGTATCCGACTGGTATACATTTGGTATAAACTGATATCCCATTTGGAAAAAAATTTGAAAAAAACAACATGTAATTGAGATTTCAACCAAATTAGACAACCTAAAACAAGTTTAATGTTGTATCCAACTGGTATACATTTGGTATCCAACTGATATCTCATCGGAAAAATTGAAATACCAACATGTAATTAAGATTTCAACCAAATTAGACAACCTAAAACAAGTTAATGTTGTATCCAATTGGTATCCTATAGATATTCCACTGAAAAGTGAAAAAAAAAACAAAATGTAATTTGATATTTCAACCAAATTAGACAATCTAAAACAAGTCACTTGGTATCCAACTTGAAATTTTAAAACAAAGACTAAAATTAAAAATGTATGAAATTGATATCCAACTGGTATAAAGTTGGGAAGAATAAATCTGACAATGTAAAACAATGCATATAATATGTTGTTGTCAAAAACTGTAGCAAAAGAAATATACATCATGCAAAATCAAAACATGTAATAATTAAAAGTCTAAACTACAATCAAGTATTTCAAAGTTCATTTTCTTGGTCTTGGTGTAGGATAATTGGTAGTATCCTAAATCATGTTCTTTTGCTATGAGGGGGTCCACCAAATTTGCTAGCAACCATTCTAGTTACTTCACTCTCACTAATTGTGCCATCAACATTCTTGCTTCTTCCATACTGCCACATGATTGTGGCGTACCTTTTACAGTGGTACTTTGCATCAATGTGAATGAGTACATATCAAAAACTACATTGCTAATATATTTAGCAAAGAGACATGCGTACAGTCCACAATCGCTGAAATAACATTGAAGAAAAAAAAATTGAGAAGGAAAGTGAATTATTTATTATGAACAAAACACAATAAGATATGAATACTTACTTTGAGCTTGGATCATTCTTTATAAATACAACTTTAATTTGGGTTTGGATTGAGGCTTGCCAACATATGTAGGTAGTTTATTGAAATAGAGGTCGAGTCTTTTACCATAAAATCATGTGCTAGCTAAAAACAATGGTATAATTGTGACAAGTTTATGAACTGCTTTCTCCACATTCTTCGTGTGTAGATCTCATCCCACCATTAAATCATATAAATGTGGAACAGTTCTACTGATTTTCTTTTTGAATGCAGAAGACGAACGTTGAAGATAGTGAGAGAGAAAAAGTTAATTCTCTGTAAAAGAGAAACGTGCGGGTGGGGCTGTGGGGTTTGCGTGTGGGTAAAAGAGGAAGGTGGGGTGTTGTGTGAAATCTGGAAAAAAATCTCTAAAATGGTGTAAGAGATAATGACAATTGATTCTCTAATATTAATGTTATCCCTAAAATAGTGTAAGAGATAATGACAATTGATCCTCTAATATTAATGTTATTTGTCTTACTTATTAATTATAATGTAATTATAAAAATAATAACTAATTAATTAAATAAAATAAAATAAATTATAAATTAAAACTAATCTGTTAATACTTGTAATTAAACTGTTATAAGTAGCAATATAAAAAAAGTACATCTAAAGGTTGTAATATTAAGCCTTAAATATATATATATGGGGTGATTTTTCCTTTGATAATTTTATGGTCAGAAATACTTCTTGTGAAAAAAAATTACATTGTGAAGTTTTCAAAAATTAGTAAAAGTTAAAAATAAGTTAAGACCGTTAATTACCACTACAATGACATAATTATTTTTTGTAGAGATAATCTACTTGTCTGAGGCCAAATATTTACCGCTTTTTGTTATTGATACTTTGTTATTGAAACAAAATTTATAGAATGAGAAACATAAATTTGTTTAACAACGGTAAAATAATATTTTGACCCCTTTTAGAAATTCATTCTTCATTATACTGCTACTCTCAAGGTCCTTCTAGATGCTTCATCTATGCAATTTTGAAACTTCTTCGGAAATATGTTTGTATACTTATTGCATTATGAAAGTACAAGTAGATCAAAATTTTGAATTTTAAAATAATGTCAAAAAGATAATCTCAAACATGAAAAAATTGTAAATGAGTCTAACCTAAATAACTCAAATGCTCATAAATGACTTGGGACAGGAAGGACAACAAATCAATGTTAATAGACAAAAATTTTGTAGCTTAAGTTATTACTTTCATTTAGAGTAGATTTTGTTTCATATTCTTCAAATTAAGTTTGCTGAAAATAGTTATAATTCACCCCAAAAATATTTTGAAGGGCTGATAGAGAAGGAAAAAAGAAAAAAATACTAAAACGACGAAAGCATTGTTTAAGTGAGATCATATACATATTAAATGAAAATAGTCAATATAATATTAAGGAGATAACAAAATAGCGAGAAAATGCGTACATTAAGGGAGTAAACTATGATATATCCAATGATGATAATAAATCGTTCTAACGAGAAAAGGACCTATGTTTTGTAATAACATACCTCAAAAATTTTACTAACACTTCAATCAACTTTCAATCGCTAGTGATAAAATTTAGTAATAATAGATAAGGATAATTTAAAAATAAAAAAATATGGGCATGCAAAGTCATTAACTCTCAGGAGGATTTTCTCAGAAACAGAAAATCTCATCTTTGTATGTGAAGCAACGACGTTGTCGATGAAGAAATTAGAGATCCTAGGAAAAGACGACAATTTTATTTTAGACTCTAGGATGACGTTTGGGTAGAAGTTGATGTACTATAGTCCGGAAATGACACAACATAACTTCAAGCAATGGAGAAACTACCAACATTGTAATCAATAGTGATAACTTTTCAACAATTATGTTTTTTCTTCATAATGCACATTCTTCTAACCAAAGTAACATCAACTAAAAAATCTCTAAAGCAGACCAACTCTTCTTCTCCCATATTTTTTGAAGTTAACTCTATTTTATTACAATAAGATAATACTTTAAAGAACTTTTTACCATACAACTCCCTTCTTCTTCTCGCATGTTTTTTTTCCGTCTTGAGTAAATTCATCCCTCTTCTCACCATCAACAATTTCATTGTTCTGTTTTTCTTCTAAAAAATCAGACCAACATCATAAAATTCATTTTCCATTTATACGCCCTATTTATTTAATTTTTTCAAAGCTTACATGTAATTTTTAGTTATTCTTGTTAAACCCAATTGTTAAAATATTAAACAACTCTCTTTTGTACAATCACAAATTCAGAATATAAAGATAATGAAACATCAATAAATTTGAGTGTGAAATTTAAAGTGGTGGTACATTAGTTACTAACCTCTTTAAACTTAGACCTTTTTAATTTTAGGGAAAATTTTCAAAATATCAATATTTTAGAATTTAATGGGACCTCTTATCAACATTTTCAGTAGTTATTAATTAATATTTTAGTTTGTTATTCTTTTGATTTATGTATTTTTATTTATTTGATTTGAAAGAATACAATTATTTAATATCAGAAAGGAGAAATTCATGGGAGAGAATATTTAAAAATAAAAGAACATATCACATAAAATTATTATCTGTTACAATTTCAAAAGTAATTGATTGTATTCATTCCAATCATCTATTACAATTTCAAAAGTAATTGATTGTATTCATTCCAATCATCTATTACAATTTCAAAAGTAATTGATTGTATTCTTTCCAATATGTATGATATGCGAATCATTATGGTTTTCATGTTTGGATTTGTATAATGGCATTTGTATTTCTTTATTAGTTTGTATTGATTCTAATAAGTATACCAAATGGATTTGTAGTTATATAAAAAACATATTTGTATCCGTATATTTATGTAAACTCATGTTCATTTAGAAAGGATACAACATTGGTTTGTATATTTTTCAAAAAACGTATATTCTTTCTTAAAATTCCAACAATATTTGTATTCCAGTTATCAAAACATACCAATTTATAATCATAGTAACAATAAAAATTTGTATTTAAAAAAGAATTGTATTTCATGACAAAAAATGTATTTCTTATCTGTTATGTATTCCAAAAATATATTATATTCAATGTCTAATTTATAGAACATCTACTAAATAGGATTTCAAATTATTTTGTATTCCAAGCATTCAACATACACCAAAATCAAAATAATTCATTCATTCACTGATTGTATCCCAAACAGATTACATATTAAAAAATCTATTTTTTTACTTTGAAATATGACCGGTGATTCTGTACTTTCATCTCTTTTGGTTCTTCTGCATGTGTGAAAGATGTAAATCATTGAAGAGATAACTAGAATTGCTGAATGTTGATGTCGTCCAACAAAGTGTCTTGGATAAGATATTGACCCGAAACTCCCAAATTGAATACCTCAATGACCGTCTAACCTTTAAATTCAATATTCGGATAGTAGCTTGTGAAGATATTCAGGTGAAGATCCAACATACAAAATGCGATCCAGATTCATTTTTGAATAACTTTTTCAATACCTATTTTCGAATCACTTCCAAACAAATTAAAGAATCAGCAGTTAATGAATACATGATCGTTTTTATATTTCACCGACAATCTTTAAGTTCAATGAAATCAGTCGAATTCACTTCGAAATTCCAATCGATTATTTCAAAATTTTCTTCCTTGATGAAAACAATCACAAATCAGTCGAATTCACTTCAGCCAAGGTTGAAAATCTTTTGATTGATTTGTTAGAAAAATGGAGGAATTTTATTTTAAAAAGACAAGATTTAAGTTACTTGAGGATATGAAATAATGGAAGAAATCATGAGAGAGAAAGAGAAAAGATAAAATTTGGGTAAAAAATTTAAAGAGAAAGGTGGGTAATGGAGTCTTTTATTTTTTTCTTTCATCCTTAGTAAAAAAGTGGGTTCAATTTGAGAAATAAAAGGAAGGTAGATGAATTATATTATAATACACTTTATTGCTAAAATATTGACATTTTGATATTTTTAATAATTATTTTAAATTGTAAATTTTTTTAATAATTATGTTAGGAATTTTGACTAGTTAGCTAATTTATCCTTAATTTGTTAGATCTAGCTAGTTGAAATAAAAGGGTAAACAAATTAATGTAAACTTATTATCTATTTAATAGAGACTTATTATTTGGGCAAGATAAATTATGTTGGTTGTTGAGTTTAAATAGTTTTTCTTTTGACATGTTGAATGGAGGAAAAACTACAAAGAAATTATAGTTTTGTTTCATATTTTTTTTTGTGAACATCAAAAGTAGACTTACAAGGAATTAGAGAAGCTTTATAAACATTAGAGATGAAATTTATCACGATGAAGAAGATACAACAGCGTGTATAATTTTTTTTATTTTTAATAGGTAGTTCCTAAAGAGACGCGACCGAAGGAATAGAACTGTCTAAAGGGACACAAGAGTTGAAGAAGAGGGTTTAAAGATAAAAATAAAATAGGAAACAAAAAAAACTAAAAGTACAAAGAAAAACATTAAAAAAAATTCCTTAATTCTAAGGGTGCCACGTAGGCGGACCTAGAATTCTCATATATATATATGAGGTTAGTCCTTGGTCCAAACTGATTTCGAGAATCAAATGAGTTTCTCATATCAAAATATTTTGAATGATTAAATTTTGTGATTTATACAATAGTTTTTACATATATAAATTTATTTAATTTTTTTTGAATATTTTGTATTCAAATTCACGATAAAAAAAATATATGTACATCAAATAAATAATTTGTGGAAATGTGTAATGATAATGACTTGAGAAACATGGGAGAGAACATGAACAAAGTATATTAATTGAGTATATAAATTTTATTTATAAATTAATTGGACTCAACTCTGAAGAATATTTCGCAATAAGTATCATATATAATTTTAATAATAATAATAATGACACTTACAATAACGATAACAATATATTTAGTGAAATTTCATTAAGTGAAGGTTGGAGAAGGTAGAGTGTATGCAAAATCTATCATTACCTCATGGAGGTATAGAAGTTGTTTTAGGAAGACCCTCGGCTTAAGTGCATCAATCTCAAGTAAGAGAAGAAGAACACAATAAAGAAAGCATAACAGTTCACACAAAAAACAGTTTAGTCCTACAAGATAGAACAATACTAGCACAAAAATAAAGTGATAATCTAAACACACTATACAACATATGTCGATAAATAATAATTAAAAAAAAGGCAAGACCACACTCTACCTCTACTAACCTTCTAACCTAATATGCGACCTCCACTCCTTCTTATCTAAAGTCATGTCCTCGGTAATATGAAGTCTTGTCTAACCAGTTCTCCCTAATAGTTTTGTGGCCAACCTCTACCCCTTTGCGTATGTCACTATCCAAAAATAGACGTGATGACACTTGTCTATTCCCGCAAAGACAAGTCAGCCTCAACCCAACGAAACGAAAGAAATGCGGAAAAAGAAACAAGAACAAGATAAAAGCAGAAAACTTAATCATTCTAATATACCCCCAAAACCTGGTTGTCAAGTGTTCAAGTCACTAATACATAAAGTGCGGAAATGAAAGATAATTACAAGTCTCAATGTCTTTGTTGCTCAAAGAGAACAAACTAAGGAACAAGAAGGCCAATCGGGATGACAAACAACTACCTCTCAACAGTCATTTGACAAGCCTCAGAATTAGGAGAAAAAAGAAGAGCAATTACACGGTACGGGGCTCGTAACCTACACAAGTATAGAAGCAAGGAGTGAGTACCAACCAATACGGTACTCAACAAGTAACCAAATAAACAAGACAAACTATCTAGAAATTGAATACTCTTTTCATCCCAACCAAACCTTCTCAAACTACAACCTACATAGAAATTAGCCCAACCTAACAGTTTCACAATACACAGTTCACTAGGCTTAACCACATAAAATAGTCACAACTCAACAACCAACATGTATCAAGTATGTCAATTACAAGTAACAAGTAGATCAATCACAAGTAGAAAGTAGATCAATCACAAGTGACATGTAGATCAATCACAAGTATCAAAATGTATCAAGTCACAATAGTAAACTCTTGCTAGAACCATTTTCCTTCGGCACAATACCACTAGCTGGAACCATTCCCCTTCGGTTTTATATCATATCACTAGTTGGAACCATTTTCCTTCGGCTTTATGTCACATTACTTATCAGAACCATTTCCCTTCGGCACAATATCACTAGCCGGAACCATTTCCCTTCGACTTTGTATCATATCTCTAGTCGGAACCATTTTCCTTTGACTTTATATCACATCACTAGCCGGAACCATTTCCCTTCGGCTTTATATCATGTAACTTGCCGAAATTATTTTCCTTCGACATAATATCACATGTCTCATCACAGTACACAGTAACATTAATGCACATAAGCAATTTCACACCATAAAGAAGAGACAATAGTTCAAGCGATTCAAATCCACATTAATGTCATCAAAGCATTTCATCAACCAATTAAATAAGTTTCATAACAAGGCAATTCACAAGCATTATGATCAACACGTTGCCTTTTCAATAATTCTCTTTTTATTCATTAAGGTTAATCAAATGGAACAATGAACCCATCACCTCATTCTCATTACTCCCCAACACACATAATGAAGGGAAATACACGATTCTACTAGATTTACAAGATTTAGGAGATCACTTGCCTCAATTCAATCAAATAGTCAATTCAAGACTTGAGTTTTCCCTTTCTGAACAACACCCAAAGCACGTTCGCAAAAACAAAAAAAAAATCAACCTTCTGAGGTCGATCTTTTGCAAATAAATAAATTATTTTATCTAACAAAATCAATCTCAGGTGATCGGTTTTGATATTTTATTTTACCTTTTAGAAAATAATTTTCCATGGTTGATTTGCATTTTTTCATTTTTTGGCGTTAATAAATCGACCTACAAAGGTTGGTTAGCATATTTCTGATTATTTGTACTTAAAAAACAACCTTCGGAGGTATACTTCTTTTTCTTTTATTTTTTTTTATAAATTCTGACCTTGCGAGATCTGGGTTTTTCGACCTCTTTTGAGGTCATTTTTTTTAGGTTTTTAGTAGTGGCAAGAGCTTAGTGTATTGAGTTGCCTTTTTATTATTTGAGATTTTTCGTATCAAAATTTATCTACACCAAAGAGAATATAATACAACATACTACTATTGTCCGATTCACAAAAAAAATATTTTGCTTACAAATAAAAAATCTACAAATAAGATCTAGGAGGAAGTAAAACCAACAAAAAAAAAACTTCAATTTAATGATGTAGCAGGAGAACGAAAAAAAAAGTAAACAAAAACAATGGAAAAAAATGACTAAATGACTCAACATATTTAGCCTTCAATTAATTAAAATGTGTGTCTTTGATTTCTTCTCGTAGATTTATATTGAGTTGACTTGTCACGGCATAATATGAATATTCATATTTGTCTATATTTTTATAGATTAACAATGAATTGATAAACTCATATTTATCAAATTGAAATATATGTGATCCAACTGATTGAAATATGAGCAAAATGACTGATCTCATAAATGTTGACTGAAATTGTTAGCTCTAGTAATAATTGTTTTTTAAGAGTACAAATACCTCAATCATGGAGTGATGTTATGATTGTTCAAATACCAATGAAAGATAAAATAGTAAGAAATCTTGTATAATTAATGTTTTCCAAGGGTCGTACAAAATAAAATCATGATATATAATTTGATAGATCGCACATTATCGGATCGAATTAACTAGATGCATGATAACTAATTGAAAACATAATGGATTAGATATTCCGCTTTTTATTTATTTTTTACTTTGGTTAGATAATTTGGGGGTGATCTTTATATTTATATATTTTTTAAAAAAATTGGTACATAAAAAAAGATTTAATTAATTGTACTAATCGGAATAAATCTAACTCATTAAAATCCCTAAGATTTGGATTCGAATCCATAAATTTCCTTTTGTAGAATATGTTAGGTTATCCAAATGGCTATAAAAATCATCATAATTGAACTTAATTTACACCTCATAAGTTCTGAAATCTCCATATTATAAAGTACTAAAAATAATATCACATTGAGTATTTTTCTTGATTTTGATCATTAATATGGAGATTTTCTTAGCCGTTTTGAATTTTTTTTGTATACATTGGCATCATTCCCAATACCAAAAAGAGACGTAAAAAATATGGCTGAAAAATGTCTCTTAATGACATCTCTAACAAGAAACATCTCTAGCAATTCTTGTTTGTCATCCAAGTACTACTATTAGATGCTTCAAGCCAAAGCCAAGTTCAACTAATTCTCCAAAGAAAGAAAAAAATCCACTTGAAGACAAAGGGATATCAAAATCAAGAAAAAGATTGGTGTTTAATTCTTGAACCAACATTTGTGACTCTCCAAGATTTAATGTGCATAAACCACTTAAGCTGTTAGACGATATTGTTGAAGGAAATCCTTTAAAAATCATAGTGGAAGATATTTTTTGATTCTAATGGAAGCATGGAATAGGATACAAAATTGAGAAAATTTTGAAAGTGAACCATAGTGAAAAGGTTATTGGAAATTTTGAAGAATGCAAGAAGATATCGATGAATTCAAGATCCGCGAGAAGTTCTAATAAAAAAAGAGTATAGAGAGTTTTCTACCATGGTGCAACGGTTACTTGTTCGTTAGGCCTTGACAAGTCAACAAGAATTTGTAGCAAGAAAACATGTGGTGTATGCAAAATCATAGGCCAAAACTATGGAATTCATGAGAAAATTAACTGGATTGAATCATTTTCTACTAGTTGTTGGAGTGCACATAGAAAAATTATGAAGCAATTTGGAGATGGAGTTTCAAAGAAAGCTATTATAATTTCAAGAGTGATTGCAAAATACAAAGAAGATAACAAGGGAGAAGTAAATATTTTGAATCCAAGGGCTATATTGCCTTGCTTTGTTATCATATATAGTTTATCTTAATATATAGATCAAAAGTATGCCACGTAAGTTTCAACCTATGTTACTCAAACTCTTCAAAAATGTCAATTGTGTCTGTCGAATCCGATCATTTTTAAAGAATCCAAGCAACATAGATTTCAACTATTTCCTTCATTTTAGAACTAAGAAAGTAGTTTTTTTACTTCCAATGATTGTTCTTTTCTTTCCATAGTGCGGACTTTATGCAACTCAGTATGTGCATGTTCAATTCTATGAGTCAATAATGTGTAACACATACAACTAAGTACTTACCGACTAGGTGGATTTAGAAATTTGAATTTAATGATTTTATAAACCATATGTGATTCGTCTAGACCTCGTGCATAGCGGAAGCGCACCGTACTTCATTTTCTATGTTAAGATCATATCCATATTTATTAGTAGTTCAAAATCAGTAGTAGAAGAAGCAATAAATTTAAGATGAAAAATCAAAAGGAAGAGTTCTTTTGCCATAACAGAATGTATTTAACGTATAACCTCAGCAATATCTTCCATCACAAATTTAGTAAATAGGTACTTCAATAATCGAGTACATTATTTCGAACAAACATTTTGCAGTAAGTAGTGATGACAAGTACAATCCTGATTTTCAACTCAATTATTCATACCAAATATGTATGAATGAATACAAAGCTGAATGCAAGAAGAGAAGCTTTCTCCAAGAAAACTCCAAGGTCCTTTCTTTTAACAGTAAAATCAATATGATAAACATCGCTTTCTAAATAGAAGTTAAACTGTACAACTCTAAATGACCCGAGAAATATCCCAATCCGAAACAACATATGTACCTTCACATAGGGGTAAGATTGCATACATACCACCCTCCCTAGATGTGAGATTACACTGGATTTATCCGTCTTAACAATATCTTTTTTTTTTAATTAAAGAGGGCTCAACGGCCCATTTTTTCATTAATGTAAAGCAGATAATTATAACTGCCCAAAATCCAACAGAAAAAAACATAAGAAGAAATATAAAACTAAAGAAAAGGAAAGAAATAAGAAAAGACACAATAAGAAATGTCTGGTAATGTTCCACCAGATCTGTGCTCTCCTTGTTGGTTCCTTCCAACCTCAGCACATCCAAATGGAACCCCATTGGAGGTGTGAGCTCTCGGAATTCTTCAAGATTATTACTTCTGGTATTTGAGGTACAGCAAAGCACTGCAATATCATGTCAGCCCCCAATTCTCAGAGATCTGATTTATTGCCAAGTTAGACCAAGTATTGTATCCAACTTTTCGTTTCATATGTATCATCCTCTCTATTTCTCAAACTTATAAATGTATCCTTGATGTAGCTTATGTAAGTATGCCATGAGACCCTTAATTCCGACCATAAGCTGAGAAAATTGTGTTTTGCTACTATCAATCATGATTTCTTTCCCTTTCTAGATCCCGATGGGTTGAGTCTCAAGAGACTAATACCACCATCTGAGATCAAAGATTGGGTGAGAAAGTCACAACTTTTAGTAGCTGAAAATCATATGAACTTGTGCAGATTACAAAGAAAAATTGGAGTCAGCAGCTTACCTTCCATCAAAACTAATGTCCTGATTTGGTATTAGGCGAACACCTCAATGCTCTCACCAGGTGCAAATACTCAAACCATTACGAAATTACTTCAGACAATAGTTAACGAATTTAGATACTAACAACCAACTCCCTTTTATTTCTACCAGAACTTGTAATCTGCATAAATATGTTATCAATGCATTGATTCAATCTACTAGTCTTCTTCTAATGTGAGGAGTGCCACTCTTGTCCAAGTTTAGAATTCTCCACCCTTCCATAGGAATGTCTTGGAAATGGCTAAATTGATAATCACATGCAAGATCAAAAAATAGGTTAGCAAAATAATCAGCTAGAGTATTTCCTTCTCGAAAGATATGTTGTACTCTCGCTGATAATGATCTCCTCAAATAGCTTATGGAATTGACCTCTAGTGTCACACTCCAAGGGACATCCCACCTCCCTTCCAAGATCTGTACCATGGCCATAGAATCAGTTTCAATAATGACATGTGATAAATGATGCTCCTTCAAAAAAAAATCCTTCTCTAATAGCTCTAGCTTCAGCTACCAAATTAGAGGTATCTTGTATCTTGAATCCTTTAGCCACCATTAATGAACCAGAGTAATCTCTTATGCAAAAGGCCGCAGAGCTAGGTCCTGGATTACCCCTAGATGTACCATCTGTATTGCATTTCACCCAATTAGTAGGGGGAGGGATCCATCTCACACTGTTAATGCTACAGTTATTTCTATGCCCCTGTAAATCAGTAATGATATCCGACCGTTCCTTCCTATATCTCTTTTGAACCTTGTTTTAATCGCCTTCAGAATAATGTCATTAATCTCCCAAATGACCTTTCTTTCTGAGAATGAGCCACCATGTAAAATAGTGTTCCTTCTCTTCCACAAGCACCACAAAATGACAATGGCCACAACCTGAAAAACCACTTGAATTCTGTAACTACTATTAGAAGACCACCACCTTCTCAGAGTCTGTTTCAGATTAATCATAGGACCTAAGAGACCAGCAACTCTAGAATAATGATCCCAGATTCTGAAAGCTACCTCACTTTTTAGGAAAAGGTGCTCAATAGTCTCCTCCACCGGAATAGAACAACACATGCAATCCTGAGAAATGGTAGGATTCCAAGAGTGCATTAAACTTGCAACAGGAACTTTACCATTCCAAATTCTCCAAGCTAGATAGGAGAGTTTAAATGGTAATCCCTTAATCCATAAGAGATTCAAATCTTCATTCATGTCCGCCTTTTGTCTCAATAACTCCCAGGCACTTTTAACACGAAAATTTCCTCTACTAGACTTAGTCCAGCAAGGCTTATCTGCTTCTTCGCCTAGCTGCACATATAAAAAGTTAATTCTGATATGCTCCACAACATACTCAGGTAAGGCAGCTTCTAACGCAACAAGCATTCCAACCCTCTTCTGTTAAGATCTCTCCAATGCCTCGCATAGGGTGACAAGTGTGCACATCAGACTGGCGCAAGTATAAGGGACCAAGATTGGTCCAGTTGTCATACCACTTATTAGAAGTACCTCCTTTAGGTTCCCACCACAAGAATTGTTCTAAGCGCCCCCTATTCTTCAACATGTATTTCCAAACCTGAGAACCCCCTTTACATTGTACCGAAGTAGGAATTCGTTTCTTACAATACTTATTCCATACGAAGTTAGACCACAAAGAATTTTGTGTCCTAAATCTCCACCAGAGTTTAGCGTACATTGTCTGAGAAACATCAAACATAGATCTAAAACCTAGACCCCCTTCCTGTTTTGGCAAACAAACCTTAATCCATTCAACCCAATGCTTACTTCACCTGATTCCTTATTACTCCAAAAAAAATTAGCAAAGATCTTGTGCAATTCCTTAATAACACATTTAGGAGGTGTGATAGCAGAAAGAACATAAATAGGGATGCTTTGAAGAACACTAGTGAGAAGAACTTCTTTACCACCGAATGAAGGCATCTTTCCTTTCCATGCTTGAAGTTTCCCTCTTACTCTATCAAACAGATCAATGTAGTGTTCTTTCCTTTTTCTCAAGTGAGTGATAGGACACCCCAAATATTTCAAAGGAAAAGAACCTCTACTCATTCCCGTACATTGTTCCACTTGAAGTGAAATACCAACTCCTACATTATGGTGCAAATAGTAAAAGCTCCTCTTTGTTCACTTTTTGTCCAGATTGCTTCTCATAATCCTGCAAGACAACCATGATTTTCCCCAAAGAATAATCATGGGTTGAACAAAAAATAATTGTGTCATTTGCGCATGCTAAATGATTCAGATTAGCACTCCACTTAGGCATCCCATATCCTATAAATTGGGGATCATCAAATAAGGAATTAAGAGCTCTAGAAAGAACCTCCGTTGAGAGTTAACAATATCATGTAGTCATGTTTCTTGAAATGAGTTTGTCTCCAAGCAATGTAACTTTCCAGCAATCCACTTGTAGCATAAATACAGAAAGTTTTTTCGGTACAACTGCAATTTGGATAAGCAAAAAGATGAGAAAAGGCAGTGAAAAAATATAAGTATTAACAATAACTGGTCTTCTGCATTCTTTCCCCATCCCCTTCTCTCCCTCTTGGCACAAATTGACAAGGGAAAGAGAACCTATGCTGCTCGGACTCTTAAAAAATGTCGCCAAGTGCGGGAGCGTGTTAGATCCGACACGAGCTGTAGCATTTTGGAGAGTCCGAGCAACATAGAAGAGAAGCAGTTTTTCCAAATTACAAACAAGGTGCATCAAGTAAAAGTTTCAGGTTGCAATGACAGCATGGGTGCCAACTCACAGCACAGTGGAAAATGGAAGAACTAAGAATAGCTGAAATAAGGATAAGATTGGACTTGGAGAGAGTATTTACTAAATGAGCCTACACAGAGGTACAGTTCCCAGAAGGGGGGCGGAAAGGATGACTAGAAAAATGGCTGAGGTTCCAATTTACTTTGGATTCAAAATTGATATACAACATTTTAAAGCTAAGGATGTGAATGGCACGTGTAGAAATGAAAACTAACAAAACTAGAAAATACTGCCTCAATTTGTGGTATAATTCATTGCTCATCAAGGTGAGTGGCACAAACAGATATTAATCAACCAAGAATTCAAAAGAAAAATAAAGAGAAGATAAAAGCAGCAAGCATCATATTTGTTCTACTCCGGTATCAAGGCTACTGAAAGTAGACTGCAATGGACATATATTTGCTACATGTATGTTCAAATTGTAGCCGATGAAATCTAAGTTGAACAGGACAAACCTTGGAATTTGTTGTCTTCTGTAATTATTCCAAGTGTTTCTACGGTCTCACAAATCATGATACCACGTACACCAATAAAGCCTCCTATAGTGCACTGAACAACTGCAAGCAATAAATGTCACGATGTTTCAGAAACAAAGAGTTGTATTATCTGTGTGTATGTGCCACACTGTGCAAGAGCTAAACAGTGAAAATTTTATCTATCAAAATTCTATATTCAGGCTTTAGATAAAGATAACCCCTTGTCATAATTTAGCTCATCACAAAAAAAAATGCTTAGATCCTTATAAAACATTAATGACAGGAAAGAATCAGCGAGTAATAGTATAGCATTTTCTTGTAATAATTTTGAAAGGTCTACCTAAAAGAGTTAAAGAGGAGGAGAGGTAGTTAATACTTCACCTAGAATAAGTGCACCATGTAAGGCTGCATTAAGAAGACATTGTGATAACTGATTTTTCCTGCAAGACCAATACTGCAGGTGAGAGAATACATGTCAATTGTTTATCAGAATCACTAGAGAAAAGGCCTATTTTAAAAAGACTAAACCATTAAAGAAGTGATGAAACAAAACGCCAACCTAATATTCTTTACGAGTTTTTTCACGTAGTCTTTCCACTTATCATGCATTGGCTTGAATATGTCATAGCTGCAGAACAAGCCATAAAAGAGTTTTCAGAACAAGAGATGCATATAAAAGTGAAAGGAGATAATATCCATGCGGTAATCATCAACTGTAAGTATCTAGGAATATTTGGCTCTATCTGATCCCGCAGTACGCAAGCCCTAGAAAAAATTATATTTTTCACTGCTGATCAAGGTGAAGCATCTAACAAGTAACCCTATTCCTAGAATACTAGATGAACAACATAGCTAAAAAGTCAAATAAGCAGACAGATGAATTTGATCATTTGGCAATTGAATTTTATGCAGCAGAACCACACAGTGTAAGATATTCATTTTGGGCCTTGACTTTCTAGATAAGCAATATCTACCATAAACAACATAGGGGAGAAGAAATAGCAGCCTATTCATCTTTTGTCCTCTCAAGGATAACTGTGTAGATAATTACCACATCAGATCAAATGATATGGAGGCCATGATAGATTTTTTAGATCATTACACAGTATGCAATACTGCTACTCGTAAATACTCATAGCACCTTCTGGTTGCTGGTCATTCAATAAAATACCTTTCACGATATTTAAAAAATAACCACAATAGATAAAGGACGACAGGTATCACATGCCACATGAGATTCAGTGTAGCAGTTAATCTCTTAATCAAGATCATCACATGAAAAGGTCATCTTTCTGAGAATAATTCAAACCAATTTCTTTTTCGACGAAAAAAAATGCGTGAATTATTCTTAGAAGATGACCTTTTCTTATGATGACTCTTAATAAATAATCACACCACAATTGAATCTACAAACCACCATTAGACTTCAACATTCAACTTCCGACATAGTAAGACTCATCTAGTCAAACAGAAGAGAAAAACCCGCAGTGCACTTAGCAAGATTAAAAGCTACACATAATTCCTCACAGAGAATGGCAGAAAGTTTTAAAAAGGCAATCTAACTCTTTTACACAAAAAAGTAGGCAGAACTCACTTGTGGGACTCTTGATGGAAATCGAATGATCCAAACTTCTTATGTTGCTTTATGGACATGTCTTTTAGATCTCTTTGACTGTCTCTGCAAAGCCCGACTACGAGCTCCAGTAGCAATGCTGCTCTTTTGCACAACATTATCAAGAAGAATCCAGTTATCAACTTTCACATTTTTTGACCCCTGAATATATTTCTGAGCTGAATCACCATGTTGGAGAAGATCGTGCAAAATATCATTAGCAGTCATGTTTTTACAAGAAATCTGCAACAAGCAAATGGGATGAGTAATGAAGAAGTTACTAATTAATAGTGAGCATACTTGAAGCATTATATTGATCACGTTTATTCTTGCCTCAGTGGTAATTTTCAGAAGATTATCATCTACTGAATGTATGCTGGATTATTCAGTTCAACATCTACGTGACAGGACAAAATTTAGCATCCTGGATTTTAGTCACATGTATACCTTTCTATGGATAAAATTCAAGAGAAGCATACAGAGGAAAGGTTGTACCTTGAGCAGATGTATGGCCAGAAAAAGACATATGGCCTACAAATAAACCAGGAAAATATTTGGATGAGATAAATCAATAAGGGTTCATTTTATTTTTATTTCTTGAAGAATGAAATCAAGAGGGATCACATCAAAATGGTTTACTTACATTACTAGAAATCGCCAACTGTTACACTTCTTTTGGATGCCAAAAGTTTGCAGATAAATCAAAGAGAATATCAGAAAAAAAATACACGGTTTAGCATTGAATTAAGGGCTCTTAAAACTTCTAGACTACAAATTCACTCTAGACTTTATTGCATTGTCTTCAACATTTTCTACAATGCAAAACATCTGTGCAATTTCCTTATCTAGTGGCTAGAGAAGTAGCGCAATGGCATTGACATTCAATGAGTTTGGTAGTCCATTCATAATAACCAAGGGGAAAAAAAATAGAAAACCATATTAAGTGGTGTTGATGCTCAAAAGGCCAACATTTCTTTTGAAAAAGTCATAGCTCCCACTCTCTCTACTTCTCTTGGTATTTGGTATTAAGGGCATAGTCAACATGCTTTATTTTAAAAATAAAAAAAGGGCATAGTAAATATGCTTCAGAACCCTGACGGCAATGTCGCTATCAGAAATGATGGTGCAACCATGTTGGAACAGATGGATGTCAACAATCAAATTGCAAATATGATGGTTGAGTTGGCGCAGAGTCAACATAACAAAGTTGGTGACAGAACTATTGAAGCAAAGTCAGTTCTAGAACAAGCGGAGAAGTTGTTAGAACGTGGTATTCACCCTATTTGAATCACAGAAGGATATGAATTGGCTTCAATTATAGAAGTTGAGCATTCAAAACATATTGCACAGAAAATTGAATTTGGTGAATAAGTTTGAACCTTTAATTCAAACTTGGAAAACTACTTTGTCATCTAAGATAGTGAACAGATGCAAGCATTGTGCTGGATTAAATTTTAAAAAACTAATAATCTATAAATCACAATAACTTGAGATATCCTTTGAGAAAGTCATAGCGAAATAAAAAAACGAGCATCATATAGCAATAGTGCCACTTATTGAAACAGTGGAAAGTATCTAGTATTTCATTTGAGAACAAAGACCAGAAACCAGTTTTAGCTAATCCCAGATAAAGATAGTATCAATTACTGTTACAGTTAAACTTGAAATTCGTTTAAGAAAAAAGAGAAAACATAAAATTCATAAAAAAATTGGAACATAATTCCACCTAAAGTGCAGATCAAGGAGAAGGTTTGCAGTAATTTAATATCCAGGCATAAAATACAAAATGCGTCGAATTCACAGTAAATTACCCTGTATATACAATTAAAGCTAAAATCATTTTTTATCCCCTTGGCCTAATTCTTCATATTGTTCACCCTTCATTGAAAACTCTAACTCCGCCAGCATAGTTGATTGATATATATTAAAAACAAGTGAAACAAAGAGGAAAAGATAAAAGATGGAACCTTTTTTGGATGACGGAGCTGAGGAAGGTGTCGTTGATTTGAGCAGTGAAGGCAATTGATACGCTGGGAGGTGAGTCCAATGTTGTTTTCAGCTAGAGTTTTTGTCGTAACACCGATTTTCTTGTTCTTGTGTTGTTGTTGATGAATTTCAGCTTTTGCTTGAGTGAATCTTCGCTCTAATGCCTCCATTGTTCGTTTCTTTTGTTGTTCGGACATTGTTTCATCCACCATTGTTATGCTCCCCTCTCTCCTTCAAGCTTTATATTTGGGAATACTAATAATAACTTAGGTGTGTTAACAACAACAAAAAATAAGTAAATTGTGTTAAATTAGAATATTTGTGGGTCAATTCACTAAAATGGGCCAAGATTCAAGCTAGCGATTCTTATATGATTTGCACAAGTTCCTTTTCATTTTTTTTAAGGAAAACTACCCAAATTGAACTAATTAGGCAAAGTATTTACTCATATCGGACCTAACTCAATACATTTACCCTAATTGGACTCACAGTCCAAACTATTACTTGAGTGTCTTCTTGTTCTATTCACTGAACCACTGTTTCTTCATATTTTATGCCATCAGAGTATATATATACTCTGACTGAATCAAGCAACAATTAAATAACTGAGTAGTATTTTCACTAAAACATTATTTCTTCCTCTTGATACAATCAGAGTATATGTATCATAGTATATATATATATATACTCTGATGGTATCAAGCAGTAAAAGCGCAATAACAATTAAAAATATGGGGTATGAAAGTAAGGGATAACCATTTGTAAATAATTTCTCTTTTTAGGGTACAAGTGTTTTTATCCCTTTTTTTAACCCCCTCCCTATGAGCTTTCTTTATTTTATTCCTGGTTGACCCGAACCTACAACCTTAGAATTGGAAGTGGAGGGTATTTATCATTTGAACATTCCTATTCTCGTTTGTGAGAGTTAGCATGAAACACTTAAGATTCTTTTTCTAAATATATGTTTTATTTTCTTTTCTAGAATGTCTCTTTTCTGATCATTCTAGACTGTGGCAGCTTCAAATTCATACTTTTTCAGTAACACAATTACAGAAAGTTCTGAACATATACATAATCTTGATATCTAATTGAATTTTACTGTGTTTGGAATAAAAATTATTCATGTTGAGATATACTGCTTGAGTAAGGGAGGATTTTCCCATGACTGAAATTATTACCTATAAAATTTTTCTTAAAAAAAGCTTCATGTTTATGTGAAAGAGAAATTTAAGACTTTAGACACAAAAAAAAAGACCACAATTCAATGGATTGGCATACTACCTCTACAATATTTGTTGTGTTGGTTGTTCATTAATTTTATCTAGCTTGTCACAAAACTATATATATACACAAGGCTATAAGTGATACTTTTTCACATACATACCAATTAAAGCCTGTTTTCAATTTCTTGCAGCACTCTTACCATCTAATTCCTCCAAAAATAGCAGAGATTTAGAGGTGGCTCAAGGGTAAAGCTTGTAAAGCGTCTGCTTTAGACTCCCAAAATTTTGAGACCCAAAAAAATTTTAGTAGTGAATTTTTTTATTTTAATTTCACTTAAAACAATATTGAATATTATATATAAAAAAAAGAACTACTTACTTTTTATCAAGAATATTTTAGAACTTTGAATTAATAATTAATAAATAATTTTTTTTTAAATCAACATCCAATGTGATGTATTGCAAACAAATGTCTAACCTCTTATTGACTAGAACTAATCATTATGCCTATAAACAATAATATTATTATGTGAATTTATACGCTTACTTTTAAGAATATGCACTAAAAATAAATAGTATACCAGAACAAAAAATAAGAATTCAAAATTAATAATATTTTTGTGCATGTATTTATATACACCGGAAATTACTTATAAATATTCTCCCAGAACCATTCCAGACAATATTTGATTTGCTACCATTAATACCAAAGCAACATACCTAAATGCAACCTAAAATTTGCAGTCAACCTATAATTAGGATAACAACGATTTCAGCCTTTGCTCAAAAATTAAATAAACACAACAAATAGCACAGTCGAAATCAGTTAATAACGCACGGGGCCTTTTCACTTCTATATTGTCAAATTTAGAAGTGATTAATGCGGAGAAAACACGCACTTACTATTTTCACTTTCAAATATCAAATAACATGATAACCTATCCAAATTTAATATAAATATGCGATAATATAAACACATGTGTGAATGATCGACGATGGATATAACTAATGGAGCACGAAATCAGGTGGTGGACCAAGAGAAGCGGGGAGAGTGATAACTATGTCTTTTTCAAAAGAAATGTTGGATTTTGAGCATCAAGGCCTCTTAATATGGTTTTTTGTTCTTGTTCTTTGGTTATTATGAATCGACTACCAAACTCATTGAATTCAATGCAATTGCGTTGCTTCTCTTGTCATTAGATAAGGATATTGCGCAGATGCTTTCGCATTGTAGAAAATCTTACCCATGCCGTACTAATTTGTACTCCTCAATTGACAGAAATCCCCAAATTGACTCAAATTAACTCGGATTTTTAAAACGATTCATTCCCCATTTTAAACCCAATGCCTAGACTCTCTCAAATTAACTCGAATCCTAATCGCATAATTAATCCTTCCATTATTACACAGACCACCAATCAACATATTATAAGTCCAAACATCAGGCAAAATATTGTTCTGCGTCATTAGCTCGACAATCTAAGCAACATACTTCAACCACCCAATTTACAATAACAATATACCAAAATACTATATGTATTCCTATTCGGCACAAGACATTTACCTTTCATAGCCAACAACAAATCCCTAACCTCATTCAACCTACCTTTCTCACACAACCCATCCAATATAGTATTATAAGTTACATTATCCGGCACATATCCAAACTCACTCATTTTATTCAGCAATTGATTAGCATCCTTATACTTGTAAACTAAACAATACCCTTTAATCAAAATATTGATAGTAATTGTAGTTGGCACCAAACCAAGCTTAAGTGCATCGTTATACAGATCATTACATAAAAATAGAGAGTGATTAGAAGGGTACTTAACCAAAGCACTAATCAAAGTATTGAAAGTAATGATGGTAGGGCAAAGTCGAAGGCGCTTCATCTTCTTGAAAATCTGAACAGCGAGATAGGGTTTGGAGAGAATGGAGTGGTGATAAGAACGCTATCAAAGTCACTACATCCAATACTAAATGCCAGCGATCGTTCAGTAGTAATATTACCCAACTAGTGAGTTCGAATCGAGTCCCAAGAGAGTGGTTTATAATCGAGAATCAATAGAAAAGTAAAAACATGCTCAAATCAATCATATCTAAAAACATAATTCAAGTTTGGGGGTAACATAAGTGTCAATATCAAGTGGGGGTTTTTGTAGTTAATTATCAACTAAAACACCAAATAATATGGAAATACGAATATGGAGACGGGATTCTTGGGATGTGATAGGATTATGGGCTAAGGTAGACAACTGGGTAATTGCAACTGATAGTAAATTTATTGTAAATCAATGACTAAGCTAGACTTTAGTGGAAGTAAACTTTCTCTCGAACAATTTACCCCGAATCAAATTGGTTTCTCTCGAACACCAATAAGCAGCAATTAAGAACAACCTTCACTTTTGCCCATTCACTCTCTCGAGCTGAATGTGTGGAAAATGGTTTAGGATTCACTCTCTTGATCTGAACCCATGACAACCCAATACCCACAGATCATCAATTCAGTAATCTTGGTTTTAAAACCTCTCTCTCGCAAGCTAAAACCACGAAGTTAAGATTGTATATGCAATTACAACCCATTAAATTCAACCACAATTACTGAACAAAAGCACTTTTAAACAACAAATAAACTATCAATTAACAATACCCAACAGTTAAATCAACTCATAATCACACCCCAAGAATTGAGATTTTAGCTAGACATAGTAAAAAGGTAAAAATCGTTACCAAATTGTGTTTCCATCAACTGGTACGATTAATATTGTCTTTACAAATGTCTAAGATGAAGAATCTTCAACACCCACTTCCAATTTCTTAGAAATGGAAATCTTCAAATCTTCAAAGCTAAGGAAAAATATTGTCTCTCAAAACTAAGTTCTAAGACTCTACTTCAAAAGCTGAATAATATTGAATAATTCTAAAATCTGATAAAATTCAATCCAAAATTTCATACTATACTAAAAATTCAAACAAGTATTTATAGTTGCCGAAAATTATGCTGCGAAGGACCAGTCAGCGCAGTTAGTCGGGATCGCCGATCCACTCGACAATCCGCCCTTTGGCCAATTCCATCGCCTTTATGCTTTAGCCTTCAGCATCTTCGAGTTCTGTAACTTTGGGCGATCTAGCACTGCATCGCGGAACCGTTCGACGACTCGTCGAGTGCTTTTTTCTATCGCTGACTTGATTTTCTCCTTCAGGGGTTGGCACACTGGAACATTAGGCGAGACCAAGGCCGTTTGGCAACTCGCCTAATGGTTTAGGCGATCCTCAGGCCTTCTTTTCTTCATTCTTTCAACTGCCTTGTTCAATTTTGCTCAATAGTGTCCATGCTTTGTCCCAAAGTCCAAATACCTGAAATTCAAGGATTTACATCAGTTATTGGTACAAAATATGCAGTTGAGGACACTAAATATATTAAAATAAAGCCATCAATGAATCCAAATTATGGACTTATCAACACCCCCAACTTAAACTTTTGCTTGTCCTAAAGTATAACTCAAGTTCAGCAGTTCAAAAAGGATGTCTCAAACAGTGCTACACAAGACTCAATCATGAATGCACACAAAAAGACTCAACTACTCATGAAAGGATCAATTGTGCACTCAAAGATTCAAGTTGTGACTCATCATTTCCAAAGAATCTCAAGCTCACAATACTTGCTTCAAATGCAAGTTCAAGCTCAACAAAAGTGTTCAAATGCGCTCACACAAGGAATAATTCCATATTCACACATAATGGTTCAACAAGTTAATGCTCTGGAATCAAATGCAACGCTCACACTCACAAAGA
>NW_006238950.1:1488644-1518626 GCF_000226075.1 Solanum tuberosum | reverse complement strand
GACCAACACTTGTTTCAGCTCACTCAAGAGCAAAAAGGTCTTTTCAAGGCTTGTAACGGGGTTGAGTGCAAATGTAATGGTCATTTAGGCTCAGTGACTTCTATCATCATGAAATGTGGTGTGAACAACACTTTCTTTCCTCTTCTTTCATCATTCTCATTCGTGCTCAAAAATCACACCATTATTCATCTTCCATGGATTGTTAGGACACCCCATTTTCTTTGCATTTTCACAACTTTTTCATTTTTCTTTTTCATTCTTTTCTTCTTCTTTTTGTTTTTATGTACGGAGGGGTTCCATTCTTTCTCAAACCATGGGTCAAAGGGGACTTTCTCACACTTCTTGATTTACCTTCTCTTTTCACCACACCCCCAACTTAGGCTTTTGGCCTAAGTTGGCTATTCAAACAAACCACATCTCATGAGGCTTAAGGGTGAAGGGATAAAGAAATGTTAAGTTTTCATCAAGTTTTTTCCAAGAAAAGGTTAAGGCTCAAGGGGTGCTCAAACGAGGTTCACACACTCTCAAGGTAGGCCATAAAAAGAGGTATAATGTCAAATTGTTTCACACTCTTTTAAGTTGCCTAAGATCATCTCAAGAGTTTGCATCACTTAGTCAATCGGACCAACAGAGAAAATTCTAGGTGTCATCACACATGGTTCACGGTAAGCTCATCACACAAGGCATTGACACTAATGTCAAACAAGACTCCACACTTTCGCTAGTGTGCAACGTTCATCACAAGAGACTCAATTTGATACTTGGCTAATCACAACGATATGCAAAGAGTTCACATATTGTCTATGCAACTTCATTTGGCCTCATCGTAGCCGCACATTCACGTTTGTTCGATTATGAGCATTATTCAAGTCATTGGTATTGATCAAGACCGAGACTCAAATTTGCAAAAGAACAACCACATTCAAACACATACAAGAGGTGGCACAAGTTTTTCTCGAAAGGGTCCAAAAATCATTTACAATTAAAACAAGGAGCCACAAGCTCAATCATCCGCAAAAGCAGTGTAAAAACACAATTTTAGCTCAAAGCCCAAATATATAAATAAACCAAAGTCACACAAAAGGTCACACAAAAAGTGGGACTCACCCCACCACAAATAAAGTCATTTGTCCTCAAATGCAAATAAGATCAAATATCCATAAGTTGAAGTAAAGAAAGACAGAGAAGAAGGTAAAGAAGGGGTCATGTGTACACAGTTGCTCCATCTGTCTGGGCATCAGTGCCCGATGTATCAGTCTGGACTTAGGCCGCAGTACCCGGAGTCACCTCAGAAATAGCAGCAATACCAGACCCACTAAGAGCTGCCAAGGGTGTATCGGCTAAAAAGGTCTGCACAGCTACATAGAATCCCTGGGCCCATGAAGGAATATAGGGGCCTCGGGGAGTAGTCTCCCTATCAGAAATGGGACTCTTGTCTTTGCCTTTATCTCCAGGTGGAGGTTCTTGTCTTCCCTTCTTGGGGGGATTTGACCCCCCTTCATTTATTGTGATATCCCGTGCTCTTTTTCGGGGTGACCTGTTTCTCCCAACAACTTTTGGTCTAGCCATGTCTGCAAAGAATCGAGAAAAATTTAGAAAATATTCAAACAAAAGCACAGAAAATCAATTGCAGACACACTCGCCGAATTGCTTTGGCGAGCTAGATTGGCTTGCCAAAAAGATTGGCTCTAAAGTTTTAGCAAGTCGGCGATGGGAAGGGCCTTTCAGTGAATCGCCAACAACTTTCAGCGAGCAAGTGCTAGCCCGCCGAAATTTACAGTGCAAAAAGGGCTCAAGGGTGCAGACAAAAGGCGATCAAGAAGACTTTCGGCGTGTTGCCAAGTGCCTTCGGCGACCTCAGGCTTCTCGCCAAAAGTTACAGAACCCAACATCAAATATAGCATGAAATTAAAGGCAAGATGGGGACCTTTGGCGAATCGCCGAGTGGTTCGACGAGCTCGACCCAACTCGCCAAACGACCCAACGTGCCTACTTTCAACCCAACTTCTCAAATTCAACCCCGCAACCCCCGAAAACAAAATCAAAGCATGCACAAATCAAATTAAGACTAGACCCATAGCACCCATTACCTCAGGATATTCAAAATTCTCCCGGTTTTGCCAAATTTGGCTAATTGACGACTTTTGCCCTTAAGAAAGATGTTACCCGCTCTATCATTGGGCAAATTACGTCGTTTGGCACAAATACGGGCTAGTTAGACTTCACCTAACCAAACTAAACAACATGCAACCACAACCCCACAAAATTTAATTCATTTCAAAGCACAAG
The DNA here is from genome assembly GCF_000226075.1 of Solanum tuberosum. Classification (NCBI taxonomy): domain Eukaryota; kingdom Viridiplantae; phylum Streptophyta; class Magnoliopsida; order Solanales; family Solanaceae; genus Solanum; species Solanum tuberosum. Next base: position 1,516,337 of record NW_006238950.1, on the reverse strand, counting down.
AGTACGAGATTACACAATCAAAACCTTACGGGCAAGATTATCAAATTAAAATAGGCATTCAAACATTATAATCCTATCAAAGAGGCCCAACACACATCAACAAGATAATATTATTTGCAAATGAGTACAAATTCTCAAAAATTAACTCGGGGTTCGAAAAACCAACCTTTAATGCAGAATAATCAAGACTAAAATGCTAGGCGGCAATGTAATCCAAATTCGAGCACAAATCAACGACCAAAATATGGTACAAGTGCAAAAAATATAAAATCTAAAGTGCAGGTGTGAGTTTGGGAAGTTTAAAAGTGAGGAAAAGTGAAAGAGTTTGAAAGTTTAAACCTTTGGCCTTAAAAACCGTCCAGTTCTCGCCTAGTCTGCGACATTAGTCGTGCTCACCGAACCACTCGGCGATAGCCGAGTAGCCACTTACCTCGCCGAGTTTTACATGACTTCTAAACGGCGGGCTAGATCGAGATCGCCGACCTAGTTGGCGATTTGCCAATGATTTCTTGGGCTCGCCGAGTTTTACAGACTCCAAGTTGAAGCTGTCTTGAGTCCAACGACGGTCTAGGTCGTGGTCGTCAACCTCTTCGGTGATACACCAACTGGAACTTTAGCTCACCAACCTGCATTTTCAAACACTTTCCACACTTTAACCAGCACAATCAACACACCATTATTTCAAACTCTTAAAAACAAAGAAAAATAAAACTTGGGTTGCCTCTCAAGAAGCGCCTTAGTTAACGTCGTGGCACGACGCAAGTCCTCCTTCAAACCTCATTCTTGGGGTTAGCCATAGTATCACTAGGCAAACCCCCTTGCTATCTTGGGTTGAAATGAGATGACATATGACCCATTTGGGTCTCCAACTACTTGATCGACACTGAATGGGAGGAGACGGTCTGGCTAAGGGTAGACACATCTTCTTTCATTTCTTTTAAAAATCTTGTATGACCCTTCAACTTTGTTGAGGATACGAGAAAGCATATCCTCAGACTGACCACCTTCCAAATCCTTTGGCTTTTGGTGCTCATGGGGAGGCACATACATGTCCTTCTCCCCATCCTTCCAGTTAGGATTTCGGTCTCTCCATTCTCAGTCACAATCTTTCAAGCCTTCATCTCTGTTCCAACCTTGGTTACCACCATGTCTAGGGAAAGTTGAACAATAACCACCACCTTGGTTGGCCAGGAAATTCACCTCTTCATTGTACAAAGCTTGAAACTTTGCCTCCTCAGGATTTGCACACCCGACACCTACGACATTGACACTCCGAGCACCAGCTCCCATGATAATTTTGGACAAAATGTCAAGTTGTGTCATGATCTTAGCAATGTTATGGTCCCTCCTTGGTCTTTCTTCATCTGCTCTTTGGTTAACTTGAATGTGAGAGGAGAGACCTGATCTTCACGGGTGTACTATGCCCGATTGATTTTAGTCATGCCATCCAAGAGCTGAGTTGCTATTACATAAGGTTATTGCATCAAACCTCTCGGAGAAAGTTGGTCAGCAACACCTTTGTTTACCGAGTCTAGGCTCCGATAAAAGTATTGCAGCAATACGTTGTCCGGCAAGCCATGAGTTAGGCATTGAAGAACCAACTTCTTGAATCGCAGTCAAGTTTCATGAATTGGCTTGTCTTCCAACCGTTTAAAGCTCTGAATGCTATCCCAAAGAGTCATCATCTTCGAAGGAGGAAAGAATCGCACTTGGAATGTTGTGACCAACTCCTCCACGAAGAGATTGATTCACGTGGCAATTCAGCCAGCCACTTACACGCTTCTCCCATTAAAGAGAACGGGAACAACCTTAACCAGACCAATTTTTGGGAGATATTCTTGAAAGAGAAGGGTCTGCAAGCATCAACAAAATTTATAATGTGTTCATGGGGATCCTCATGAGCTAAACCACCGAACAGCCCCTTCAATTGCAAAAGCTGCAACATAGTACTTGTGATGTGGAACATTGCATTCCCTTCGGCCGGAGGCAAGCGAATGACACCAATACCACTCATAAGATGTGGGCCATTAACATTAGGCTCATTGACATCATTAAGGTTACCGATGTCGTCTTGGTGGCCTACTTGGCTACCATTGTTGCCATTAACACTGATGCTTCCTGTTTCGATACACAAACAAGCAAAACAAAACTACAAATTAAATAAGTACATCAATAACTAACAAGAGTAAAATTTAACTTAACTAAAGATTCTCAACTAGCACCACTCCCCAGCAGCGGCGCCATTTTGATAAGGACGCTATGAAAGTCACTTCATCCAATACTAAGTGTCAGCGATCATTCAATAGTAATATAATCCAACTAGTGAGTTGGGGTCGAGTCCCAAGGGAGTGGTTTGTATCGAGAATCAATAGAAAAGTAAAAACATGCTCAAATCAATCATAGCTAAAAACATTTACGAAGAAAAACATAATTCAAGTTTGGGGTGACATAAGTGTCAAATATCAAGTGGGGGGTTTTGTAGTTAATTATCAACTAAAACATCAAATAATACGAAAGTACGAATATGGAGACGGGATTCTTGGGATATGATATGATTATGAGCTAAGGTAGACAACTGGGTAATTGCAACTGATAGTAAATTTGTTGTAATTCAGTGACTAAGCTAGACTTTAGTGGGGGTAAACTTTCTCTCGAACAATTTACCCCGAATCAAATTGGTTTCTCTCGAACACCAATTAGCAATAATTAAGAACAACATTCGCTTTAGCCCATTCACTCTCTCGAGCTGAATGTGTGGAAAAGGATATAGGATTCACTCTCTCGAGCTGAACCCATGACAACCCAATACCCACAAACCATCAATTTAGTAATCTTGGTTTTAAAACCTCTCTCTCGAGTAAGCCAAAAAAGACGAAGTTAAGATTGTATTTGCAACTACAACCCATTAAATTCAACCACAATTACTGAACAAAATCACTTTTAAACAACAAATAAACTATCAATTATCAATACTCAGCAGTTAAATCAACTCATAATCACACCCAAAGAATTGGGGTTTTAGCTAGACAAAGTAAAAAGGTAAAATACGTTACCAAATTGTGTTTCCATCAACTGGGTACAATTAATATTGTCTTTACAAATGTCTAAGATGAAGAATCTTCAACACCCACTTCCAATTTATCAGAAATGAAAATCTTCAAATTTTCAAATCTTCAAATCTTCAAATCTTCAAATCTTCAAATCCTCAAAGCTAAGGAAAAATATTGTCCCTCAAAACTAAGTCTAAGACTCTACTTCAAAAACTGAATAATTCTAAAATCTGATAAAATTCAATCCAAAATTTCATACTATACTAAAAATTCAAACAAGTATTTATAGTTACCGAAAATTATGCTACGAAGGACCAGTCAGCACAGTTAGTCGGGATCGCCGATCCACTCAGTGATCCCTCCTTTGGTCCATTCCATCGCCTTTATGCTTTTGCCTTCAGCATCTTTGAGTTTTGTAACTTTGGGGGATCTAGCAATGCATCGCGGAACTATTCGACGACTCACCGACTACTCTTTTCTATGGCTGACTTGATTTTCTCCTCCAGGGGTTGGCACACTGGAACATTAGGCGAGACCAAGGCCGTTCCGCGACTTGCCTAATGGTTGGGGCGATTCTCAGGCCTTCTTTTCTTCATTCTTTCAACTGCCTTATTCATTTTTGCTCAATAGTGTCCATGTTTTGTCCCAAAGTCCAAATACCTAAAATTTAAGGATTTACATCAGTTATTGGTACAAAATATGCAGTTGAGGACACTAAATCTATTAAAATAAAGCCCTAAATGAGTCCAAATCATGGACTCATCAAGTGGATAATAGGAGGAATGAGGTGAGGAAGGTATGATTGGATAGGGGATTTGGGTTAGAGATTTGAGGGAGGAAGAGAGGAGAGTGGTGATTGTTTGAACTAGTTGACAGGACTTCAATGAAGGATTCATGTTAATTGAGAGAATGGGTTATACATTAGACAGGTCGGGGCATTGGGTTTAAAATGGGGAATGGGTAGTTTTTAAAATTTTGGGTTCATTTGAGTCAATTTGGGGATTTCCGTCAATAAGGGATACAAATAATGAAATTAGTAACGGCATGAATAAGAATAACTTCGTTTTAACGGTAGGGTTATAGCCAACAAATAAACTAAAGTTGAGAGGTATTTTTGACCACTTTTCCTTAAATTTATCAGTACATTCTATAGTTGTTGAGCTTTTTCTTTAAAAAAGCCTACTATTTTAACAACAGATAAATATGACAAACGACTTAGAAAACACATAAAAATTATACTCTTATAAATCGCTAAATGCCATAGTTCAATTTGTAACATTTTCTAAACGACAATAACTCTTTCTAATTCTAAATAAAAGACCAGACAACAATGCCATATTTGACTTCCTATGTTCCAAAAACACAAATATGTGGAAAAGCCACGGGCAGAACCTCAATTTCGCAATTTTCAGATTGAGATATATTTGATTGTATTTGTGATAGATGCAGAGAAAAAGACATGATACTTCTTTATGTCTTCTGCATGCAATGTCTTCGGTAGCGTTTTAATTATGTTTGCGATGTATCATCTTATGTTCTCAAGATAAACCGTTGATCAGTGAACCAGCCTTTGAAGAGTTCTGGCACAGGGATGTTGAGGAATCAATATGACAGGGCAACACAAAGCCATTTATAAAGGAAGTTGCACTTCAGGTGTCAAATTGGGGGTTTAGCCTTGTGGATCTTCAAGTGCAAGAAAAGTGTTCTGGAAAAGGGATTCTATCATGGCTTAAGTTTGGTTATGGTCAAGTGAAGAGAGAATTGACTGGATTTCTAGGACCAATTCACAAATGGCAGGTTTGCAAACATCTAAATCTTGTTTCCTTTGTTTCATTTGCTTTCTCTGTTTCTTCTTGCATTGAGTTTCTTTAGAGCATTGTATGTGCAAAGATGGAATTGTCTCAACTTTGTAGTACACATTTCATCAGTATTAGAATTATGAACAGAAATTGGATGATCAGGTTGTACCGCATCAAATGACCGACTATGTAGCTAGAATTCTGCCAAGAGTGGTGGTGCACAAGCTTCCCGCTGAGGGCCACTTTTCCTATTTCTTCTTCTGTGACTTGACGAATGCCATAGACAAATGTTCTTGACCATTTTCGGATGCCCTCAGGGGCCTCTTGAAGAGAGCGTTGAAGCTCCAATGGAATAAGATGGAGAATAGGAAGCTGCAAATCTAGATTTGGCAGTAGAATGAGCAGAAAAGGTTTAGTCATCACTAAGTACTAACTACCGATGTATATACTACACAAAATGCTCTGTTTCTCCACGAGCACAAAACGTCAAATGTCGAGCGGTCCTACTGAGCTCCAAATATTTTTCTTTGCTTTTCGGATTTCACTACAAATCATAGCAGGAGAGGATGAGTAACAGATGATCACATGAATCTTTTTTTTCTCTCTAAAAGGACATATCTTTACCTTGTTTGTTACAAGGATCTGAGTTTGATGACCAATTTAACTGAAAGTCTGCGTACCCTCACTCTCAGATACATTATGTGGAACTAAACAAGGTATGTTGCTTGAAATAAAAATATTAGAGAATGAGTAATTTGTCTGGGTGCTAGCAACTTGTCTTGTCAAAGATCACTGGGTGTTGACAACTTGTCTTCAAAACCACATGATTCAGATTTTGGAAGCATACACGTTTCTCCGTTCTATTAGTAATATTTCTGCAATTCCTCAGCCCCCACAAATGGAGTGAAATGCCACATGACGACAACAACATAGCATACCTAATGCAATCTCACATGAGGTCAGGAGGGGATGGTGTGTAAGCAACCTTTCGCCTACCTGAAATGCCACATAAATAGCGAGAATTCATATAATCGACTTCTCAAGCTTGCTTAGAATTAAAACAAACTAGTTGTACATTTTTTTCGTTTAGAAGTATTATAATCTATGTGGATAATATTTCTTTTCTTTTAATGCAAAGTATAAGTTACATCTTTTAACTCTCCGTAATTAATCTATGTGAACATTGTTAAGTCGTTAGTATATGTGAAATAAGAGAGTTACTTCCACATTAATGGTTCACAGTTATCTCAAGTGTCAGTTTCTTAATTTCGTAAGAAAATGTAGGAAGTATTCAGAAGACTTGAAGTTACTTTTGTATTATCACAAATTTGTCATTAAAGTGAGAGTACATTTATTATACGTTAGTTTCTTACATTCTTTTGATGGATGAATACTTAAATCATTTTCCTATTTAAGAAGTATCATTTGGGAGCTACACAAAGAGAAGAAAAACAAAAGTCATTTCTTTCATTTACTATCTCCTTTACCGATTCCTTTATTTGCTTAAATAATCATTTTTCCTATTGTGGATTTCTGGACAATTGTTTTTGTGTGATTCCAAACTTTCAGCCACGAGTGCATGTGTTTGAGAGTAATTGTGAAACCTTGGGGATCGACCGGCTACTACGATTTGCACCGAAATTGGATCGAAATCACTTTCAAGGCAGTGGCTTGCCACGACACAATGTTTGTGATAAGTTATTTACTACTTTGTAATTCCAATCCAATATCAATATTGTAGTATTTTTCTCAACAATTTGAAAGCGATTTTACTTACATACAATATTGATAAATGACTATTTCTTTGAACAAAACTTTTGTCAAAGCTTGAGCCTCTGGATGGAAACAATTTTAAACATTGGTTACAAAAACTTTTAATTTTCTTTGAACAATTAGAAGTTGATTATATTTTATTTAACGAACCTTCTATGAATGGTTCTAACACTACTACTGATTCTAGCAATGTTATGACTGTTGATGATGTTGCTAAAAGAAGTTTGGAAAGGATAACAGAACTGTGAGAGGACATTTGCTAAAGCATATGACTAATCATTTATTTGATTTATTTGTAACCTATAAATTTGTTAAAGAAATATGGGATAGTTTAGAAAAGAAATATGGTGTTGATGATGTAGGAAAGAAAAAATATGTTGTTGGTCAGTGAATTTAATTTCAAATGGTTGATAATAAGCCAATAATGGAACAAGTTCACGAATATGAGAACTTGATTGTCGATGTTCTCATAGAGGACATGAAGATGTGCGAGATTTTTCAGGGTGATTTTCTACTTAAAAAATTCCCACCATCTTGGAGTGATTATAGAAATCAATTGAAACATAAGAATTTTTTGAACTCTCCAAGAACTTATTAGTCATATGAGAATTGAAGAGGCGAACCATCTCAAAGATAAGATGGAAGCACTTTGTCTTAATTCTTCTAAAGCTAATCTTGTTGAATCTTCTGGTACTCTTGAGAAAGATAGGTTCAAAAGCAAATAGAAGAAAGTCTTGAAAAAGGAACATGTGAAGAAGAAAATCAATTTAACAAGCTGGAGAGCCAAATTCAAAAATGTAAGGGCCCTTGTTTTGTCTTTGGAAAACTTGGTCATAGGGCTGCCAAGTCCTATCAAAGAAAAGGAAGGACTCAAAGCAGAAAGGACAAAGTGATGTCCAAGCTCATCTTATTGAGGGTAATGAAGTGATTGTTGTTGTAGTCATTGAGGCAAATCTGGTGGCTAACAAAATTGACTGGGTGTTATACACATGCGCGTCAAGGCATTTCGATGTCAATAAAAAGTTATTCCATGACTTTGAGGAGTCCACTGATGGAGAGTGTTTTACATGGATAACTCCACTACAGCTGGAGTTATGAGTAGGAAAAGTTTTACTTAAATTAAATTCTGGAAAAAAATTATCCTTGAACAATGTTTTGTACGTTTCCTTCCTCCGTAGAAACTTAGTTTCCAGAACACTTCTAAAAAAAGTAGGCCTTAAACTTTTTTTTGAAGGTGATAAAAAAAAAATCTTGTGGAGGAGACTTTGCTGGGAAGGGATATCTTAGTAGAGGCCTATTTATACTGAACATTGTTCAAGTGATTGTCAATAATGCATGTATTTCAAATTCTGCTTATATTGCTGAGTCTATTAATTTGCGGCATGGTAGACTAGGTCATGTTAATATTGCTTCTATTAAAAGACTTAGAAAAATTAAATTACTTCCTATGATAAAAACTGATGATTTTTCTAAATGCCATGTGTGTAGAAGCAAAGCATGCCAAGATGCCTTTCAAATATGTTATTAGTAGAAAGAACAAATTACTTGAAGTAATCCCTTTATCGGATTAAGGGTTTTGATCGAATATTCCTCTCTATATGTTCATTCAATTAGTAAGAAAAGAAATATGAAATAAAGAGTTCAATTCCATAAAACACATTCATATTTAGCAATTTTCAGGAACAATGTTAGCAAAGGTGGAAAAAAGTATTACATTACTTTTGCTGATGACTTTTCTAGATACACTAAGGTCTATCTTCTTAAGTCTAAAGATGAAGCTGAAGGCATATTTTTTAAATTCAAAGCAGAAGTGGAAAATCAGTTAGACAGAAAATCAAGAGATTTAGATCTGATAGGGGGGGTGAATATAGTACTAAAACTATAGAAGATTTTTGTGAGAAAAATGATATTATACATGAGGTTAGTGCTCCCTATACTCCCCAACAAAATGGTATAGCCAAATGAAAAAATAAAATCCTTAAAGAAATGATGAATTTTATGCATTTAAGCTCTGGTCTATCTGACCATATGTGGGGAGCACCAGTCTTGTCTGCATATTATATTCTTAATAGAGTCCCTCATAAGAAGTTAGACAAGACCTCATATGAGTTGTGGAAAAGGTTTGCTCCTAACTTGAAATTTCTAAAAGTGTAGGGGTGTTTGGCTAAGGTTGGTCTACCTGATTTTAAACGAGTAAATGTTGGTTCTAAGACTTTTGATACTGTCTTTATTGGTTATGCTCAAAATAGTGTTGCATATAGAGTTATGTCTCTACGCGATCATCCTATTTGTGAATCTAGAGATGCAAAAAATTTTGAGCATATTTTTTCTGTGAAAATTAATGTGCCTAGTGATGCGCAAAATAATGCGTCTACATCTATGTCAGTTATTTTTCATGTTGTGCCTTCTTCTAATGATATTTCTAATGAGCATGAAAACGAACTCAGAAAAAGTAAAAGAGGTAGAATTGAGATTAGTTTTTGTCCTAATTTTATCACTACTTTCTTAACTGAAAATTTTGATACTAATGTTTTAAACAATTAATTAGTGTCTATCTATTTAAAATAGAAGAATACCCTAAGACTTATGATGAAGCAATGAGATCAATAGATGTTATATTTTGGAAAGAGACTATTAAAAGTGAATTACATTCTATAATTTCTAATCACACTTGGGACTTATGTTTTCTTCAAAGTTTTTCTTAGGTCCTTTACTTCAAGTGCATTGACTATATTCTATGATTCCCTTGTTTTACTTCTCTATGTTTAGAATGTCCAATTATTGATCATGTCTACATGATTTAAATTGCTTATATCATCATGTTCATGTTTATGCATATTGTCCCATACTTAGTACATCCATGTGCTAATACATATTTTTACCTACATTATCTCATGAATGTAGAGTCCAACGTTCCTACTCCACACCCTCGTGGCTAGTTGGTTTCATAGACTTTGAAGATTGGTGAGTCCTCATGTTTCAAGGACAGAGACTCTTTTATCGTTTTATGTCATTTTGTTGTAAACTTTGTATGTGATGTATGGGTTACATCTCAATCACTTCCCTTATGATGTATTAGATGACTTTGAAACTTCTGTTAGACTTTCGTTTTGTCAAATTTTTGATGTATCAAAAGTTTTCTTTTAGGTCCTTACTTCTATTATCTTGTATAATGTATGCTAGGTGGCTTGTATAGGGCCTCTCAGGATCTTATGTGCCATGTTACGCCAGAGTGTACCTTGGGTCGTAACAAAATCAGCTCAATAGCAAACCGAAATACATTTATTTTCAATAAATATTGAAAGTGTAGCTAAGGGGTCCTATTAAATGTTAAAGTATTGTTGTTTTAAAAAATTTCCCTAAAAAAAAATCAAATTCATCCCCAATCAACAAATTAACACCGCCATAATAGTGATCTTAAAGGGAACTGTAGGCATTAGCTTACAGAATCAATATTCTTATTAGTTATTCCATATAAGCTTTTAGCTTCCATTTGTTCCATATTCATCACAACCATCTCTCATTTACTTATTGTAAGGGATATGGATAGCGACAACCATATTTCGATGAAGGACAAAGAAGATGGTAGTGTTCGAAAAGAAAGAAGAAAGGAATGAGACTGGTGATGGCTGAGGGCGGCAGAACTCGAAAAAGGAGAAAAAGAGTGGCGGTAGGGGTTCGAAGAAGGAGAAAGGGGGTAGAGGTGAGGGGTTTCAAAGAAGGAGAAAGAAAGTGAGGAGGTTCGAAGAGAAGAAGGGAGTAGTGTGGTGTGAGGATGAAGAAGGGGGGTGATGGTGGCTAAGGGTGGCGGGGTGGTTGGGTGTAAGAAAGACCAAGGGATGAAAACTTATTGGCTCAATGTGCATATATTTATCTATATCTTTTATCGTATCTTTCCATATTCACTTCAAAAAATGGGTCAACACTGATTATGTTTATTACAAGTCTTTTTCTTTTTTAAAAAATTGAACTATCAAGTATTATTTATTCATGCTTCAAAATTTTCATTATAATCTCATTGTCATACCTTTGCATATATCTTATTACATGATTCACCCCAGCGTCACTTTGAAAGTTGAAGTGCACCTCTACTTTATTTTCTTATGAATAATTTATAAAATTTATCAAATTAGATCACAGACAATCACATGCCTAATGATGTTTCATACCATTCCCATTTGTGATGAAAATTATCTTCATCTTTTGAAGGACCCTTTAGTATAATTATTACAATGACAACTATTTTAATTTTATCTCTTTTCCACTTTTTTTTCCAGAAATATATGCACTGCTATAACATTCACTTATGGAAATAGAGCAGTTTCAAATGGAATAGATTTCATGACTAGTGTCCTTTTGGATTAGTTTATTTTTGGAGCTTCTAAGCTAAAATAGTTTTTTAGCAATTTTAAAGTGTTTGGGTAAAGTCAACAAGTGCTTATAAGCACTTATTTTTAAGCCAAAATGACAAAAATAAGCCAAAAATCATAAGTTAGAAATTCTAACTTGACTTTTGACTTATAAGTCATAAGGCAAAAGCCAATCTAAATAGACCCTAATTTTCATCAAAAACGCATCATTTTACCTTAGTTATCATTATATCATCAAATACAGTGCATTGAGACTCAAATCCGACGTCTTTTTCATATAAAAACATGTTATGCCATAATTCAATAAAACTCAAACTCAACATCTTATCATCATAATGCACCAGAACTCAAACCCAATATTATATCCTCTTAGTACAACATGATTTTAATTTATTGTCTTACCCTCAATCCTTTCAAAATAATCACTTTCACATTATAAAAGTAAGTGGATCACATTCAACATCATATTTACCAACAATCATTTATCAACTGATCTTTAAATTAAAAGCATTTTAAAAGTTATAAATAACTTGAAAAACTTTCTAGTATTGCATCTCTAAGTTGCTGATGAGAATTGATTGTATAGTAAAAAATATTAGAAAGAATTTTATTTATTCTATGACGTGTAAAAATATTTTTTAATAGTCTTTTCTTTATCGTTGGTTTTCATCTGTAAAACTTAAACCAACTAATTGAATATAGTAGAAATTTGTAAATAAAAACATACCTCTTGATTCTAGCATCTGACCATTGCCTAATTAACTAGGGGCGGAACTATTAAGTATTAAAAAGGTTTATTCAAACTCCTTTCGGTGAAATATTATATTGTTTATATATGGTTAAAATTATTTTTTATTTCAGATATAACAGACGTTGAACTTCCTTCAACTTATTCATGTGTTTACTTTTTATATTTTGAACTCTCATAATGAAAAACTCAACTACGCCACTAACCTTAACACCAATCAATAATAGAAGAAACCAAAATTTTTTGATGACTAGAACAACAATGTAGTCCATGAAAAGCTATATGAGAAGCATTAACAAGAAAACATTACTCAACTAAAAGGTAATCTTAGGCTGATAACAGGTTATGAAACAATAAAATAAGAAGAAGGAGAAGATCGAGAGAAGAAAGAACACTTCAAATTTCTTTTAAGGAATAATCTCAAAATTAGGATTCCTCACTTTTCTAAAAAAAAAATAACACACAAAATAAACATTTATTATTATGATAATATTTATAACATCTGTAAATTTGTTTATTTAGGTAGTTTACCCATTATTAGATTTGATCAAGATTCACGCATTAATTTACTGTGCTTCCCGTTTGGACCATTATGACCAAAATTAGTGTGGCCGAGAGACCTTTTTTCTTTCCCAATTCACACTATCTAATTGAAATTGACCGTCCAGGGATGGATATGGTATGGTATATATCAAATTATCATACTATATTGAAATTTTAATATCGTGGTTTTAGTATTATGATATTTGGTATGGTATATGATATACATTTTAATTTTTTGCGTATTAGATATGATATTTGGTATTTATAAATAACATACCGAAATATCGAATACCATATCAAAGTATATATATTATTAAAATACTACCAAGTACCAAATATGCAACCTAGTATTAGTATAAACTAAATGTTTAGAAGTTGAAACATGACTACTCTATTTTGATTGAAATGTATTTGAAATTTAATTGATTACAAAAGAAATTGGTCGTACTTACAAAATATATATTTCTACATGTGTAATGTGTTAGTATGATAAATTGAGACGTTTTTTTAATTGTCGAAGTCATAATACTATATTTTATGAGTATATATTAGTCGATTTGAAGTTGCATAAACTATAGTTACCAATTTACCATACCGTAGAATATCGAATCTGAACTTCAAAATGCCGAATCACACCGAATTAAATTGATATGATAATAATATAATATTTTAAAAATTGAATATCAAAATTATCGTACAAATTTTTTCAAATACCCTACCGTATCATACCATGCCATGCTCACGCATAATCAATTATATTTGTGGGACATATTCTCCATAACAAGCATTATTTCTGTTGGGCCACATTGCTTAAACAACCATATCTCCACATTTTGCACGTCTCCACCAATGTATAATGATTGGCATCAAACCCCATACATTGTTTTATTTCTTTACGTTTGATTCCACCAAAGTAACATCTTCTTTTTATAAATTATAAAAAAATAAAACAGTTCTTTCATGGTCTCTGATGTGGTTATATCTTTCTTAATTACTATTCAACTTTCAAACTTTTTCAAAAGTTATGTAAACTTTGGGGAAAGGTTTGTTGATAATTAAAAGGTTTAATTGTCCATAAAGAAAATGTAAAAGGATAGTTCTATCTTTTCTTTATATTAAATAAAAATATAAAACTTTAAGTTGAAAGGAACTTTCTTTTAAAATTATGTAAAATCAATTACATCTTCACGAAACAGTTTTTTCCCTGTTAAAAATAAATTCTTTTCACAAAAGTTTCTTGAAATATTTTATGTTTTACTTTTTTGCAAGTTGGTTTCTACTATTTATTTCATGTCCCCCCTCCCACATCTCTTCTATCATTCTAGATAGCTTTTATTTTATGCACTATGTAAAGATAATACTTTCTCATTTCAATTTATTTGTGTAATTTTTACTTGGACTAATTTCAGAATGTAAATAAGACTTTTGAATTTTGTCATCTTAAATTAATATGTCTTTTAATCTTGTGCTTTTAAACATGTCATGCATGTGGAATGTTAAAATTAAAGAGTTGTAAAAAAATATTTTTTAAACGAAATAAAAAAAAAAGATAAACAAATTGAAATGAAAGAAATAATTTACTTTTTCTTCTTTATTAAAAAAAAGTTGAGTAGACAGCTTACTTATTGAGATATTAACCAAAGAAAAAAAAACTCTTAGAATATCAATTGTATTTTCACTTTATCTTTTATGTTATTTGAATCTCCAATTTATCTGTTCACGATGAATGTCTCATATAAGCTTTACCATAATTTTGGTTTTCCACCCGGTGTCCAGAGCCCACATTGGAGCTTTGACTAAATTTGGATCGCGCTCTGCAGAGCTCATTCGGGTGTAGCGTTCCCAATAGGATTTTCTCCATACCCAGAACTCAAACCCGAGACCTCTGAAGCACTCTCATAAGTGCACCACAAACCATGTTGGTCATGTAAGCTTTACTTGTAATATGATAAGTTGGACATTTTCAACGGGACGGAAATCATTTTTCTCCTTCAACTTTTTTTTTTAAAAATCAAATATCTTTTCCAATATTAAAATAATAGACATTCTCCCTATCCTATATATTCTATACAATACTGATTTTTCCGTTATCATTTTTAATCTTATTTACTATTTAAATTTTGGTAAATTTTAAATAATATAACCCTGCCCAATATATATTTTTATTAAAAGTAAAATTTAGTTTTTCACCAAGCTAGTGTGGCTACAATTATAAGGTTATATCTTATTGCAATTGTAGTTTAAGTTCACATAAACCAAACGTATAATAATGTTTTAATATTATCAACTTCTTACAAGAACTTGTCACTATTTTTAATAATTGTTATTTTAATAGTATGTGCACTACACACATTTTATCTCCGTCTCTATTCTTATCTCTCTTCCTCTCTTCCTATCTCTAAAATGTTCAAATTACATCTTGAAATGATATAGAGTAATCATTGTATTTTAAATATAAATATAACACCCAATGAGATTGGATCGAATCTAATTAAGAATACAATTATAAAATTTATGTATATTTAGTATAATATTCAGCTTAAAGTTTTGATTTCTAAGGGAAATGGTAATTTCACTACAAGAAATTTGAGTATTAGTGACGAATTATTTTATCACTTAAAAGTATATTTTGTCACAAAAAATCTCTTTTAAGGAAGATATTTGGTCAATCTTTTGTCACTAAATGTGGGTCGCTAATAGTATTTAAAGACAATTTTAGTATTTTGTCACTAAAACTGTTATATTGACTACAAAAAATTTTTTTGTCTTCAAATGCATAGTATACGACGAGCTTGTTTGCCTTAAGAACGTAAATATTTTGTAGCTAAAAATATCATATTGTCACTAAAAGTGTGTTTAATACTGCAAATCTTATTTTTCACTAATTATAAATTTAATTGGTGATGATCATCTTTAAAGTTATGCGTGATTTGTAGTAAAAAAAATAAGATTAAGTAACTAAAAGATAACAATTTCGTGGTTGAAAAATATGTTTGATATATAATTAATAAGTGGTATGAGTGATGAATTAATTCGTAGTTAAAAACATAATCATGCTATGAAATGTTTTCATCACTATATATAATTAATTTATGTTAAATAAAAATGTAGTAATATGATTTAGTTATTTTTTACCTATGGAAGATATTTTGTGACCATAAGTGATTTATTATAGCATATGTAATGCTTTGAAATAGTACCATTTAAATATGTACTTAAACTATTCATTGTTAATTACATGTCGATTTCAATTGATTAAAATATGCAATCTATGTAAATAAAAACATCACAAAAATAAAAGAGAAATGAAATACAAAATATTTATACAAAAATGTATAGGATCACAACGTCAATATAGAGTCTTCAAACTCCTCCTTGATCGATATAATTTGTGATTTTTTTAAAAACAATGAAGAAAAAAAACACAAATTCAGAATTTCATGCTAAAAATCAGTTAAACCCTTTAGTGGCGATATTATGCGCTTTTGTGGCTACATTTTTCACCACAAAAGGTCTAGTTTTTTTTAAGTGAATCCTAGTTACCAACGCTTAGGTGGAGGGATTAGTCCCATGTGGCTTTCCACATCACTAAAAATTTGGGATGTTCTCTTGAGAGTATTTGTGGTCTCTTAGGATAACGGCGGGGGCATTTTTTATGCCAAAATGAAATGAAGGGTATAAGTGGTCTATTTCGTATAGTTTAGGAGCAATTTTTACCATTTTTCCGTACTTAAACTATTCGTTGTTAATTACATGTCTATTTTAATTACGTAAAATACACAACGTATGTAAATAAAAACATCATAAAAATAAAAGAGAAATCAAATATAAAAAAAATCATACAAAAATGTATAGGATCACAACGTCAGTACAGTCGTTTAGACACCAAAAATACAAGTCTGAAGCTTTTTCTTTCCAAACGACCTCCGAACACTGTCACACTATCAAATATAGGATCACAACATCTATACGGCCGTTTAGACACCAAAACACACATAAAATGAAAACAGACCAACTTCAAAGTCAAACAAAAATTGTGGAACCAGCGTTGAAATTACCGAAATTGATTCCATCAAGAAGTCCTAACAAATGCCTAGAGATAGTGTCCCAAAAAGGAACACAATCTGGGGCTCAAAACACCCGCAAACAACACATTCAAGAATTACAACAATTAAGCTAAAAAGGACTTCGCATCGTAGCTTTGGACGGTATTTCACCTCAAAAGAAGAAAGCTAAGCCAAACACTTTCTGGATACTCCACAACGTAGCCTTGACAATTTTGGAAATGTGATACTTTGAATCACCCAAATCAGACTTGAATGGAGAAAATAATCTCCCTAATTAGACTTAAATGGAGAGAATAATCACCCAAATCAAACTTAAATGTGAGACTTCGAATCACCCAAAAAGGAACACAATCTGGGTCGGCAATTATATTTCTCAGGATTTTTGGGTCTTTTCATAATTATTCTATCCTAATACTATGTCGTTTTACCCTTCACCAAAACCCCTATATAAGTGTTTTTAACCCAAAAATTCCCCAATTGAAATCATTCTCTCAAATTCACAAAAGAAGAACAAGTCTTCCTCTCCAAAATATTTCTCTCTCTAGAAAGCTTGAAGAAGAAGGGTTCAACCTAGGGTTTCAAGTCAAGTCTCCTAATGCACCATTGAAGTTAAGCAATTGACATTGAGGTATGATAGTTATCATCCATGGTCCCTTCCCTCCATGGAGTTCCCAAATTCTCCAATTTTCAAAGTTAGAAATCTCTAATTGAGTTAGGGTTTTTCTTCTATGTTATGGGTTCTCTTAATTATTGATTTAATTGATTGATCTATGATCTTTTATGCATGAATTGAGTCAATGTCATATTTTTATGATGATGCCCCATGAACCCATGTAATTCCCTTGTTTTTCCAAGTTATGAGCATATGATCTGGGTTTTAGATTATGAAAGAAGACTTTATGGAATCAAGCATGTTTTCATGAAATTTATGTAAATGTTCTAAAGATGCTTTGAGATTGAAGTATCAATGATGTTGTTAATGTTGTGTTGTTGAGAGGATTTCTCATATACACACATGAAAGCATGATTGTGAAAGGTTTTCTCACATAATAAGGGTTCTTACGGTTGAAAATTCTTCTCACCTAAAATGAACCAATGTTAAGGAGCTATTCTAATGTTAAGGCATCAGGCGATTACCCATGTCACATGATGTAAGGACAAGAGGCAATTACCCATGTTCATTTAAGAGCTAAGATGAATATGATTAAAAACTATATGTGGAAGTTAAGCTTAGTATCGAGTGGAAAAGTAGCAATCATCCGTGTCCAATAAACCATGTGCCAACAAAGGATTGTCTAGATAGACATTAGCTAGTGGATCCACATAAGCTAGAAGTTCATGGTCCTAACCTTGGCAAGTAGGACAACCCCTTTTCGGTGTTGGAGACACCGGATTCCATGTTGATAACTAACATGGTCTTATATGTCGGTTAAGGCTACTTCCAACAATTAAGTTATGATGAATTAAGGTTACTTCAAGAAGTATCTTTCATATGTTTTAAGATGATGTTCACTTGCATTGATCATGTTTTATGACTTATGTTTTCTAACATTCAAGATTCATGTTTTAGCTTGATCATTGCATGCTCATGAAAATGTCCCCTTATAGCATGATTTTAAATGTTTTGTGCCTGACTATCATACTTGGTACATATTTTGTACTAACACATTCTCTTGCCTACATTTCCACAAATGTAGGGCTCGACAGTCAGGGTTCCCAGTTTCGTGGTTAGAGTTCGTTGATGAGATTTTGAGCTTTGGTGAGTCCTCATGCTTTGAGGACGGACTTTCATTGTTTTCAGTTTTTCTTTACTTTCAATTTTGGAACATGATATACGGGCTACGCCCAGATTCATTCTTATGTACTAGATGGCTTTGAGACGATGTTTAGACTTCCGCTTAACTTTACTTTTAGACTTGAAATGTTTCTCTTAATCTCTTTATTTCTATTATCGTGTATGATGAATGCTAAGTGGCTTGTATGAGGCCTCTCAGGGTCTTGTACGCCATGTTACGCCTAGGGGCTACCTTGGGTCGTGACAATTGACTAAAGTCAAACTTAATTAGGCCTTAACTTGAAAGTTAAAATGCCTAATCTCACAGACTCGCACCGAAAGCCTCGAGAGTCGTGTTGACCATGATACTGACCTAAAATGACCCTTCTGGAGCTGATGGAATAATCAAAATTGGATTCTGAGGCCATCTTCTTGAACTTCTGATAAAAATGACCGTTCAAGGTGCAAAAGCTCCAGGATACAAAAACTCGCATAAAAACCAAATGAACGACCAAGTGACCAAACTATCAGTTACAACAAGTGATAACTAACTTGGGATCGCTAAAGGAATGATCTAAACGATGAATAGAAGGAATAAATACATAAATGACCTGGAAGGGGATTTTTTTTGTATCATATGCATTGAATATATTATTAAAAAAATTATTTTCTTTCGTTCTTAATTTCATAATTTTTTTTTGTTTGGATTGTCATTTAAAAAATATACTGATTTGAACAAATTCCTCTAACTTTTTGTGCTCAATTTATTTATTATTACAACATTATATATGTTGAAAAAATATTTTTTTTACTTAATAAATAAGATTTATTTGTTTTATAGGTTAGTCCATAATAAAAGACTAATATAATAAAGAAAATATTATATAATGTTAAACAATAAAAAGAACGAACTTAATAATGTAGAGGGAAATTAGGAATTTAAAATGTTAAATTTAGATATATAGGGAAGAATATTTATTATATTGTTCAAAGGTAAGAAAATATATTTTATTTTTAAAGTAATATTAGGGGGGAATTATTTTCACCCTTTTTCAACCTGATAAAGTGTGAACCTTAAATTTGTATTTCCTATGTCTCAACTTATAGGGCATAATTCGAATTTCAAAGGTCAATCAATCTATGTTTGATTGTGAATTCGGGTATGAAATGTTTAAGTTTTTAAAATAAAATTTATATATTTGAAAACGATATAAAAAGAAAAAAGTTATGATCAGAAATAAAATTGTTTGATTAATCTCAAAATTTGAAAGGTGTTACATATGTTAGAATGGAAAAGTAATTATTAAGAAATCAATTAAAGGAAACATATTATTATGATATTGAATATATAGTGGGGAGATTAATTAAAGTAAACACATTGGGTGTGTGGGTGTGTTTGGTATGAAGGAAAACATTTTCAGTGTTTGGTTGGATTAAATGTTTTGGAAAATGTTTTTCAAATCAACTAATTTTCCTCAAATAGTCAAATTTAAGGAAAATGACTTCCGTTCAAATATTAAGGAAAACATTTTCCAAAACTCTCCTCCAACTTCAAATTACAACTTTTTTTTGAAAAATAAATTTAAAGATTTTTTAAACAAAATATTTTCAACTTCAATTTTTTATTTTATTATCCACCCTCACCCCCTACCCCCCAGTGCCCACACGTTGCACGGATATTTAAATTAAAATTAAGTAATAAAATTTACTATGTAATTTGTAATGTATTATTAATACACAATTTAATATTTATATTATTAAAATAAAAATATTATGTTTATTGTTATAAATAGCTGCATTTTTGGTTTTTAAATATATTTTGTTGAAATTTTAATAAATATAATATTAATTTTTTTGTTTATTTTAGTTTGATTAAAAAATTAATTACTTTATGTGTTTTTACATGTTTGATCTATTATTTTTAACTATGGTTAATTGAAATAATATTATATCCTTGTTAGTAAGTTTTAAAATCTAACTTTCACATGAAATGATTAAATATCAAATTGTAGGCACGATATTCAAATTTTTAAATTTTGTCTTTCTATTTTTGTAAAATTCATATATCGATTACATGATATTTTCTTAAAATCATCTAATTATAGTAATATTTTATTACTAAATAATGTTTACATTTTCAAATCAATTTCGAAAAACACATTGAATAGAAAAGTTATATAAAAAGGCTAATCCTATAATATGTAGTTGTTATTGAAAGAAAAAATCATTAAAAAGAGAGGCAAAATCAGTGAGGAAAAAAAGTTATTGTATATGTATTTTTCACAATTTACAATCAAATATAATTTATAGTTACATTGTTAGTTATATTTTTCAAATTTATTAATTTT
Organism: Solanum tuberosum; assembly: GCF_000226075.1. Lineage (NCBI taxonomy): Eukaryota > Viridiplantae > Streptophyta > Magnoliopsida > Solanales > Solanaceae > Solanum > Solanum tuberosum. Next base: position 1,495,865 of record NW_006238950.1, on the reverse strand, counting down.
ATTGTCTAACAGATATTCTAACCATTGACATATTTTCATTAATCAAGTATAAAGAAGCATGGATTTTTTTAACATACTTTACATATCAAAAAAAAATTCATAAGTTTTTGTTCATTGAAATAAATAACTAAAGAAAACTAATAAATTTCATCACCCCATAACCAAAAGAACATTCATCATGTTTTATTTACACAATCCAACTATTTTACAATGAATCTCCTTCACTAATGGAGGAGTAACATATCTTACTTTGATATTAAAAATAAAATGTCATAAATCATACATTAAAAAAATTAAAAACACAACTATTTTTAATTATATATATAACATAAATAGAAAAAATAAGGACAAACACGATTTTTTTTTTAAATAAACAAATTTACATTTCTAAATTTTAGGCCTACAAATATTGTAAAAAGAAAATGATAAATATGAATTGAAGAAGAATCCATAGTACACGAGAGCAGTTATTTCAGCCACATTTAAACATAGTTAAGTTAATTTTTTTTTTGTTCCTCTTCTGATTTTATCTTTTTTTTTTCTTTGTTTAAAATTGAAAAATATCCTTTTCCTTTTAAATGATTTTTAGATTTAAAATACTTGGAATTTTTTTTTAAAAAAAAAAGACTCCATCGTGTGTAATGTATGTGGAGTAATTATTTTAGCTATGTATTTAAAAATAGTTGGTTAGCATTTTTTTTGTAACTGTTATGATTTTATCTTATTCATTTTTTTGTTTAAATTAAAAAGTATCCCTATCTTCTAAAATATTTTTAGATTTTAGTTTCATATTTAAAATTTATTTTGTTAATTAAATATAAATTATGTGTTAAAAGACTCCATTAGTTATTTTAGCCACATATAATATTTTATTGTTCCTTTTCTAATTTTATCTTCTTCTTTTTATATAGAATTAAAAAAGTAGTCTTATCCTTCAAAAAGATTTTCTAATTTTAAATATTTTTTATGTTTAATTTCAAAAATTTAAATTGATATTTTGAATTCAATATTTTCAAATATTTATGGTAAATCTCATATGAAAAAAAAGCACTTATCTTTTTTTTTAATATTATCTAAAAAATATTTTTAATTTTTAATGTTACCTTTAAAATATTTAAAATTTAAAATATTTTCACTATTTTAAAATTTAAAAATATTTGTGTGTTGTTTACGGTAAAATTAATTATTCAAATCATGCATATTGTAATTTGTTGAAATCTTTGGAAAATTATGTATAGTGGCAAGTATGTATGACAATAAGAGATCTTCCTTTGTTAGAATTCTTTATGTCATTAACAGTGACATTCACACAATATTGAGCAATAACTATCCATTTGTTATAGGGCCTTACAAATGAAGAGATTTATATAATCATTGATTTCATTGTCATAAATATAAATTATCTTTAAAATATTTTTAAAAAAATTTTTTAATGTCGGATTTTAAAATAGTTTTATTAATTAGATATAAATTTTGTTTTAAAAGACTTCATCATGAGTGGAGTAGTTATTATAGCCACATATTTATAATTAGTTAGTTAATATTTTATTATTCCTTTTCTGATTTTATCTTCTTCTTCTTCTTCTTTGTTTAAACTTTAAAAGGTATTTTTTATCTTTTAAATAGATATACTCAGATTTAAATATTTCATATTTTAAAATAATATTTTAATTCAATATAATAATGATTCAATTGTTAAATTTTTGTGGTGCTGACACATGACACTTTTTTCTTCTCCTATTTTAATTTTTATTTTATTTTAATAATTTAAAATTCATTTTTTTTTCGTTTTGTAACTGCATTACCCTATTTTAAATCTTTTTTATTATATAATCTTAGTATATTTCATATTTAATTAGTAGTAATTAATTTGATAAAATATTTTGTATTTGAAAATTTTAAAACTAAAGAATTTTTTTTGAATGTGACAACAATCTACATAAAAGTATGAAATAAGTAATTTTATTCTATAAAAAAAAATTGCATTATAAAATGAGTCTGATACTTGCTATTAATTTATTTTTATGCTTAAGGAATTAGTGTAAGCAATTTGCATTCTGTTTGTTACGAAGGAGTAGTTGTGGAAAATTATTTTAAATATTTAGTATAAAACGTTTGATAATTTCCCACAAAAATAGGATACCTAACGTACTTACCAAAATTTTTAGTTTTCTTTTTTTTATTATTTTAATTTTTTTTATTTCAAAGCAGTAAATTAAAAATTCAAATTCAAAGAATAGTAACCAATTTTTAATTTTAGGAAAAAAAAAGAATTGTTTTGAAATTATTTCTCGTTTATTTGTAAAAACTACTTCAAAATTATTTTAAAAGATAAAATAAAAATATTTTTACTATTTAATGAAATGATTTTTAAAAAAATAAAAATTTATAATTATTATCATCTATATTTTTTTTGCTATAAATAAGGAGGTTGTGGAAAGATAGTTAAAATTTCAAAAAAAAAGGTAATCACACACGTTATATCACCATATTTTTAGAAAGTTTTTAAAATTATTTATTGTTTAATTGTAAAAAATAATTTTAAATCATTTTACAAATAAAATGAGTAGTAATTTTATGAAAGATAGTTAAAATTTCAAAAAAAAAGGTAATCACACACGTTATATCACCATATTTTTAGAAAGTTTTAAAAATAAAATTTAACTTTGAAAATATAAAAATAAAAAACACACGGAAGTTCTGCATCTAAAAAAATCATTTTAAAAATAAAATGAGTAGTAATTTTATGACATATATATATATATATATATATTAACCTATTTTAACATTTTTTTACTTTTTTGTCCGTTGGTATTTTTTTTATTTTTTGTATTTTAAATAGTTTATTTAAAATTTATTTTTATATTTTTGTGACGTTGACATGTTTCGTTCCTATTCTAACTATTGACATGTGTCTATATTTATTTATTTGATTATTGACTATTAATTATTTAAAATTAATTTAAAATACTGAACAAAACCGTAGATCCACAAACCTACAATCCATTTCCAATAAACTTACAAACAGATCTACGAAAAAAAACTCAAAAATCACAAAAATCTAGACTTATCAAAATACTACAAACCTCAAAAAGAGTAAAAAATACATAAAAATCGCTATATTTCACATATCTAAGCAGAAAAAAGTGCTAAAAGAGAATCAAAATTTTGATTATTAAGACGTAAAACACACTTTAACCTTTTTTTTGTTTTATTAAAATTATTATTGATAGATGACTCTTCGACAATACGACAAAAAAAGTACTACAAATTAAACAATCGTATTTTCAGCTAAATCTATAATAGTATGTTCATCGTATTTCTAACAATTTTCTTATTGGTCGATGACTCTTAACAATACGATAAAAACACTACTACAAAATTAAACACACGTATTTTCAACGAAATCTACAATAGTATATTCGTTGAAATCATTTCTAAGTTCTAACGACTTTTTGTCAAATATTTAAATTTTCGACGAAATTTCACATATTAAATCAATAGATATAAAATATGTATCTTTTCAATCAATTGCCAAAACTTGCAAGTTGAATTATTTTTAATATGTAGCTTATCATTAATCATAATCATAATATAAAGCCTTAATTGCGATAGAAAGAATACGGAATATCTAAAAATTGCGGCCATTAATGTTTTGTCTTTTATCTTTTGAAGAGTTTCTTGTCAAACTATACACCATACACTTTGTTATACTTATATATATATAATGGAAAAACATAGACAAGGTAATGTGACACTTTTCTATAATCTCCATTATTATTTATTTATTTTATTTGTCATAATTTAAGCATAGTTTAGTAGGAAAGGATATATATATATATATAGGTTAATTTTTGTATTCTTCCACCTTTAATCCTTATAACTCTTAATTAATTTTATTAATGTAGAATAATAATGGATTAAAAGATGGGAGATGAAAAGACAAAAATTAACCTATATATATATCCTTCCTACCAAACTATGTTCTCCCCTTTTGTTCTACACAAGGCTCAAACATACACTTCACGCTAAACTTACAAATTAAGGAACAGCCAAAACTGCTCAACGAAAGATATGGCACAAAAGGACAACAAAAAAAATAAAAAAAATTCACTTAAGCTGTAAATTACTCGTGTTTGATACTTTACTACACCATTTCCATTCACACAAACCTCCAAACTCCATCATCATTAAAAAAAACTTTAACTTTCTACCAATAGCCCTTTGGTTTTTGCTTCAAAACTCTCAAATTTTTGGAATCTTTAAGCAAAAAAAAAACTTAATTCTTTTTATGAATTTCAAGATTCTGAGCTGGAACAAATGACACGTTTGAGACCCAACCTGAATTTTCGGGTTACAAGCCAAAAATGGAGTTCTTTTTCCCAAATATCACTGAAAAAGAGATGGATGAATTCTCTTAAAGTAGACAAAACAAATCACACAAACAAACACCCTTTACTCTATACAGAAAAACAAGAACCACCACTTCACAAACAGAATGAAAAAAAAATAAAAAATTGCTCTGATTCTTGATTTTCTCTTCTGTTTTTATTCAACCCCAGAAGAAAAAAAAAGGTTCAAAACATTAGTAGAAACAACCCCTTAAGATCTGAAACTGAAACAAACTCTAAAGGACATGGTTTTTTTAGGAACAACAAAAAAAGATTGAATTTTTATTGTTTTAAGAGAGAGAGAAGTGATGTTTTTGTGTAAGATGATGAAAAATGAAGAGTGGTGGGTGAGGAAAAAGGGGGAAAAAGAAAGAAAATGGAGAGAGAATGGGTGAGAGAGACAGTAATGTTTGGGAATTTTGCTTGAGTTAAAGCTTTTTGAGCTCGCAAATCGAAAATGCCTGTGTTTTTATGCTGCTATCTCCTTCTTTGCTTCCCTCACTGTTCTTCCTTGTGTTTTTCTGTTTTCTTTGTTTTTTCCTCCTCCCTTTGTTACCGAAACAATAACTTATTCAGTGTAATCTCATTAAGTCATACGAAAGATAGAATGTAAAAAGGTCATTTTCTATTGTAAGTCAAGTCTGATGTAAGTAAAGTCTGACAAAGATATAGAATGTAGAAAAGTTATTTTCGATCGTAAGTGAGAATTGAACATAAAAAAGACTAACTTATCTAGTGTAATTTCGTAAGTTAAGTCTAACGAAGATAGAATATAGAAAAGTTATTTTCGATCGTAAGTCAAGTCTAATGAGTTTTGAACATAAAAAAGACTAACTTATCTAGTGTAATTTCGTAAGTTAAGTCTGACGAAGATAGAATGTAAAAAAGTTATTTTTGATTGTAAGTCAAGTCTGATGAAAATTGAACATAAAAAAGACTAACTTATCTAGTGTAATTTTGTAAGTTTAGTCTGACGAAGATAGAATGTAGAAAAGTTATTTTCGATCATAAGTCAAGTCTGATGAGAATTGAACATAAAAAAGACTAACTTATCTAGTGTAATCTCGTAAGTTAAGTCTCACGAAAGATAGAATGTAAAAAGGTCATTTTCGATCGTAAGTCAAGTCTGATGAGAATTGAACATAAAAAAAGACTAACTTATCTAGTGTAATTTCGCAAATTAAGTCTCACGAAAGATAGAATGTAAAAAAAGTTATTTTGATAAATATTTAATTCAAATGAAAAATCTTAGTTGCTAAGTTGATTGGTTGGACTTTTACCTTATTGATTACACTTAATTTTTCATTCTTCTACTTCTAATTTTAAAAAATAAAATATCTGATATGAAATTCTAAGCTTCCATTTGATTACAAATTTGTAATTGTGACTTAAAAATAATCTTTTCTTTCGACTAAATCAACAACATACTTAATGTAATCTCATAGTGAAGTTTAAAAAGAATAAAATCTAAAGATATTATAAGCTCTGGTGTGGCTATTAATTTTGAGTATTCAAACATACATTTTACTTGAAATTCATTAAAAAAATTGTGAGTGAAAGTCTCCGTACTCAAAATGAGTACTTACCACACTATTACAACTCTTTTTAGTGAAAGTCTCAATAACCAATCAATTTGTCGAAACTTAAAAATATTTGAATCGAATTATCAATTATCAGATTAAATTTTATAACAAATAGATATATTTCATATAAAATTTTAATATTTATGACCAAATTTAGTAAAAGGATAACACACATCAGTAATAAGAAACTGTGTCATATTATAATGTAAAGGATATTATATTGTACGAATATAAAAAATACAGTAACCTGCTTTAAAGTATAATAATGGAACTCCTTTTTCTTTTAAATTAATTATATTATATTATATTATATTATTATTACTGTTTGGATGAATTTTCTTGTCTGTATAAACTACTAGATAATGTGGCCCGTGCTATAATAATATAAATGGTATGTTTTGGGGCTAATAATCGAGTTTTTGAAGCGATTATTTGCGTGGATAAAGGAATAAGTTTTTTTTATCACAAACCTGTACTTTCTTTGACGCTATTTAAGGCATAATAAGACTATCCACATACAATATTTTTGAAATATTTTATGTTGTCAATTATCATGATTTATAGTATTTTTACGATAGATTCACTTCAAGAATCAGTGGAATTTTTTGTATTTTTTTCAAAACATATTTTATATTGTCAATTATCATGATTTATAGTATTTTTACGCAATTTTTAAATATAAAAAAAAATTAAAAATAAGACAAATAAATTAAAATGGACCCAATATATGTTATTTTTGTTGTCTCAATTTATGTGACACAAATGAACTTTGGAGAGTCATCCAAATTTTCATATATATATATTTTTAAATGTTTTAAGTTATTAATTATTGTGATTTATAATATTTTTATGTAACTTTGAAATAATGTACATTACTGGTCACTTTGTCCTAATTTATGTGATATGGATAAAATTACAAAATTAACCCTTTTAAAATGTCTTTCAGATATTTTAAGTTGTTAATTATTATTATTTATAATACTTTTTTGGTAATTTTAAAATGATATGTGTTATTTTTTCTGTCCCAATATATGTGAGCCTGATAGAATTCTGAGAGTCAACCTATGTTATTATATAGCTTTTAAATATTTTAAAGATTTTTAAGTCATTTGTAAATGATATATGTTGCTTCCTTGATTGAGACTTTTCCATTTGAGAGATATATATATATATTCTATATTATTTTAAAAGGGAGTTTATGCCCAAGTTCTACTATATAATAAATATAATATATAATATTCAAGAAA
>NW_006238950.1:1486667-1488528 GCF_000226075.1 Solanum tuberosum | reverse complement strand
TGAGCCTGATAGAATTTTGAGAGTCAATGTATTGTATTATATAGGTTTTAAATATTTTAAATTGGTAATTATTGTAATTTTTAATGCTTTTTAAGTCATTTGTAAATGATATATGTTGCTTCCTTGATTGAGACTTTTCCATTTGTGACGTATATATATATAGATATTTGGTGCCCGTGTTAATTTTTTTTGTTTTAATTTATGTGATATAAATGGAATTTGAAGATCAGTCGATTTTTTATATGTTTTCTTAAAAATATATTTGAAGTTATTAAATTGTTGTGATTTATAGTATTTTTGCGTTAGTTTTGAATAATATAGGTTACTCATGTTTCAATTCACGTGAATAATCATAAATATTTTCAGTTGTTAATTTATTGTGTATTCTAGAAATTTTGACGTTATTTTCAAATAGTACATGTTACTTATTCTATTCCAATTAGTCAACCAAATTTCTTATATGATTTAAAAATATTTTTAATTGCTAATTATTGTGATTTATAGCATTTTTTATGTAACTTTTAATAATATATAATTTGTTCAAATTCATATGACAATGATAAGATTTCAAGAGTCAACGCAATAAAAATTTAAATTTTTTAAAAAGTTGTACCTCTAATATATTTTGTAGCTAAAATATACTCTCTCCGTCCACTTGTATTTGTCATGTTGCGCTTTTTGAAAGTTCATTTGACTAATTTTCAAAGTTAAATCATATTGTATTAATTCGATATTTAAAAAAAAAAATTAAATATGCAAAATCTATACAAAAGACTATAAATTGTAATTTTTTGCTTATGAATATGATGAAAAAACACATTATAAAATATTAGTTAAAATTCTTATAGTTTGACTCTAAAAAGGAAATCATAACAATTAAAAGTGCATAGAGAGAGTAATAAATAGGTAATTAAATTTCAAGAAGTTTAAAATAAAAGGTTGGAAAAAAGAATTAGATAGACAACATATATTGAAAATTGAAAACATATAAATAATAAATGGGCCCAAATGAGGTCAAACTTTTTGGCTAATAAAGTAGTAAGTAATTAATGATGTTAAATTGTCCAATAATATAAATTTTAAAGGTGCAACCATAAAAGAAGAATGTACAACACTATCAAGCACATATCATCCAACACTTGTCATGTGCTAAGTAATAGATAAAAATTGTTACTTTTATGAAAAATTGTGACGTTTATGAAAGGTTGTGACCTTTTCGAAGGGTTGAAACTTTTCCAAATAGTTGTAACCTTTCTGATAAGGCATAATAAATATTTGTTCACACTACCCTTTATTGTCTATAAATAGAGGGATTTCCTCTCATTTTAAAACAACGAAAATTCTGAATCTCTTCTTCTTCTTCTTCACAATTAAATATTTGTGTATTTTGCTACTGTTGAGTGGTTCACTGACACCATTGCTTATGTTAAAAATCTTGGTATATATTTTTACCGTCATTAATTTATGTTTATGTTGACACCATTGCTTATGTTAAAGATCTTGCTCTATTTTGATTTATTTACGCAAGTACCTTCATCGTCCGCCCCACGTAACTGATTTCGTAGTATTGGGGTACTCAACACTTATGTAAAGTAAAGCATAGAATGACAAAAATAATCCTTAAATTGAGTGTATTTTCACGTAAGCAACGTGTTGACAGAGAAGAGTGTGCTTATTCGCTCTTCTTATATAGTAAAATATAGATAGATTTTCAATTACAATCTTTTATTTTTCCGCCCACCCCTACCCCCCTCATCAGCCCTCCACCCCCTAAAAAAAAATTAAGTTTATTTTTAAAAAATATTTTCAATTTTCAATTTTTATCTTTTTACCCCATCTCATCCCTACCCCCTGCGCCAGC
>NW_006238950.1:1465525-1484741 GCF_000226075.1 Solanum tuberosum | reverse complement strand
TTAAGTTTATTTTTTAAAAATATTTTCAATTTCAATTTAAAAAAATTCTACTCTCTAGTAAAAATAAAAGATATTTTTTCAAAATATTTTTCATTCCTAAATCAAACACTAATAAATCTTTTCCAAAAAATATTTTATACTCACAAATCAAACATGAGAAAATAAGTTAAAAACCTACTTGTTTTCCGGGAAAACATTTTCCTTCCTACCAAACACACCCATTATTCCTAGTTGGGTTGGGGGAAGGAATATCCTTTTAACATATATCTTTATTTGGCTGGTCCACTCACCAATTATATGAGTCAGAGATTCATTATTCACTTGTTATCACTATATATACTAGTACTAGGTACTCATATAATAATAATTTAGCATTATTAGTTCATATATAGTGTTTCACTAATAATGAAGAAAAAGGGTAGTGATTTGTTGCCATTTATTGCAATGGTGATTGTACAAGTAGGCTATGCTGGATCAAATGTTGTGACAAAACTAGTCATGGATACTGGTATGGACCCTTTTGTCCAGACAGCATACAGACCTATATTTGCCACCATTTCAATTGCACCCTTTGCTTACTTCTTGGAGAGGTATTATTATTATTACTTCCCTCTTAATGTTATTTATCATCCTTTTGATTTTCACACTCTGACATTACAAAGAAGTTTAGTTATCAATAATATGAAGTGATAACCTAGACAAATATAATAACATTTTAGAACAAGTTATATTACTTTGGACAATATAAAGTTCTTATAGTTTGGTTAGTCCTTGCTCTCAAGAACATGTACTTACCTCAAGCAACGGTTTTGCTCGAAATAGGGTTAATTAGAGTTAATATCGTAAAAGTTCACTCAACTTTGAAAATTTATTTAGTAAAGTCATTATTGAACTTTGTTTTGTATTAAAAAAATTACTCAACTTGATATAAATGTTCAAGTTGAATTACTTAGCCATCATCCAAGACACTTGAAGGACCAAAATGAACGAAAACGGTTTCATTCATCTCTTGAAGGGTGAGGATGACATAATTAATGTGAAATTAATGTCATCGATGTAACTTGTTTTTCCTACTTTCATTATACATGAAAGTTACTAAGGAGCTTATTTTCATGTCAAGAAAATTATTGGATTCATATCGAATACACCCTTAGTACAAAAAATAGATAATACACGAGATATCCATGTTTAATTCAGCTATTTAATTTGTGTTGATGCAGGAAAACAAGACCAAAGTTGAGCCTATCTGTATTTTTTCAAATTTTCTTGTGTTCCATTATCGGGTAAGCAATTAGTCTTTCCACTTGCTGCTCTCCTATTTGATAAAGTGAACATGTTTTAATTAAAGTGAGCTATGAAAAAAGTATTCCAATAATCTATTAAAATGTAAAAATAATTTAATCATATGAATTATGAAGTAAATAAAAATTAATTAATGGCATACACTTGTATCTTTCGTATCTGTTTTTCTCATTTTATATATGGAAAAAAGGATAAATATACCTGAACTATCGTAAATGGTATGTAGATGCCCTCTGTCATACTTTTGGGACATTGGTGCCCCTGTCGTCCAAAAACTAGAGCATATATACCCTTTATTAGGGGCATACACGTGTCATAATCTTATCCACCAATCCGACATTTATTAAATATTGGATCGACGGATAAGATTGTGCCACGTGTCCCTATTTAGTCTTACGTTAGAGTGAATGGCATATATGCTCTAGTTTTTGGACGGCAGGGGCACAAATATCCCAAAAGAATGACGGAGGGTATTTGCATACCCTTTACGATAGTTCGATATATATATATATATATAGCGTTAAGTTGAAATCCAACGTAAGAGTTGTGTCAAGTCGATGTTTAGTCACATAAGGGATAGGTTAATAAATAATACAGGACCTAGGGTGGAGTTACTATACGACTTACGAGTTTGGTAGAACTCAATAATTTTGATCAAAATTTTATATGCATCTCAAGAAATCTGTGGATGAGTATGTATAAACTATATATAAAAATAAATTAGAACGAAATAATTCAAATAGACTAAAATTTCAAATATCCAGAAACTTCAAATTTAGACCGGCGAGGTGGAGCAAAACATGTATGGTGGCAGACCTACTAGTACAACAAGGACAAAGATTAAAGCTCTAGTAAAAATATTGATAACAGTCGAACCTTACATTTATTTATATTTATTTTATAATATACATACATGAGAGTGTTATGTCAACTAGTATAATATATGATTAATTAACATTATTTCTGTTGTATGAACGTACAGAATAACTGCGAACCAGTATACATTTTGTATTGGGCTAAAATATACTACTCCGACGATTGTTTCCGCCCTCGATAATCTAATCCCAGCATTCACTTTTGTCCTAGCCGTCCCATTCGGGTATTTTTCTTTCTCTAAAATACTAAATTGCACGGACTCTTATATTTCGATGTCACAATAGTGTCAGATTATTCAAAAATATACTAATTCGACACGTATTCATTGACGATTTTGAAGAGTCTGAGCAACATAACCTAAATATTATTCCTACATTATTATATAAAAAAAAAATTGAAAATTGAATTGTGTTAATTGATGTGTAGGCTTGAAAAATTGGGACTAAGAAGTATAGCAGGACAAGCCAAATTGATTGGAACTATAGTGTGTGTTGGAGGGGCAATGTTATTGTCATTGTATCGTGGACCTGTAGTGATTGGCCAATTGGGATTTCACTGGAAATATGTTGAAAACACTACTGATGACAAGGATGTCAATTCTACACATACCAACTTCCTTTTGGGACCTTTTATACTCATAATCAGCAGTATTACCTATGCATTATGGTTAATCATTCAAGTAATTAATTTTATAATTCTTTTAATTCATTTCTTCCTTTTTCAAAAAATTACTTCCTCCGTTTAAAAAAGAATGATCCAATATCATTTTTAGTCTGTTTCAAAAAGAATGACCCATTTCTTTTTTTGTCAACACTTTAACTTTAACTTTTTCACGTGACATGTTTAAGACCATAAAATTAAAGGGCATTTTGATACATTTGATATAATTTTAATTTAGAACCACAAGATTAAAAAGTCTTCTTTCTTTTCTTAAACTCTGTTTCAAGTCAAACTAGATCATTTTTTTTAAACGGAGGGAGTAAATAAAATAATTCTTACTATTTGACTATTTTTATTTATGTTAGGCAAGAGTGAATGAGAAGTATGCAGCTCCATATTCTAGTACCCTTTTGATGTTCTTCATGGCAAGTTTCCAGTGCATGATTATCAGCTTTTGTGTCGTACCAAAAGCTTCTGAATGGGCTTTAAATCCTATTAGAGCTATCTCTGTTGTTTATAATGTAAGTATCTTTAATTTCCTCTCTAATATATTAGTTTGGTTTCTTTTATTTAATTTGTTTTAAAATATTTGATTTTTACTGTAGGGAACTGTGTGCTCTTCACTAGCATTATACTTATGCTCCTGGTGTATAGAAAGGAAAGGTCCTTTATATGTCTCGATGTTCAATCCGTTGTTACTTGTTATTGCTGCCTTTCTTAGTTGGATTCTGTTGAGAGAGAAATTATACCTTGGAATGTAAGTGAACAAAAACATCTCATATGTTTATTTTTATTTGTTCACTATTTTAAAAATAAATTTTATTTTTCACGTTTAATATATCAAGAAAATAAAAGACAATTATTTTTTCATGTTTTCCCTTATCATTAATTAATTATTTTTTCAAGGATTTAATATTAAACATCAATTAATAAGGATAGAGTGGTAAAATAATCATGCTAATTATTGTTTTCTGAATAGGTGTGTCAAGTGTAAATGTGACTAGTAAAAGTGAACAGAAAAAATATTATTTCCTCTGTCTCAATTTATTTGACACATTTTGTTCGTCGAAAATCAAACAATTAAAGTTTGACCTGCACATGAAATTTTCATTTTTTAAAAATGAAATTTTATATTTATAAACTACGTATAAAGTACTATAAGTCACAATAATTGATAATTCAAAATATATTTAAAAGATATATGAAAAATTTACAGTTAAAAATAAACTTGTTTAAATCTCAAAATTCAAAATTCAAAATACATCACATAAATTAAAATGGAGAAAATATACTATAGTATAAGATTGAATTGATTGAGTTGATTTGGCTTTTGTTAATTTTGGACAGAGTGGTGGGGTCAATCTTGACAGTTGTTGGACTGTATGGTTTTCTTTGGGGGCAGAAAAAAGAGATGGAACAAAGTAAAAATGAGATAGAGGAGGAGGACGTGGTGGAGGCTAACAAAGAGGACATCAAGGCTTAGTGGCGGAACTAGAATTCTTAATAAGGGGTTTAAAATCTGAAGGACTAAACACATAAACTAATCAGAAGGGATTCAACAACTACTATATATATATATATATAAATAATAATTTTAACTATGTATAAATAGTAATATTTTCTGCCGAAGGAGGTTCGGATGAACCCTCTTAAAAGGCAGCCTCCACCCCTGACAAGGCTGACTTGGAATTTCAATTATAAGTGCATAATTAGATATGGATGGTTTTCCCCCAAATATAAATTCCCAAAACCTTAATTACTATATATTATTTTAAAAAACTATTGTATTGCATGTATCAACTTGAGTTTCCTCCTTTTAACACTAGCTTTGTATTCGAAAATGCACTACTTATTTATGCAACTTTCACACCTATAATTGCATTCTTATTCAAACTAGAAAAAATGGCATATTCTTCATTTTCCATCTTCTAATTATACATTAATACAATCCTAACTAGGAAAGTTTTGTTCCTAATATATATCCCTTTCTTTATAGTAGTGAAAGTGAAAGCAAGAAACAATTCTATCTTAAAGTAATAAAATATTTCTACATTAAAAAATACACACTCTAAAAAAAAAATTTAGAGTTATTACTACGGTTTTGAGGAAGAGGATCTTTAAAAACAAATAAAACTAGAAACATAATCAGACTTTTTAATTAATGTTTCTCTAATTATGAACCATAGGTATTGATGTGCTACATAATTAACTGAATGTATATTTGGCGTCTCTAGTCTATTACTTATACAAAAACGTTTGCAATTTAATTTCTTGATTGGCGGGGATTAGAAATTTATTCCTTGACAGGTTTGTTACTTAAAAAATCTGTTTTAAGACGGAATTTTTTTCACAAATCACGCAAAGTATATTTTCACAATCCTGAAGCTTTGAACATCTTCCTTGAAAATTTGTTCTTCGATTTTCTTGAGGTGAAGTTAAGAAAAGAATATAATTATCAGTAACTTATACCAGTAGGAAAGTATATAAATACAATTAAGTGTTGGATGAATAAGTAGTATTGGATAAATATTTATAAGAGATGTACAAATGAGTATGTTAGAATTATTACCTCACCTAACATTAGTCCAATTTGTTTTTCCAGATTAAAAGTTTGCATCATTACTTTTACTTCTAAAATACCACCCAGTTTTCATTGGAAATTGAACTAGATCATAGTACAATTATAAATTATATCCCAAAAACCATTTCAAAAGTAATGCACCTCTCAAAAATTGGGAAGAAGAAAGAGAAGATCTTATAGTACAACATAGTACTGATGGTAATGATCTCATTCTACCTACTTCGAGCTTTATAAGACATACCATGTCTTGTACATATACTAACTACCACAAAATATGTCACAGTACAACAATATCCAAAATTCCCTCCCTTGCCAAAGCTTAAGATTAACAATTCCAAACAATCCTCACTACTACCATCACTGAATGGCAATGAAAAACAACAACGTCAACCTCAATCAGCCCAACCTTCAGCCTTTCCAACCCCAATATTGTCCAAGTTATCCATAAGAACCACACCAACTGCCTATGATGATGGAAATGCCAAGCTACACATACGGGTCATCCGGTTTTTTAGAACCTCACAAACCCATTGACTCCTTTTGACCAGAACTACTCAACTATGGAGGGAGTAACCAACATGCCTATGAACCAAAAAAACCCTACTCCACTACCAACAGGCAGTCTCATAAGTCTAGATGTGACATAGGTGGAACTAACTCAGGAGCTGACAACTTTGGAGTTCTATCACATCCTCTAATAACTAGCAACCCTTTCCAACTTGAGCATGCAACACTTATCATTATACTCCAACTAAACAATTTTGTGAGCGAGCAGCTACTCTTTGCAACAAATACTGGATATGGAAGGTGTAAACCACTCCAACGAGGGGACCACAATCTACGAGGAAGAATACAACATGGAGATCAGGTAGTTCCACCAGTACTAGCTACAAATAAAGGAATTATCACCACTGATATATACACTAGAGAATGTATCCCTCAATGCGATAAGAGGAACTAGACATCCAAGGGCAATGCGTACAAACTCTTTACCTAAGGAATTTCTTGAAAATAGATGGAAAAAAAAATTATATAAAAGAAATTTTCTTGTCAAAACCACAAAAACATTCCCTAAACATGCGCTATTACAACACCAGCACGCCACTCAAGTATGTGGCAGTAATAATAACCACAACGAAGGGCAAAAACAACCTTAGAAACAAATCAGTCCAACGTGAACCTGGAAATGTCTCTGGATCTAGGAGGAAACTCAACACCAGAAGTACTAACTATCAGTCAAGATATTAATACTCTGGAACTGTACAGGCGCAGATAACGCAAACTTTAGGAATAATTTGCGAGCCTTAATCGAATGGAATAATTTAACTGTCTTAGATCTCATGGAGACAAGTATGCAAGATCACAACAACATACTACATGCTTTGAACTTTACTGACGTTATATAAGTTCCGACAGTAGGATACTCAGGAGGCATGACACTCTTCTGGAGGAACACGAAAGTCGCAATTGAACCATATGTCCTGACTGGACAAGAAATCCACTAATCTATTGAGGTAAGCTATGTTTTCTATTTATAATTTATGCAAAAAATAATTATAGTTATAGGGAAATGTTTTGGAATAGTTTAAGATATTTGATTCTACTGTTAGTGGTCCTTGGCTAGTATGTGGGGACTTCAACCAAGTAACAAATGCTTTTGAGAAACTAGAGGGAAGGTGGTAACACCTCGGATTTCAAAAACAGAATAAGTTGCATTGATTTTGGCTACTGGTTCAAGTCTATGAGACCAGTTTACGGTTCGTAGGACTTTCTAGTGGTCGTAGACTAGTCTCGTAGAAAGGGGGAAATAATTTTTGAAAATCAAGTCCAGTACCTCATTCTACGGTTGACTAGGATGGTCCGTCATAGGTCTAGGGGTCGTAGATGTGTGTTCCATAAAAGCTATCCATACTAAGTGAAATTTTGGGGTTAAAGTTGAGTTCTACAGTTCGGGTCTACATACCGTAGCAAGTCCTTCGGACCGTAGAAGGGTTCCGTCAAAGATTGGGTAAAATTTAAGGTCCCAGTACTTGGTCTACGATTGACCAATATGGACCGTAGAAAGTTCTATGGTACGTAGGTCGGACCCGTAGACTAGTCCGCTAGTTAATTCTTCGGGGCTTTCGGTTCTTTCTCCTAATTTTTTAAGCCTATGCTATGTCATTTTGGACTCTATTCTAAGGCCTATATACAAACTTCTTGTCCTAAATCTACCCACAACCCATTCTCCTATTTTCTCCAAACCCAACCATATTCATTCTCTTAAATCCCCTCTCAACCTAAGGAAGAAGAAGAAGCTAGGGTTCACTCCAAGGTCTTCAATTCACCATTCATCTTGGGATTTGAGTAGCAAGGTATGTGGGTATTCACCCATGAAGTCCATTCCTCCATGGGTCTCCAAGGTTTTCAATTTCTCAATTCAATTTTAATTGATCAAATTAGGGTTCTTTTCAATTCTACACGGGTTTCATTCAATTATGATATTATTGTTGTTTAAATCTGCAATTGCATGATTTAATGTAAATTACCTGATATCTAGTTGAGATTATATGAACCCAAACATGATCCATGACTTTCAAGTATGAATTTATGAAAAACCCATGAACTTTGAATTTTGAATGATTATGCATGTCTTATGAAAATGATGTTTATGATGATAGGATGCTTTAGATAAAAGTATCAATGATGTTGTGAAGATTTTCTCACATACGAATATGATCATGGTTGTGAAAAGGTATTTTTCAAATATGGATTCAAATTAGCATGACCCATTTTCTTATGCCGAAGTAGAGAAATATCATTAATGACGTTGATGAGAGTAAGATTATCTTATTGAAGAGACATGATATCCACTTTGTACACATTTTTGTGCCTTTTCAGAAGAAGGTTCTCTTAGTTAGAGTTTGGCGCTAGACCTTAAGTTGATGTGAACAATACATTGTTTTCTTTGTCACCCATGTCATAGATACTCAACAAGTTGTTCTTCAATTCTTGAACATGATGACTTTTTAACTATGTCAATTTTGATTATTTCACTTTTATCATTTTCAAGGACTTCACTATTGCCTTGAAAATCAGAGTATGAGAGGAAATTTTCTGCCATTTTCAGCAACTGTCTGGAGCGCGCATGCACTATCCATGTACCAGGTTGACCTTTTTCCTCCCACCTTTACCTGAATATTTGTGCTTCCATTTATTTTCGTAGGTCCAAAGCCTTCTATTATAGTGTGTACTATACAAAGTGTTTGTCAAGTGACTCCTGGATACTTTATTTTTTGCCATGCCTAGTGACACATGGACACTTAAAGGCTGTATTAAAGTCTAAGTTGTGTGTTACTATTGGGATGTAGGAGAACATATAAGTAGTTTGATTATTGATAAAGTGAACCTGATTAACTATTTATTGTCTTGTGTGTACTTTATTAGCTCCAGACGTGAATGCGGACAGCCTATACAGATATGAGAGATTGCAACAAAGAAGGAAACTATTAAATTGCAGAAATAAAGCAGCGAAAAAAGAAATAAAGAAATAGATGAAACAAAGGAGAAAATAAGGAAATAAATAGATGAGTAAAGAAGGAAAGAAATAAAGAGTATAATTAAAGTCCAAAGAGGAGTAAAAGTTTCCTTATATGATGAAACTCCTTTTAAGGAAGGAAATCATAAATTTCCTTATAGGAGGACAAGTCCTATTCAAAGTAAAAGTCTTAGTCCGTGATATACTAGGGAGCTACAAATCTCATATATATATATAAATATATGTGGCATTAAGGCCACTAAAAGGCTCACCTATTGCATATTCACGAAATATATCATCTTGAGAGAAGTAACCATTGGAGCAAAACTGCAAGACTTCGTCATAGCAACACTAGAACTGGGTTCATGAGTTGTGTTAGAGTCTAAATTATTGAATCTTGAAGTTTGATCAATTAAAGACTAGGGTTCTTAGTGATTCACATCCCTTAAATGTGGAAGAACATACAACTCCAAGTCACATCATCATGCATGTCCTACGATGGAGTGATTTTATTCAATGTGAACTTAAAGTTGGGTATTTCATGCTTGTATTATAATGTTACGAGATCAGCTTACGGTTCGTAGGACTTTCTAGTGGTCGTAGACCAGTCTCGTAGAAAGGGAAAATAATTTTTGAAAATCAAGTCCAGTACCTCATTCTACGGTTGACCAAGATGGTCCGTCATATGTCTAGGGGTCGTAGATGTGTGTTCCATAAAATCTATCCATACTTGGTGAAATTTTGGGGTTAAAGTTGAGTTCTACAGTTAGGGTCTACAGACCGTAGCAAGTCCTACGGAAAGTAGAAGGGTTCCATCAAAGATTGGCTAAAATTTCAGGTCCCATTACTTGGTCTACGATTGTAACACCTCGCTAATTAGAAGAACAAGAATTAAGAATAAATCCATTTTGGAAATAATCAACTTTGGAAAGTTTGACAAAGTTAAGCTAAGTATGAGTTTTGGGTCAACTTCAAACAACCATAACTCCAAACTCAGGATGAGTTAGGTATGCTACAAGATACCGTAGGAAAGATCTTTGAATTATATTTTTAACGCCACCGAGTTTGCTTATTTTCGAGTTCGTATGAGGGAGATATGCTCATTTGAAGTTGGGTTGTCTAGATAAGAAAAGTCAAAACCGGATTTTAAAAGGGTATTTTGGTCTTTTCCATACCCAATTGGTTTAATTTTTTTTAGTGAATTAATTAGGGTCTATACTAAATGGGTTCAGTTTACACAATTGCAAAATCACGCTAGGGTTTTAGAGAAAATAACTCAAGAGGAGAAAGGAGAATAAAAAGTCTAGATTCGTCGATTTTTTGAAGAATTGATTGTGGATTTTGCCAAGGATTCGATCCTATGAGGTATGTAAGTTCACATAGTGTTGGGTTCGTTTACCCACGCGCCAAACATGTCTATTTCAGTATGATTTCTTTCCTAAAAGATTGAGAATTTGATGTTCTTGAGTTGTATTCTTGAATTGCTTTTGTTCTTGAATTTGGGATGCGATTGAGGAATTCTTGAGAGTTTAATGTCTATTGTTAGAGTTGTTTTGAGTTAGATTCTAGTGTATATGTTTTGGGTATCTGAATCTAAAGAGAAATTGAGAAAAAGAATCGAATTTAATCGACTTAAGATCAGAAAATGAGTTGGAAAATTCATCAGATTTGACTGAGGAAAGCTAGCGCGGCGCGCCCCTGTAGCGCCAAGGAGGCTGGGGCGGCGCGCCAGCAGTGCACCAGAAATGGGTCTCTGAAAGACAGGGGTTGGCGCCCCGCGCCAGCAGTGCGCCTGGGACGTCTGCCCCTACTCATTTTTCATCGTTTAGCCCGTCTGAGTCCTTCTAAAGTGTACTAGCACATTATATCGATTCTAACTACTTTAAATGACTTCTAAACATCTAGAAATCATCCTTAAACACGAATCATAACCTTGAATCCATAAATTCAAATTCAATGAAAGTTAAGAGCCAAGTCTAGATAGTTCTTAGAGTGTTTCAAAATTCTTTTACAATCATTCTAAACGTGTTTTAAAGACTTAAGTATTGGGTTGATTAAGAGTAAGAGTAAAGTTCATCTCTTCAAAATATTCTACGGGAACCAAGTATTCCCAAGAGTTAAAATGTTTTCAACTTTAAACAAGAGAGGAAACACCGATTTCCAAGAGAGCTTTTAAGCTAGTTTTTGAGTAATAATCTCAAACCCATATAAAGAGTTATGTTTTTAAACATATGAGCTAAGCATATTTTGGAAGTAGTATTGAGCACCGATATGGGGACGAGTTCATAACAACTCAAGTCTCCATAAACCATGTAGCCATCGTGGGCAGAAAGGGTTATACTTTTTAGATGATTCCTTAATGTTTTTTTTAGCATAGACTAGTGGATCCGCTTAGTTGAGGCGTTCTATATCTCGACAAGTTATACGACAGTTCTGGTAGCGTGGGAGAGACGCTGTATCATCACATAACTCATAATGATGATTGTCGGTTAGAGAAACTCCCACAAAAGTATATTACCTATATATATATATATATATATATACACATTGAGTTCTTATTGCGTTTTCAATACATTGAGTTATTATCTACTATTTTAAATGCTTATTATAAACTACATCTTTATTGTTGTTTATTTCTGTATTGAGTTGAGTATCCATGAGTTGGGTAAAGCTGAGGTAAGTGTTTCTTTCAGAATTCAGTTCAAGCTTATGTCATGTATAGTTTTCCTCTCGCATGCTCGTACATTCAATGTACTGACGCCATTTGGCCTGCATCATTTTATGATGCAGATACAAGTAACCAAGATCAGCATCCAACGCCTCGTTGATCCAGTCAAGCACTCAGAGTCACTTGGTGAGCCTCATTGCTTTCGGATGACCTATTTGTACTTTTTTATAGTTAGTTCATTAGGATGTCGTGGGTTTTGTCCGACGTCCATCTCAGTTGTTAGAGGCTTCATAGACAGTTAGTTAATTGTTCTTTAGTCTTTCCATTTTCATTATATTATGTTAAGACTTGAGTTGACACTTTAGCTAAGTTGAACGTTTGTTTCTAAAACGTTCTAAGTTATTTGAGACAGTGTTTTGAAAATGCGTTTGATTTCTGTAATAATGCATAAAGTCTTTCGCTGAGAGTCTAGCCAGGCCAAGGGTTCGCTTAGGGCCAACAATGGTTCTCGAGTTCCAGTCCCGCCCAGGGTGTAGGCTCGGAGCGTGACAAACTTGGTATCAGAGCACAGAGTTCAAGAGTCCTAGGGAGTCTATGAAGCAGTGTCTGTAGAGTCCTAGTTATCGGTGTGAAGCACGCCACATCTATAATTAGGAGACTGCAATATTTAGGAATTTTCTTCACTTCTTTCATACTCATTTTGTGCGATAGAGTTCATCTGTATAAAGTCTCTTCCCAACTCATGCTTGTGCGTGTCTTTCAGTTGATCATGCCTCCACGAAGAGTTGTCCGAGGTCGTCCTGCTAGAAGGAATGTTGAGGAGCAAGGGGTACCTAATGCACCTGAAGTGCAACCCCAATGAGAGGTCACCAATGCTGAATTTTGGGAAGCCATCTGAATGTTGAGCTAAGTTGTGACCAACTAAGCTGAGCAATAGAGAGAGAATTGTCAGGAAGTGGTTGATACTTCTAGGATCCTAGAGTTTCTATGGATGAATCCTCCTAGCTTCACTAGTT
This sequence comes from Solanum tuberosum, assembly GCF_000226075.1. Taxonomy (NCBI): domain Eukaryota; kingdom Viridiplantae; phylum Streptophyta; class Magnoliopsida; order Solanales; family Solanaceae; genus Solanum; species Solanum tuberosum. The sequence goes on along the minus strand of NW_006238950.1, from coordinate 1,472,121 downwards.
CAAGCATCATTGAGGATCCAAAAAACTTTGTTGAGGAGCTTCAGAACGTTTTTGAGATTGTGCATGCCACCGATGCTGAGAGAGTTGAGTTAGCTGCTTACCAACTAAAAGGTGTCGCTAGAATTTGGTTCAATTAATGTAAGAAGGGTAGAGTTGAGGGTGCACCGAATATGAGTTGGGCTATGTTTGAGAAAGCTTTCTTGGGGTGTTACTTTCCCCGGGAACTGAGAGAAGCAAAGGTACGAGAATTCCTTACCCTTAAGTAGGAATCTATGAGTGTTCATGAGTACAGTCTGAAGTTCACCCAACTTTCCCATTATGCTCCAGAGATGGTTGGGGATATGAGGAGTATGATGAGTCTGTTTGTTATTGGTTTGTCTCGTTTGTCGAGAAAGGAAAGTAAGGCAGCTATGCTAATAGGTGATATGAACATAGCGAGGTTGATGATTCATGTGCAGCAGGTTGAGGAGGATAAGTCGAATGATAAAGAAGAATTCAGAAATAAGAAAGCTAAGACAGGGAACGAATCCGGGCAGCATAAGAGTAATGCGAACCGGTCTTCTTTCCAAGAGAAACATTAGGGACCTTCTCCATCATTTTCTAGTGCACCTACACCAAGAAATAAAGGTGAGTTCAAAAATCAGAATTCGCAAAATTTTAGAGCTAGGCCGGAACAGTCTTAAGGTAGTGTAGCACAAGGAGGTAATTGGGTTCCTGCATGTGCTAAGTGTGGTAGGAACCACCCAGGTAAGTGTCGTGATGGCTCCAATGGTTGTTTCAAGTGTGGTCAAGAGGGTCACCTACACCAAGAAATAAAGGTGAGTTCAAAAATCAGAATTCGCAAAATTTTAGAGCTAGGCCGGAACAGTCTTAAGGTAGTGTAGCACAAGGAGGTAATTGGGTTCCTGCATGTGCTAAGTGTGGTAGGAACCACCCAGGTAAGTGTCGTGATGGCTCCAATGGTTGTTTCAAGTGTGGTCAAGAGGGTCACCTACACCAAGAAATAAAGGTGAGTTCAAAAATCAGAATTCGCAAAATTTTAGAGCTAGGCCGGAACAGTCTTAAGGTAGTGTAGCACAAGGAGGTAATTGGGTTCCTGCATGTGCTAAGTGTGGTAGGAACCACCCAGGTAAGTGTCGTGATGGCTCCAATGGTTGTTTCAAGTGTGGTCAAGAGGGTCACCTACACCAAGAAATAAAGGTGAGTTCAAAAATCAGAATTCGCAAAATTTTAGAGCTAGGCCGGAACGGACAAGTAATGGGAGTCAGGGCAATAAAGCCCAATCTTGATCAGTTGCTACACCAGACATGGTTGCACCTAGAGGAGCTACTTCAGAGGCAAGCGGAGGAGCAAACCACCTATATGCTATCACTAGTCTCCAAGAGCAAGAGGATTCGCCGGATGTTGTCACTGGTATGATCCAAGTCTTTAACTTTGATATTTATGCTTTGCTAGATCCATGAGCGAGTTTATCTTTTGTGACTCCTTATGTTGCAATGAAGTTTGATCTTCTTCCTAAGCAACTTCTTGAGCCCTTCAATGTCTCTACACCTGTTGGTGAGTCTATTCTAGCTGAGAGAGTCTATCGTGATTGTACCATTTCCGTCAATCACAAGAGTACCATGGCTGACTTAGTTGAGTTAGATATGGTAGATTTTGATGTCATTCTAGGTATGGACTGGCTTCATGCCTGTTATGCATCAATAGATTGTAGAACTCGAGTAGTCAAGTTTCAGTTTCCAGTGAACCAGTTATAGAGTGGAAGAGTAGTTCAGCAGTTCCCAAGGGTTGTTTTATTTCATACCTTAAGGCGAGAAAGTTAGTTTCAAGGGGTGTGTCTATCACTTAGTCCTAGTTAATGACTCTAGTGTTGAGATACCTCATATCCAGTTAGTTCCAGTAATAAAAGAGTTTCCAGAAGTCTTTTAAGATGTTCTTCTCGAAGTCCCTCCTGAGAGAGAAATAGACTTCGGTTTAGATGTTCTTCGTGATACTCTCCCTATATATATTCCTCTATATAAGATGGCACCAACAGAGTTGAAAGAGTTAAAAGAGCAGTTGAAAGATCTCCCAGAGAAAGGTTTTATTTGATCAAGTGTCTCACCTTTGGGCACTCCAGTCTTATTTGTGAGAAAGAAGGATTATCTTAGAATAAAGACCTCTTTGTGAAAGGTTTCACTCGACCAAGTGTCTTACCTTGGGGCACTCCGGTCTTGTTTGTGAGAAAGAAAGATGGTTCCCTTAGAATGTGTATAGATTATCGTCAGTTGAACAATGTTACAATCAAGAATAAGTATCCTCTTCCGAGAATTGATGATCTTTTCGATCAACTTCAGGGTGCCTCTTGTTTTTCAAAAATAGACCTCAGATCAGGCTACCATCAATTGAAAGTAAGGGAATATGATATTCCACAGATAACATTCAGGACTGTTATTGTCATTATGAGTTTCTGGTCATGTCGTTCGGTTTAACTAATGCTCCTGCAACGTTTATGAACCTTATGAATAGAGTATTCAATCCTTATTTAGATATGTTTGTTATCGTATTCATTGATGACATTCTAATCTATTCAAGAAATGAGGAAGATCATGCTAGTCATCACATAATAGTTCTCCAAACTCTAAAGGATAAGGAGTTATATGCTAAGTTTTCCAAGTGTGAATTTTGGCTTAAGTCTGTGGCATTCTTAGACCATATTGTTTCCGGTGATGGTATTCGAGTGATAGAGGTAATGCAGGATTGGCCTAGACCCACGTCTCCAACTGACATTAGGAGTTTCTTGGGATTGACTGGCTATTATAGAAGGTTTGTCGAGGGATTTTCATCCATTTCATCTCCTTTGACTAAGTTAACTAAAAAAATAGTAAAGTTTCGATGGTTTGAAGCTTGTGAGAAAAGTTTTCAGGAATTGAAAAAGAGGTTGACTACTACCCTAATATTGATATTACCAGAAGGTACGCAAGGTTTTGTCATGTATTGTGATGCGTCCAGAGTTGGATTGGGTTGTGTGTTGATGCAGAATGGTAAAGTTGTAGCTTATGCCTCCAGACAGCTGAAAGTTCATGAGAAAAATTACCCAACCTATGATCTAGAGTTGGCTGCCGTAGTATTCACTTTGAAAATATGGTGTCACTATCTATATGGTGTTCATGCAGATGTGTTCAGCGATCACAAGAGTTTCCAGTACGTGTTTAGTCAGAAAGATCTTAATCTCAGACAGAGAAGGTGGTTAAAGTTACTCAAGGACTATGACATGAGTATTCTATATCACCTAGGTAAGGCTAATGTTGTTGCTGATGCTTTAAGCAAGATGTCTATGGGTAGTACCTCCCATGTTGAGGAAGAAAAGAGAGAGTTAGCGAAAGATGTGCACAGACTTGCACGATTAGAAGTTCGACTAATGGATTCCACAGAAGGAGGAGTAGTGGTGATGAATGGGGCTGAATCATCATTAGTGTCATAAGTGAAAGAGAAACAAGACCAAGATCCTATTTTGCTTGAATTGAAGGCAAATGTTCATAAGCAAAAAGTAATGGCTTTTGAACAAGAGGGAGATGATGTTTTGAGGTATCAAGGTAGGTTGTGTGTACCAAGGGTGGATGAAATCCAAGAGAGGATCATGGAGGAAGCTCATAGCTCCGGATATTCTATCCATCCCGGTTCCACAAAGATATATCGTGATTTGAGAGAAGTATATTTATAGAGTGGTTTGAAGAAGGGCATTGCAGAGTTCGTTGTTAAGTGTCTGAATTGCCAACAAGTCAAAGTAGAGCACCAATGGCCCGATGGTGTGGCTCAAAACATAGAACTTCTGGAATGGAAGTGGGAGATGATCAATATGGATTTCATCACAAGTTTACGCGGTCTCGCAGGCAGGCATGATTCGATTTGGGTGATTGTAGATCGAATGAATAAATCAACCTAATCATTCAGCAGAAGATTATGCTAAGTTATATATTCAAGAGGTAGTCAGACTTCATGGAGTTTCAATTTCTATTATTTCAAATAGAAGTACACAATTTACTGCACAGTTTTGGAAGTCATTTTAGAAAGGCTTGGGTTCAAAGGTGAACGTGAGTACTGCTTTTCATCCTCAGACATATGGTCAAGCAGAGGACGCTATTCAGACTTTAGAGGATATGTTGAGGGCTTGTGTGATTGATTTCAAGGGTAATTGGAATGATCACCTACCTCTCATAGAGTTTGCTTATAACAATAGTTACCACTCTAGCATCCAGATGGCTCCTTATGAAGCTCTTTATGGGAGAAGATGCATATCTCCTAGTGGATGGTTTGAAGTTGGTGAAGCTGGGTTGATAGGACCAGACTTAGTGCATCAAGCTATAGAAAAAGTAAAGGTTATTCAAGAGATATTGAAAACAATGTAGAGTCGTCAGAAATCCTATACAAATGTTAGGAGAAGAGACTTAGAGTTTGAAGTAGATGATTTGGTTTACTTAAAAGTTTTACCCATGAAGAGTGTTATGAGGTTTGGTAAGAAGGGGAAACTTAGTCCCCGATATATTGGCCCGTACAGAATATCCAAGAGGATTGGCAACGTAGCTTATGAGTTGGAGCTACCCTAAGAGTTAGTAGCGGTTCATCCGGTATTCCACATCTCCATGTTGAAAAAGTGCATGGGAGATCCTTCACTTATCATACCAACTGTCCGAAGATATTGGTATCAAGGATAACTTGTCTTATGAGGAAATTCTTGTTCAGATTCTAGACCGCCAGGTTCGCAAGTTGAGAACCAAGGAAGTAGCATCAGTCAAAGTTCTTTGGAGAAATCAATTTGTTGAGGAAGCTACTTGGGAAGCTGAAGAGGATATGAAGAAGAGATATCCACATCTCTTTGAGCCCAGAGAAATTCCAGATCAAGGTACTAATTCTCTTCTTAGTACTCTTTAATTGATATACTAAATGTGTTAGATTTTTTTTGTTGGGTGTTTGAGCTGAATGTTAGATGTTACACCCTTAGCCTCCTAAGAGTAATCTCATTCGAGGACAAATGTTCTCAAGGGGGAGATATCGTAACACGTCGCTAATTGAAAGAACACGAATTAAGAATAAATATGTTTTGGAAATAATCAAATTTGGAAAGTTTGACAAAGTCAAGCTAAGTATGAGTTTTGGGTCAACTTCAAACGACCATAACTACTAGCTCAAGATGATTTAGGTGTGCTACAAGATACCGTAGGAATTATCTTTGAATTATCTTTCCAACGCCACCAAGTTTTCTCATTTTTGAGTTCGTATGAGGGAGATATGCCCATTTGAAGTCGGGCTATCTAGTTAAGGAAAGTCAAAACCGGATTTTAAAAGGGTATTATGGTCTTTAACATACCCAATTGGCTTAATTCGTTTTTAGTGAAATAATTAGGGTCTAAACTGAATGGGTTCAGTTTACACAATTGCAAAATCACGCTAGGGTTTTAGAGAAACGAACTCAAGAGGAGAAAGGTGAAGAAAAGGTCTAGATTCATCGATTTCTTGAAGAATTGATTGCGGATTTTGCCAAGGATTCGATCCTACGAGGTATGAGAGTTCACATAGCGTTGGGTTTGTTCATCCACTATCAGGATCCGCGCCTACACCCTAGACGTGATCGGTACTCGAGAACCATTGTTGGTCCCCAAGTGAACCCTCATCTTGGCTCACTACAAGCGGAAGACTAACTCAAGCATACAAAGCTTAAAAACTGCATAAAAATTCATGAAACTGAAATACAAAGTTTTTACTCAAATGAAAAACTCTGAATAAAATAATATCTTCAACTCGCTATGAAATAGGCAACTTAAGGCTTTAAAACATTTAACAAAATAAATGAACAGACTTCTGAAACTCTACTGTCTATCTATGAAGCCTTTAACTAACAAAGACGAAAGTCGAGACAAGACATATGACATCCTAACAACTGATATTACTGAAAGTACAAATGGAACTCTCCGGAAGCAAGGAGGATCACCATAGCTAACTCGAACTCCATATGGTATCAACAAAGCTCCTGTTGATGACCCTGAATATCGGTATCTGCATCATGAAACGATGTAGGCCAAATGGCTCAGTACGTGGAATATACAAGCATGTAAGGAGAATTCTAAAGCATAAACATAAGGTTGAACTTGATAAAAAGGAAACATTCTTACCTCTTCTCAACTCACTCAACTCAACTCAACTCAACTCAACTCAACTCAAAGAAACATGGTTCAACTCGACTTAGAGAAAATAAGACTCAACACAATAAGAAGATATTCAATTCAGTGAAACAAGGAACAACTCAATAATAAAATACTCGACTCTGGATACTTAACTCTGGATACTCAACTCAATATAAAGCAACAATAAAAGATGCAGTATATGGAAAGATTTTAAAATAGTACAAAGAAAATCAATTTATTTAAGAATACAATAATAACTCAGTTTGTATGCAAGGATACAAAATAACTCTATTTGTATATGAAAATACAAAATAAACTCTATGTATATAACAATACAAAATATCTTTGTGGGAGTTTCTCTAACCGACAATCATCACTGTGAGCTATGTGATGATACAACGTTTTGCCTCACGCTGCCAGGGCTGTCCTATACCT
>NW_006238950.1:1431647-1465322 GCF_000226075.1 Solanum tuberosum | reverse complement strand
ATACTACTCCCAAAATATACTTAGCTCATATGTTTGTAAAAACAAAACTCTTTCTGTGATTTGAGATAATTGCTCAAAACTAGCCCAAAGTCTCTCTTGGAAATCAGTGTGTCTCCTCTTGATTAAATGTGAAAACATTTTACTCTTTACTGAAAACTAGTTCAAATCCTCTTTTGGAAATCGGTGTTTCCTTTCTTTTAAATGTGAAAACATTTACTTTTGGAAATACATAGTTCCCATATATCATTTTAAAGAAAATGAACTCGACTCTATTCTTTCTCAACTCAAGTGCTCAAGTCTTAACAAAATTTAGAATTTTTTTTGTAAAAGACTTCTTAGAATAAAGTTCATGCCGAATTATGGACATGAACGACTCAATTCAAGATTTTCAATAACCATAACTAAAACTCAATACTCGAGACTCAACAATTCAGAACTCAAGAAATTTAATGGTAATACTCGTTTCAAGAACACTCAACTCAGAGGGTTCATGCGGAATTATGGGCATGAACAATCTCAACTCAAGGACTTCAAAGATACTTCTCGTCTCAAGACTACTCGAATTATAGGGTTGATGCATAATTATGGGCATGAACTACTCAACTCAAGGACTTCATGGGTAATATGTAATAGTCCCATGATTAGGAATAAAATCTTAAACGGGATTAGGAACTCAATACTCAAGACTTAGAACTTGAAGATATTACTCCTCTCAAAGATACTCAATTTATGGAGTTCATGCGGAATTATGGGCTTGAACGACTCGACTAAAGGGTCTACATAACAATATGGAACTCATGTATATGACTCTTCTCATTCTCATACTTACTTCCTCAAAACTTAGCTCAAATCGATAGTTGATCTCAAAGGATTTAAAATTGAACTCAAAGACTTTTTTGGACGCTACTCTTAACTCTCTCTTGAATGTGAATTATGAATTCAAGAGTTATGGTTCATGATATGAAGGATCTCGATAACAATATAGAAATTTAATAATTAGGGATAAAACTTTTAAAAGAAACACAAACTCATAAACTCAAAATCAACTTGTCTCAAGATTACTCAAATCTAGGAAAAGTATCCTAGATTACTCTTTTACTGATCTGAAAGTAGATGTAGGGTGTGAGACGAATTAGTCCAACACTATGATAGCCTTACATACTTGGAAGAACAAGGTTTTTGAAGAATCTTGACGAATCTTGGAGAAGAACTTGATTAAAAGACTTGAAACCCTAGCTTGAAGGTAAACGATCAAGAAAACATTTCTTGAGATTCTTGAATTAGTTTCTTGAAATCTCTATGGCCGAGAATTATCATTAGTGATTCATAATTTTATGGAGGATTTTGATTTGAAAAAAATGGAATTCTTGGAGAAAGACATACTTTGAAGAAGAATCTTGAATGAGGTCTTCTACTTTGGTTTTTTCCTTAGGGTATTGCCCTAGGGTTTGAGAGAGAAGAGAATGATGGATTAAAAGATGAAAATCTTATTGTTTTGAGCCTTTTATTAGTCAAGAAATTCATTTAGGTTTTCTTGGATGTAAAAAAATAAACATAACACTTTTTAATATTTTTCCGTCGGCTAATTCGTAACAGCACTGTATAGATTACTAAAATAGTCATGACTTTTTACTCAGAAATTAGATTGACGTGAAATTGGTGGCGTTGGAAAGTAGATTCAAATACATTTAATTGGATAGGTTATGACTCACATAACTCTTTATATTCTTAGAGATATGGTCTTTTTAAGTTGATCCAAGTAGATTCTTACATCAAAACTTAATCGATATGGAAACTTCAAGAACACTTATCAAGAACTCATCAAGAAATTAAATTGCTCAATATTTATGGATAGATTCGCAAAAGAAACTTATGATTGGCGTGGGGGTGAAAAAACCTAGTACTATGAAACCTTACATACCTCTTAGGGATGAAACCCATGGCGAAAATCCGTAACAAAACTCAAGAACCTGACAAACGCTTTGATCCTCTCCTCTTTTCTCTTCTTGAACTCTCAACTAAAACCCTAGACGTATATTAGGATTATAAAACTGAACCCAATAGTATTAGACCCATAAAACCTTACTAAAAATGAATTAATTCTGATTGGGTAAGGAAAAGACCAAAATACCCCTTACTATTTTCTGGTAACTTTCCTTATTTGGACACCTTGACTTAAAAAGGGGATATCTCACTCATCTAACCTCGAAACTTACCAAACTCAGTGGCGTTGAAAAGATAATTCAAATACCTTTCATTAGTTATCTTGTAGCCCAGCTAACGCATCCTGTACTGAGAGTTATGATCATTTGTAGTTGACCTAAAACTCATAACTTAAGCATAACTTGCAAAATTTCAGATTTTGCTATTTCCAATTTAGTTCTTTTTGGAATTCAAGGTGCTATATCTAGTGACCCGACCTTAATACTTAAGAAATTTTAAATTTCTTGGTAAAATCCTACTCACAACGAAGGATGGTTCGAGTCTTAGTTTAAAACATTTCTGGGGTGTTACACCCGCACGCCAAACATGTCTATTTCAGTATGATTTTCGTCCTAAAAGATTGAGAATTTGATATTCTTGAGTAGTATTCTTGAATTGCTTTTGTTCTTGAATTTGGGATGAGATTGAGGAGTTCTTGAGAGTTTAATGTTGATTGTTAGAGTTATTTTGAGTTAGATTCTAGTGTATAAGTTTTGGGTATCTGAATCTAAAGAGAAATTGAGAAAAAAAATCAAATTTAATAGACTTAAGATCAGAAAATGAGTTATAAAATTTGTCAGATTTGATTGGGGGAAAGCTGGCGCGGTGACCCCTGTAGCGCCAGGGAGGCTGGGGCGGCGCGCCAGTTGTGCGCCTAAAATGGGTCTCTGAAAGACAGGGGCTGGCGCCCCACACCATCAGTGCGCCCGGGACGTCTGGCCCCACCCATTTTTCATTGTTTAACCCATCCGAGTCTTTCTAAAGTGTACTAACACTTCCTATCGATTCTAACTACTCTAAATGACTTCTATACATCTAGAAATCATCAGTAAACACGAATCATAACCTTGAATCCATAAATTCAAATTGAAGGAAAGTTAAGAGCCAAATCTAGAGAGTTCTTAGAGTGTTCCAAAAGTCTTTTACAATCATTCTAAGCGTTTTTTAAAGACTTAAGTATTGAGTTGAGTAAGAGTAAGAGTAAAGTTCATTTCTTCAAAAGATTATACGGGAACTAAGTATTCCGATGATTTAAAATGTTTTCACATTTAAACAAGAGATGAAACACCGATTTCCAAGAGAGCTTTTAAACTTGTTTTTGAGTAATAATCTCAAACCCATATAAAGAGTTATGCTTTTGAACATATGAGTTGCACATATTTTGGGAGTAGTAGTGAGCACCGATATGGGGACGAGTTCATAATAACTCAAGTTTCCATAAACCATGTAGTCATTGTGGGTAGAAAGGGTCATACTTTTTAGATGATTTCTTAATACTTTTTAACATAGACTAGTGGATCCACTTAGTTGAGGCGTTCTATATCCCGGAAAGTTATAGGACAGTTCTGACAGCGTGGACGAGACGTTGTATCATCACATAGCTCATAGTGATGGTTGTCGGTTAGAGGAACTCCCACAGAAGTATATTACTAATATATATATATATATATATATATTATATACACACATTGCGTTCTTATTGTATTATCAATACATTGAGTTGCTATCTACTATTTTAAATGCTTATTATAAACTGCATATTTATTGTTGTTTATTTCTGCATTGAGTTGAGTATCCATGAGTTGAGTAAAGCTGAGTTAAGTGTTTCTTTCATAATTCAGTTCAAGCTTATGTCATTTTTAGTTTTCCCCTCGCATGTTCGTAAATCTACTAATGCCATTTGTCCTGCATCATTTTATGATACAGATACATGTAACAAGATTAGCATCCAATGCCTCGTTGATCCAGTCAAGTACTCAGAGTTAATTGGTGAGCCTCCTTGCTTTCAGAGGACCCTTTTTTACTACTTTATCGTTAGTTCATTAGGATGTCGTGGGTCTTGTCCCGACGTCCTTCTCAGTTGTTAGAGGTTTCATAGACAGTTAATTAATTGTTCTTTTATCTTTCCGTTTTCATTATATTATGTTAATACTTGAGTTGCCACTTTGGCTAAGTTGAACGTTTATTTCTAAAACATTCTAAGTTATTTGAGACAGTGTTTTAAAAATGCATTTGATTTCTGTAATAATGCGTAAAGTCTTCCGCTAAGAGTCTAGCTAGGCCAAGGGTTCGCTTGTCGGACCCGTAGACTGGTCCGCTAGTTAATTCTTCGGGGCTTTCGGTTCTTTCTCCTAATTTTTTAAGCCTATGCTATGTCATTTTGGACTCTATTCTAAGGCCTATATACAAACTTCTTGTCCTAAATCTACCCACAACCCATTCTCCTATTTTCTCCAAACCCAACCATATTCATTCTCTTAAATCCCCTCTCAACCTAAGGAATAAGAAGAAGCTAGGGTTCACTCCAAGGTCTTCAATTCACCATTCATCTTGGGATTTGAGTAGCAAGGTATGTGGGTATTCACCCATGAAGTCCATTCCTCCATGGGTCTCCAAGGTTTTCGATTTCTCAATTTAATTTTAATTGATCAAATTAGGGTTCTTTTCAATTCTACATGGGTTTCATTCAATTATGATATTATTGTTGTTTAAATCTTCTATTGCATGATTTAATGTAAATTACCTGATATCTAGTTGAGATTATATGAACCCAAACATGATCCATGACTTTCAAGTATGAATTTATGAAAACCCCATGAAATTTAAATTTTGAATGATTATGCATGTCTCATGAAAATGATGTTTATGATGATAAAATGCTTTAGATGAAAGTATCAATATTGTTCTGAAAGATTTTCTCACATACGAATGTGATAATGGTTGTGAATATGTATTTTTCAAATATGGATTCAAATTAGCATGACCCATTCTCTTATGCCGAATATCATTAATGATGTTGATGAGAGTCAGATTATCTTTTTGAAGGGACATGATGTCCAATTGGTACACATTTTTGTGCCTTTTCAAAATTAAGTTCTCGTAGTTAGAGTTTGGTGCTAGACATTAAGTTGATGTGAACAATACATTGTTTTCTTTGTCACCCATGTCATAGATACTCAACAAGTTGTTCTTTAATTCTTGAACATGAAACACATTTTCTATGACATGAGATTATGACTTTTCAACTATGTCAATTTTGACTATTTCACTTTTCTTATCATTTTCAAGGACTTCACTATTGCCTTGAAAAGCAGAGTATGAGAGGAAATTTTCTACCATTTTCAGCAACTGTCTCGAGCATGCACTATCCATGTACCAGGTTGACCTTTTTCCTCCCACCTTTACCTAAATATTTGTGCTTCCATTTATTTTCGTAGGTCCAAAGTCTTCTATTAATGTATGTACTATACAAAGTGTTTGTCTAGTGACTCATGGATACTTTATTTTATGCAATGCCTAGTGACACATGGACACTTAAAGACTCTATTAAAGTCTAAGTTGTGTGTTACTATTGGGGTATAGGAGAACATATAAGTAGTTTGATTATTGATAAAGTGAACTTGATTAACTATTTGTTGTCTTGTGTGTACTTTATCAGTCCCAGGCGTGAATGCGGATAGTCTATACAGATATGAGAGATTGCAACAAACAAGGAAACTATTAAATTGCAGAAATAAAGCAGCGAAAAAAGAAATAAAGAAATAGGTGAAACAAAGGAGAAAATAAGGAAAGAAATAAAGAGTATAATTAAAGTCCAAAGAGGAGTAAAAGTTTCCTTATATGATGAAACTCCTTTTAAAGAAGGAAATCAAAAATTTCCTTATAGGAGCACAAGTCCTATTCAAAGTAAAAGTCTTAGTCAGTGATATAGGGAACTACAAATCTCCAATATATATATATATATACATATATATGTATATGTCATTAAGGCCACTGAAAGCCTCACCTATTGCATATTCACGAAATATATCATCTTGAAAGAAATAGCCATTGGAGCAAAACTGCAAGACTTCATCATAGCAATACTAGAACCGGGTTCATGAGTTGTGTTTGAGTCTGATTTATTGAATCTTGAAGTTTGATCAATTAAAGATTAGGGTTCTTAGTGATTCACATCCCTTCAATGTGGAAGGACATACAACCCCAAGTCACATCATCATGCACGTCCTACGATGGAGTGATTTTATTGAATGTGAACTTAAACTTGGGTATTTCATGCTTGTATTATAATGTTACGAGACAAAGTTGTTGAAAAATAGAAATCAAGTGACTTTTTAAACAGAGTTGCGTTAGATATATTTATTGTTATGTATAAATTAAGTCTCTTTCCAATTGCAAATTTTTGTTGTTCTTGTAGAAATTAAGTCTATTATAAGACATTACTATTTTATTTTTTGTTATCTTCTCCATGTTTAACTGGTAGATATTTTGAGTATTGTTTATTCTGTTTTGTTGTAAGATATGTTTACCCCGAAGGCATTGTGAAGATGTGTGATACAGAACATGGGCTTCACTAAGAGTCACGACTTAAGTGAGCCTATAACAACACTGTATTTACTCAGGTTCACTCCAGAGAAAATAAGATATGCAAATCTTGTTAGTTGGATTGTGTTAACAGTTTATTTTGTATTTGGTCCCATTATTGTGCAACCTGCTGCAATTTTTAATTCCATCCCAACCTAAGTGATACTTATTTTCCCATTTAATATTAGTTATGTTATAAGCCAAAAGAAACCAAGTACAATTTCTTTCGACAACATATCATGTTCGAGAACTGGATTCTTTTCCATATTTAAAGCACTTGTGTTGTCACACTAGAGGGGAATTGTTTCTGTGAGCACACCAAAATCTTCAAGATATTGTTTTATCCATAGAAGTTGTGCACAACTCGAAGCAGTGGCAACATACTCAACTTCAGCTATGGACAAGGCCATTGAGTTCTGCTTCTTTGTTCCCCCAAGAGATTAATGATGACCCAAGGAAGTGAGCCATTCCAGAGGTACTTTTTCTGTCGACCAGGTATCCAACATAGTCTGTATCAACATATCCAATCAGATCAAAATAGTCACCTGTAGGCTAGTATATGAAAGGTCGAGAGTTCCCTTCAGATATCTCAAGATACGCTTACCTGCCTTAAGATGAGATTCCTTAGGACATGCCTAAAATTTTGCACACATTCCCATGTTAAACACCACATCTGGTCTACTTGATGTCAAGTAGAGGATAGATCTAATGATTCCCATATACATGGTTTCGTTAACCTCAACACCTACTTCATCAATGTCAAGATTAGAGTTTGTTCCCATGGGGTGTCAATCGTGTTGGCTTCCAGCATGTTGAACTTTTTGAGCAGCACCTTGATGTGCTTTTCTTGGCAAATGGAAGTGTCATGTAAGGACTTTTTGATTTGTTGCCCCAAGATGAGATTGAGTTCTCCCATCATGGTCATTTTAAACTCATATCCTATCAAAGCAGAAGAATCCTTGGACAATGTCATCAACATATACTTGCACAATGAGAAGTTCCTTCCTTCTTGATTTCAGAAACAAGATGTTATCAATTTTTCCTCTCTTGAAGCCATTGTCAAGAAGAATTTTGATAATCTTTCGTACCACACCCTTGGAGCCTACTTTAAACCATATAAATCCTTGTCCAACCTCAACACATGATTTGGTAAATCAACATTTTAAAAAATAGGAGGTTGCTTGACGTGCACTTCTTCCTTCAAGTACCCATTCAAGAAGGAACTTTTTACATCAATTTGGAATAGTTTGAATCTCATGTAAGAAGCAAAATTAATTAGAATTCTCATAGCTTCCATCCTAGCAACAACATCAAAGGTTTCATCATAATCAATTTCACCCTTTTAATTATAGCCTTGGACTACCCGTCTCGACTTGTTTCTTGTGATAACTCCATGCTCATCTAATTTTTTTTCTTTACACCCATCTGGTCCCTATAGTGGATCTGTCAATTGGAATAGGGACCAGATGCCAAACATGTTTTTTTTAAAACTGATGAAGCTCCTCCCACATTGAGTTGACCCAATCAACGTCCTTCAAGGCTTCCTTTATATTCTTGGGTTCAATGGTGGAGATCAAGGTTAAAAAATCCATATGATTCCTTGTTTGTGACTTGGTGTGCATTCTAGAATCCAATGGAGAGACAAGATTGCCCATGGGATGAGATGACATATGTTTCCAGTTTGACTTCTTAAAAGTCTGAGCAGCCAGCTCCGCAGTTGCTTCATCATTCTCAGAGACTGATCCCTCACTTCATCTTGACCTACTGCATCTGCAGTGTCAAGCTGACATGGTCCTTGTTCAGAGTCAGTATTGAACTCGTAAAACTCAAATGTTTGATGAAACAATATCATATGATGAAAATATGTGTGGGTCATATTAAACATCATGTCAAGTTAAAATCATACAAACAAATTGAAACGGACAAAGTATAAAACAACTATTTTCAACTCATCTTGATAGTTGGGAAGAGGTTTAGGGCCAAAATATTTCTAATGAAATCGTACATGTATGGGACACCCTTTCTTGTGCTTTAGTGTATATATTTCTACCCATAAAAAGATCTTTGCGGCTTTTTCCACATTTTTGAAGTAATGTTGGTCTTAGGGATTTTTTAAAACAATCTTTTTTTTTTGCAATAATATTGTGTCTAGGGTTTTAAAAAAGTAAAAAAAGTTCAACTTTGTTTGACAGTCTAATGTACTACAAAAAAAAAAGTGTAGTTGTAATGTACTATAAAGAAACCAAAAGGAAATAAGAGTCTTCCAAAGAATGAAGCAATAAACTTTAGCTGCTCTTTAACGTTTAACAATAGACAAAACTATGAATTATTCTAGAAAAAAAAATCATAAATTCCTCAAGAAATAATGTTTGAAATATTCTTATATCTTGCATTTAAAGTGTGTTCCACATTCTGTAATTCAATTGTATCCGAATCAGATTTTTTGGATATCCATAAATGTCGTTCTAGTGGGGAAAAAATTCTTCTGAAAGGAGAAGAAGTTTATTATACCGCGGAGGAAAAGAAAGATGGAAAAGCCTTTATCTCCCTTATTCAAGTTGATAGATTTAATAAAATATACAATCGTGTTCCTACATATTCTCATTTCAGTTCATGCGTTAATGATTTATTTTGTGGTTGGGAATCATCATCACATCTAACTTTCAATCGTAGCAAAAAAGAATTAAGATTTCTGCCCGATCTGAATAAAGGTATTCCTTGGTGTAATTATTCATTAGGTTTTGAGCAAACAAAAAAACAAGTACAAAGTTGTCTCGACAACATACACTACTAAAAAACTACCAAAAATCAACGACCAAAAGCAACGGACTATGTCGCTTTTTTGGTCAAAATCGACGGAAAAGTGATGCAGTCATGTTCGCCACTTTTTGATTTTTTTCTTTTAAAAAAGCGACGAATAACGTCACTTTTTATATATTTTCATTTATTTTTTATTTCCAAAAAGTGACGCAGTCCGTCGCTTTTCTAGAAATTTATATTTTGAAAATCCCAGAAAAGCGACGGACTAAAGGACCCTGTCTGTCGCTTTTTTGGGTTTATTTTAAAAAAATAATGCAAAAAAGCGACGGACAAAACCACCCTGTCCGTCACCTTTTTCTGCAATTTTTTTACAACAGAAACTGGCAGTTTCTGCTGCCCACCTGCAAATATAAATCAATTCAATTCATATTGAACCAGACCAATCAAACAAAATATAATGTAAATATCACACAACATATAAAACAACAAACTTAAATCAATCTTCAAAAATATCTAAATCACAATACAAAAACTTATAAAGTCATTCAAAATGTGTTTCAAAATTTCAAAAAGTTCTTAAAAGAGGCTTTAACTAGGGAGTGCGATCTACAAAATTATCCTCCTCCTCACTATCGTCGTCAGTGTCCTCGGGAGTCGAAGATGTAGTAGGTTGATGAGCGAGTTTCAACACTTGTTCTTTGATTTGCTGGGTTGCACTCATTCTTTGTTGTTCAGCTAATCTTCTCCGCTCAGACCTTCCAGTGTCGATGTAAATTGTGCTATTTGAGCCGAGATAGCAACAATCTGAACACCGTCAAGTGCCTCGGCTTGATGTGACGATTCAATACCTTGTAAGCCTGACTGGAGTCGTCTTACATCATTTCGAGAGCCTCGACCATAGACTCTACCCTTGTATGTCCTCCCTACCACTTTTTCTGTCCAAATTTGTCTGGACAGTTCAGGTGTTATTTGGACCGAACTATCTAGATTCTCATTGATGTACTGATTAAACTCATTCTGCATATTAAATAGAAAAATTGACATCAACATATATACATATCATAAATATATTCACTATTAATATATATTATTCATATTAAATAACTTACAAAAGTTTGTTCGGCCCTATCCTCCACCCACACATCCGAATCTGACTCATTTTCTTTCTTCTTCACATGAGTCTTCTTGAAAACCTCCGGTACAAGGGGAGTGCGCCCCATTTCTTTTTCCTATAAATAAAAAATAAATTTATATTATAACGATATTAATCAACTAATTATTTATTTAAAAGTTTGAATTAGAACTTACCATCTCTCTTGTAATTGTTCCAACGCTCTTATTCCTAGAAACTTCTTCAGTTTGAAACTTAAAACTATTGACACAATACTTATTCATTGTCTAAATTTGAGATTCAGGTCCAAGTGTAACTTCTTTCACTAATTGCAAATATTCGACATTTGAATATTCATCATAAACCTATATATTGTTGTTTAAAATAATATAATTTAGTATAACATGAATACATTATTAAATACTTATTGATTCAATTTAAGCTTTCACACTTACATATTCTGTTAGCCATTTGGAAAATTCCGTAACGATGGCTTCATTACCCATGTGTTTACGAACAAGCTGATCATTGTACATTCAAATATTTCGTTAGTTAATGAACACTTATTAGTATGTATGTAATTTGATAATATATTTTTTAACACTTACTTGAGATATGGTTGAATCTCTGGACAATTAAGCAAAATATGTGTCACAACTGATTGCATTTCCATACTAGTGAAGCTTCGCTTTCCACGTTTTTTAGATTCTCCACCATTTTGATTAAAAATTGATATCGGTGAAAATAAAGAATCAATACCACCTTCATCATTTCAATTGAGTCTGTTTCTCCTACATGACACATCAGTCCCAAAGTAATAAGAATAAAAATCACCAGTTTCTCTACCAATATGACCTTGAACAACAGATCCTTCGATCTTTCCCCTTTGCTTAATTGTTTGCTTGGAACTGCCAATTTTTCTGCATGTATATATCTATATATGTTAAATAAGGAAAAAAACTTAATGATTAACTAGTTTACTTAGTGAATATTTCAATGATTATTACCTCTCAAATGGATACATCCATCTTGTTTGAATTGGACCTCCGAGGCGGGCCTCTTGTATAAGGTGAATTGGAAGATGCTCCATCACATCAAAGAAACCACATGGAAAGATCTTCTCCAACTTAGTAGTAATAACAAGAATATTTTCTTCCATCCTGTCCAAACTACTCTCCAACAACTTTCCAGAACACAAATATTTAAAGAAAAGACTTATATCTGTGATTGGTTCCATATCCTTTTGGGTAGATGGCTAAAAATGATAGGAATTAAAGTTTCCATTAATACATGACAATCATGACTTTTCATACCTATCAATTTTCTTTCATTCATAACTGCCCGCTTTCCTAAATTCGAAGCATAGCCCTTCGGCATCCTCAAATTTTAATCCACTCACAAAATTCACGTTTCTCATCCAATGTGAATGAAAAACAGGATTTAGGCTTAACTATTTTACCATTTTGTAATTTCTGCACCCATAACTCTCTTCTCCTATAATATTCCTTTATGTACATTCTAGCTTTTGGATTGTCTTTTGTCTTGCCCTTAACATTCATCACTTTGTTAAACAAATTGTCAAAATATTTTTTTTCGATGTGCATCACATCAAGATTCTATTGTAGCAGATTATTCTTCCAGTACGACAACTCCCAAAATATGCTTTGTTTGGTCCAATTATGTTCAACACCATATCCAAGAAGTCTAGAAGATGAAGCTTTTGTAACTTTAGGTAATTGAGAAACTTTCTCCCTAATTTGATGCCTTGTGAGTAATGGAGGTGGGGGGTCACTTTCAATCTTATTTTTCCTGTAATGCATTTTTCATCTTTCTAAACTCATAGTCCATTGGCAAGAACTGGCGATGACAATCAAATCATGTATTTTTTCTGGCATGCTTTAAAGTGAATGCCTTACTACTTTGTATGTAATACAGACATGCTAGCTTTCCAACTGTCATCCAACCAGACATCATCCATATGCAGGAAAATCATTAATAGTCCACATTAAAGAAGCACGCATAACGAAATTCTGCTTAGTTGATATATCATCAGTCAAAAAGCCTTCAAATCATAATTGTTTGAGCTCATCTATCAATGGTTGTAGATATATATCAATCAAACTTTTTGGATTACGGGGACCTGGAATAACACAACTTAGAAAGATGTAGGGACTGTCATGCACATTTCAGGAGGAAGATCATACGGAGTAAGAAATACCGGCCAACATGAATAAGGAGAAGCAGCATTAGAGAATGGTGTAAAGCCATTTGCACACAACCCCAATCTAACATTTCTTGATTCACTAGCAAAATCAGGATATACATTATCAAAATGCTTCCATGCTTCACAATCAGATGGATGAGACAAGACAGCCGACGACCTTCTATATTCACGATGCCATCTCATATGTGGGGCATACCTCATTGATGCATACAACCTCTTTAACCTAGGAATAAGAGGTAGATAATGCATCACCTTAACTAGGACCATCTTTCCAGCCGGAGTCCTCTTATAACGAGCATGTCCACAAAACTTACAATTTTCTAATTCACATCAGTGTTGTAAAACAGCATGCAACCATTAACACAACAATAAATTCTATCATACGTCAATCCTAACTTGGAAACCAAACGCTTTGCCTTATAGAAGTTCTTAGGTATGTTAAACTCCGGATTAACTAGTTCACCCAAAAGATCAACCATTGAGTCCATAGCCACATTAGGAATATTCCAATCTGATTTAATATTCATTAATCTAACCGCAACTGACAAGGCAGAATGCGGAATCCCTTCACATAGTGGACGACTAGACTCTTCTAATTGATCATAGAAGCGTTTTGTTTATTCATTAGGAGCTTCATCAAAATATTGTTCGGGTTCTATCCCACCTTAAACCCCGAAAGCATCATGGATTATTTCATGAACCCTATCATGTTCAACCCTATCATTATGTTTAACCCTAAGTTGACCATGTGGTGCAAACATATTATATTCATCCACATGCATCAAATTATAAAACATACCACTCAATCCATCTCTTTCTTCATGATCAATCCATTCAAAATATCTGGGCTTAAATCCATTACAGTACAAATGAACCATGACTGTATCTGGTTCAAAAATTTTAAGCACCTACATGCACTACAAGGACACCTAACCAATCCATTATTCTTGAAAATATCAAGTGTCATTGTATGTTCAATAAAAGTTCCAACACCGTTAATAAACTCAGGTTTCAAACCAGCACCAGTTTCATAATGCATATTATACATCCACAAACGATGATCCATCTACAACTATATAGATATTCGATTATATTAATAAATTTAATAATAACTTTACTACATTAAACTCATTTATATTGTTAATATAAATATTACATTTCAAGATCTACAAAGTTAAAGCTTAATTATTTATTGAATACTAATTAATTAAGTTCAAATTAAGTTCAAATTCTAGTTAAGTTCAAAATTAAGTTTATATTCCTAATTAACTTTTCAAGTTATTATAAATTAATCAAGTTAAAAAAAGTTATAATTAATTTAAGTTCAAATTAACTAAAGTCAATAAGATTTCAAGTACTTCAAAATTCTAATTAAGTTCAAATAAAATCCAAGTTCTAAGAAAGTTAAAAATTAAGTACTAATTAATTAAGGTCAACAAGATTTCAAGTTCATATTTCTAATTAAGTTCAAGTTATAGTAAAATCAAGTTATAATTAATTATAAGTTCTAATTAAGTTGTAATTCAAATCCCTAAAATCTCAAATATAATTCAAACTAGTCCTAAATTTCAAATTCAAACTAGTCTTAAAATCACAAATTCAAAGTACTCCTAGAATCCAAAAATCAAACTAGTGCTAAAATCCCAAATTCAAACTATTAGTAGTCCTAAAATCTCAAGTATAATTCAAACTAGTCCTAAATTCCAAATTCAAACTAGTCTTAAAATCACAAATTCAAACTAGTCCTAGAATCCCAAAATCAAACTAGTGTTAAAATCCCAAATTCAATCTATTAGTCCTAAAATTTCAAATATAATTCAAACTCTAGTCCTAAATTCCAAATTCAAACTAGTCTTAAAATCACAAATTCAAACTAGTCCTAAAATCCCAAAATTAAACTAGTGCTAAAATCTCAAATTCAAACTATTGTCCTAAAAACTCAAATATAATTCAAACTCTAGTTAGTCCTAAAATCCGATAATCAAACTAACTCAAATAATACCCAAATTCAAACAACTCCTTAAATACCCTAATTCAAACTAATCCTACAATCCCAAAATCAAACTAATTAACTCAAGAAATACCCAAATTCAAACAAATCCTAAGATACCCTAATTCAAACTAACCCTAACATTAAAATTTTCAATGCACTCACTAACTAATAATCCCTAATTCAAACTAACAATCAATAAACACAAAATCAATAAACTAATTACAATTAAATAACTAAAAAAATCAAATATAGCTCAAATTGAATTTTTTTATATATATAAAACCCTAACCTTAAAGGAGAAGGAGAGAATGAAGAGAGAGGGGAAGGAGGTGGCTCCTCCAGTAGCTACTTCTCGCGAACACCGGAGACAGACGACGGGACAACGAACGGAGGGACGGTGGGCGCCGGAGTGTAGAGAAGGAAGAGAGAAGGAGGTTTTTGAAAATGGGAAAATGGGAAAATGGGGAAAATTAGCGTCTGTCTTTCAGATATTTAACAACAAGCGACAAACAACGTCTCTATGTCCATCGCTTTTTAATAAAATAGTTGACCAACATTTTGACCGAAAAACGACGGACTAGGAGACACCATCCGACGCTTTATAAAAATAATTGACCATATATTTTGACCAAGAAGCAACAGACTTAAAGATGTCGTCCGTCACTTTTTAAAAAAAAAGTAATTAATAAAATAAAATAAATTAAAAGCGACCGACAGGATGGTTATGTTTTAATTTATATATAATTATTTTTAATAAAAGTGACGGACAACGTCGCTATTTATATTAAATAAATAATTATTAGTTATATATTTATGTGGCGCAAAAATCCAAAAAAATAGCGACGAACTAAGAGATGCTGTCCGTCGCATTTTGTAAAATAATTTTAAAAATAATTATTTTTCGAAAAAAGCGACGAAAGTGTGGCAAAAGGCATCGCTTTTTGGAGCGACGCCGTCCGTCACTTTTTTGTCTGTCATTTTTTAGCAGTTTTTTAGTAGTGATATCATGTTGAAGAAGGAAACATAAACTACTAGATTTTCGATTTAGGCATAGACAAATTATGGAGAGAGACTCGAAGCATTTTCCCTAGTATTCCATCTTGTAGCCCTAGTATTTGCATTAGTGGAGTTATCTATCAGTTTGTTATAAATGATTACAAATCAGCTATAGTTGCATTTGATGTTAAATCTGAAAATTTTGAAATTATTGCATTCAGAAAAGCATTTTGGTCGGTGCACTATCATGAGCTGACAGAGGTGAAGGGTAAATTAGAAATCATAGATTATGAAAGAAAGCTAAGTGGATACATGGACATGTGGATTTTAGAGCAGAAACCAGAAAAACATTGAGAGAGACATATCATTAGCATTCCCTTGATATGGTACGAGATTGTATTTGTCCTGTACTTAAGGTCATGTGCTTTCTGTTGTTTCTGTTATGATGTCACAAGAAAGATTTGGCTGGAATTAAAAATCAACGGGCTTCTAAAGGAAAACAACATCAATAACATTTATAGTTATGTTGAAAGTCTTGTTTCCTTTGGATAATTCTTTTTTTCAAATTGGAAGGTATCATGAGTTCTTGTATGTCCTTTTTCTTGAATTTTGGTAACTTAATCCTATAAGATCGTAGCATTGGTGTTAAAAGTATCCAAATAGAGATATGTTACATTTATAGTTATGTTTAAAGTCTCGTTTACTTTGGATTATTTCAAGTTTTGGTGAAGTGATGTACTACGAATTTATGGTACTTTTAATGCTTTAAACTTGGAGTTTTGTGTGCTTCTTAAGCATTTGTTAGTATATGTGATGATATTTTACTTGGATTTTACAGGATATATGTTTTTGGAGCAGTTGGCACTAAAATATTGCAGCATAAGTGATTTTTGAGGATTCACGAGTTGACCTACGAGTCGTAGACTCTTCTATGACCCATAGGTAGGAGTCATGGTTTGAAGTGGTAATCTAAAATGATAGAAGCTAATGACGAGCCATAGTTGCTTCTACGAGCCGAACAATGAAGTCGTAGAAATGTTAAAAGATGTTATATTCTAGTGAGCGAATGGAGAATTGATAGGACGGGCCATACAAAGATCTACAACCATAGATCATGCACGTAGAAATTTCAGTCAAGTTGAACGACTAATTGCTGACTAACGGAGGGGACATACGAACCGTAGGAAATCCTATGAGTCGTAGGTACCAAGCGTAGAAATGACTGCCCAAGCAGAATTTCCTTAAATTTTCATTTCCTACAGTGTTTAGGATTTGATGTCCATAAATATTAGTTATAATTTTCATTTTCGAGTTGTTAGACGTTTCGAGACTTGTCTTTTTGGCTTTGAGAACTATTTTGCAAACATTTTTAGCATTTAGTTCTTTTAAGTGTTGGTTTATAAAATTTCTCTTGCTCTACAATTCAAGATTCTGGATTTCATCTATTAATATTATTATGAATTGTGATCACCCAAGCATGAGTAGCTAAATCCACAACTAGGATTGTGGGAACCACGAGTAATTAACAAAGAAGACCAAATAATTAAGTAATTCTTGAATAGTGTTTATGCATGTATTGTTGATCTCTTATTTCCAGTGTATACCATGTACATGGAATCAAGGAAATCCCCTGACCCCTATGATCTTGAATTAAGAAAAGCTTTGCGAAGAATGGCTGGAAGAAGTAAAAATCTTTGACTAAACGATGATCCAATAGGAGAGGGCCATGGGGAGGTTGTGTAACACCCCACACTCAAAATAGAGGATTTCGTGTTAGAACGTCAAGGTGCCACCCCTCAAGGACCAACTATGGGCCCTTGAAGAGGACCTCTAGAAAACTTCCCAAGGCAGTGACCTACGACAGGACCCATTCCCCGTTGGTGGGTCCACACC
Organism: Solanum tuberosum; assembly: GCF_000226075.1. Taxonomy (NCBI): domain Eukaryota; kingdom Viridiplantae; phylum Streptophyta; class Magnoliopsida; order Solanales; family Solanaceae; genus Solanum; species Solanum tuberosum. The sequence goes on along the minus strand of NW_006238950.1, from coordinate 1,447,778 downwards.
TCGTGGATAGGGTTCGTGGTTCAAGATCTGTTGTTTTTTGCCAGTCTCTGAACCCAAACCACGGTTGACTAGGATGGACTGTGGATCCACCCACGGCCCATCAACCTGGTCTCGTGGTTGGGACAAAATGGGGTAGTTGGGCGATTAAGTTTAGGGGCACTTTGGGGTTTTCTGGTTTTAATTAGGATTAAGTGATGTCGTCTTAACCTAATACACACCACATATATAAGGACTTTAGACCCCTAAATTAAGTGATTTAAGTCATTCTCTCAACTCACCAAAAAGAAACCCAATTCTCTCTTCTCTCTCTAGAAGAAGGAGAAAGAGATGAAGGAGAAGGAGATGAAGGAGGTTCAAGCTAGGTCAAGTCCTCCAATCTTCAAGATTTTGAGGGCATTGTGACTAAGGTATGAAAGCTATTCATCCATGGACTTCTTCCATCTATGAAGTTCCCTAGTTTTCCCCAATTGTGAAGATTAAATCCCCAATTCTAGTTAGGGTTTCTTCTAATATTGTGGGTATTGATGTATGTTGATCCAGTTGAGTGGATAATGATTGTTTATGATTGAATTGTTAGTAAATCAAGTTTTTAAGATGAAATAACATGTTTACATGCCTAACCCGTGTCTATAAAGATGAAATTGAAGTAAGTGGGTTTTGGTGCCTTGAAAGGGGAAATGGAGGATTCAGAGTCAATCTTCTAAGATTGATGATATGTGTAGTAGATTGCTTGAGATTAGGGCATATATATATGATTTGAATGAGATTAAAGTATGCATGTTGAATTAGGACTAGTAATGCTTGAGATTAAGCCTATTTGATGATATATGATTAGAATTATTTAAGAATGAAGCACGTGAGTACAATGCCTTGAGACTTAGGTCTATGAGATGCTTATGAGAAGTATTGCTTGATATTAAAGCTTGTAGCTATGAATGTTGATTCCTAGGGCTTTGAGAGTAAGGCTAAGGTGATAAATTATGAATGTTAAGGCTTTAAGAGTGAATCTTGCAAGAGAATGGTAAGCTATAGACAAGATGGTTGTGGAAGGACTTTACACAGATAATGTACATTATGTATGTATTAATGTGTGAATATGATATTGAATATGAGATGGAAGCTTTTACGTAAATTGAGTGCGGCTTCCAAACGAGATCCTTATACACTAGTTGAGCCCGGGTTCCCAAGTATATTTCATGAGATGGAGACCTTTTACGCAAGTTGAGTCTGAGATTCTAGTAGAAACCTCCATACCTATAGAGTATGTTAATTATGATAGCTTGAAGTTGTGATATGGTATCCCTTCATGAGTAACTTGACTTGGTAAGACAAGACCATGCATGTTAGCCTGAGTAGTAGATCTCATAGATAGCCTTGGATTGAGAAATCGTACCCTTCCTAAGGTTATCTTGAACTAGCATAATAGAATGCTTGCATGATAGAATGACTTGGTAAGGCCAAACCATTTCATTGGTAGCTTGGATTGAGCAATAGTACCCTTCCTTGAGTAGGTTGGGAATGCATGATAGTGTGCTTTTCCTTGATAGCCTTGACTTGGTAAATCATAAACATTCATGAGTAATGTATGTATTGGACTAGTAAATAAGTACTTTTCCATGATTAGTAGACATAGCTAAAGAGGGACAAGTCCCTATTCAAAGTAGCATGATGATGATGAATCAAGGTTACTTCAAGGAAGTATCGTAAGTATGTTTTTATATGAGATTTTCTTTTATGATGTATGTTTATCTTGGATTGTTGCTATAGTTGCCTTCCTTCGTATGTTTGACTAAAGGTGAATGTTCCTTTGTCTATGAGAAATAAGCTAAGGATGAGGTCAAAAGATGATGAATATGAATGATGGCCTAAAGTGGTTTACTTAGCATGAGTGAGATTTATGGGGTCTCATCCATGCATTGCACAAGTATGCTTTGAGGTTACTTATGAAGTGTTTCTCTTATAGTATGATGATCTAGATGCATTGATTATGCCTACGACTATGTTATTATCTCTTATGCTTTTAGTTTGTCTTATGTTGGCTAATGATTATGTTATGCTCTTGATGATGTTATGTTAGCTATCATATTTAGTACATTTTGTACTAACACATACTCTTGCCTACATTTTTATTAAATGTAGGGTCTGACGATATTGATTTCCATCCCCGTGGCTAGGGTCATAGTAGAGCAAGGATTGAAGCTTTGGTGAGTCCTCATAGTATCCGAGGAGATAGTCACCATGTTCTTACGTTGTCTTTAATTTTATCTTTTTACAACTTTTGTATGGGCTGCACCCCAAAGACATTTATGGTTTTAGATTGTTTGAGACAAGTGTTATAGACTTCCACTCGTTTTTATAAAGGACTTTGATTGTATGGAAAATGTTTTAAATTTCCACGTCTTTTATATTGCTATATATTATGATATGCTAAGGGGCTTGTTTGAGGCCTCTCGGGGTCTTATACGTCTTGTCACGACCCAGGGTACAAACTTGGTAATCAGAGCACAAGGTTTAGAATGGTTCTAGGATGTCTCAAAACCACGTCTAGTAGAGTCTTGTTCATAAGTGTAAAGTGCGCCATATTTATGAATGGGAAACTATTAGATGATTAGGAAATCTCACTTTTTCACTTCTCTAAGTCGTGCCATAGAGTTTAACTCTATAAGGTCTTTCTCCAAATCCTTACCCCAATGGACTAAGGATATGGCTAATACAAGGGCAAATGCTAGAAGGACTGAGGAAGACATGGTGGATCAGGAAGCTCCTCTACAAGCTTTGATTGACCCTTTGGGTGAGAATGTGACTAATGCGGAGTTTAGGTCGGCTTTTCAAGTGTTGGTTCAAGTCGTGACTGCCCAAGCCAATAGAGAGGTAGTAGCTCTGTGAACCCAAATGTGGGTATGGCGACTTCAAGAGTGAGAGACTTTACTAGGATGAACCCTCTAGAGTTTTATAGTTCAAAGATGGAGGTAGATCCCCAAGAGTTTATAGATGAGGTCCATAAGGTGCTAGATATTATGGGAGTTACTCCGGTAGGGAAGGCGAAATTGGTCGCTTGCCAACTTAAGGGAATTGCTCAAGTTTCGTTTAATCAATGGAAAGAAGCAAGAACAGTAGAGATGGGTCCCATGGAATGGGAAAGGTTCAAAAATGCTTTTGTTGATAGGTTTTTCCCTCTAGATATGAGAGAGGCTAAGGTGCTTGAGTTCATTAACCTTAGGCAAGGTAGCCTGAGTGTTAAGGAATATGCCTTGAGGTTTACCCAACTATCCAAGTATGCTCCTTCTATTGTGGCAGATCGTAGAACTCGGATGAGTAAGTTTGTGTCGGGAGTGTGCGATTTAGTGGTGAAAGAATTCCCTACAACTATGCTTGTTCAGGATATGGATATTTCCCGTTTTATGATTCATTCCCAACAAATTGAGGAGGCAAAGCAAAAAGGGAGATCTAAGGAGAAAAAGAGGTCTAGAATGGTTGATGACAAGTTCTCCTCTGATGGGTCCGATGGATGGTCGTTCTAGGAATCGACAAAGGTCTTCCGGGTAAGGTTTTTCCCATGCTCCTAGGTATAATGAGCATAGGGTGCCTAACCCTAAGCCACAAGGAATTAGTAATAAATTCCTATGGCCCACTTGTGCTAGGTATGGAAAAAGACATGAGGGTAGATGTTTAGCCGGCATGGAGGGTTGCTTTAGTTGTGGTGAAAGTGGTTACCAAATGAGGAATTGTCCTAAGGAAAGGGCTAAAGGAAGAGAAGATGCTCCTAAGCAAAACCAATTCCCTGCGCTTCAAGCTAGAGGTGACCATGAGTGAGCTCCAAATGTTGATCCCGATATATTGATAGCTTTTTAATTGATTGTTTATGCTTTGTTAGATTTTGATGTCATTTTTTTGATATTTTGGTTGCACTCCTATTATGCTCCTATGTGATTGTAGAACCCGTATAGTCAATTGTTAGTTCCCGAATGAGCCTATTCGAGAGTGGAAGGGAGGAAGTTTATGTCATAAGTTTGGGTTATGTCTTGTCTTGAAGTTGACTTTGAGGGTTGCATGTACCACCTAGTTAAGGTAAGGGAGATAGGTTCAAGTGTTGACTAACTCCAAAGAGTTAGTTATCTTTTTAAGATTGATCTTAGGTATGGTCATTATGATTAGGGTGTTTAGATAATACCTAGATATGTTTGGTTAGTAGACTCTACCAAGGGTAGTGCTATGGTTTAAGGTGTTCCAGATCGTCTTTTGTGTTAGATGTGAAAGTCAGCAATGTATTGATCCAACCTTTGTAGAATTGAAGAAGACGGTTCGTAGAAAGTCCGTTAAGGCTTCCTCCCAAGGGGGAGATGGTGTGCTTAGATAACAAGGTCATTGTGTGATCCTAATGTTTGTGACTTGGGCTTACTTGAAACATCCCACCTATGAAGGCTGTAGTGAGTTTAGTATGAAAGGGAAGCTTAGTCCCCGTTTTGTAGGCCTATAAGAAATTTTGAGACCTGTGGTAAGGTTGCAAATGAGTTAGCTTTGCAAAATGAGTGGCATCGGTGCCTTAGGTGTGTTGATGAGTCCACAATTTGGACTCATTTAGGGCCTTAATTGGATAGATTTAGTGTCCTCAAATGCTCTTTTGTGCCAATAACTGATGTAAAATCCTTGATTTCCAGGTATTTGGATTGAGGAACAAAGCATGGACACTAATTTGCAAAAAGAAACAAAGCGAGCTGAAAGAAGGAAGAAATGAAGGCTTGGTGATCGCCAAGTCCCTTTAGCGAGTCACCGAATGGCCACCATCTCGCCTAAAGTTCCAATGTGCCAAGCCCTAAAGGAGAAAATCAAATTGGCTAGGGAAAGGAGCAGTCAGTGAGTCGCCGAGTGATTCCGCGACGCAGATATAGATCACCTAAAGTTACAAAACTTGAAGATGTTGAAGGCCAAAGCAAAAAGGTGATGGAACTGACCAAAGGGCGGATTGCCGAGTTGATCGACGAGCATGACTTACTGTATCGAATGGCCCTTCGCAGCATATTTTTGGCGACTATAAATACGTTTTTGAACATCTAGTTTTATATCAATTTTTATTCTGAACATTTATTAGCTTAATTTTCAGTTTGAACTCAGAGTATTGAGACAAGTTTTCCTTAGCTTTGAAGAATTGAAGTTTTCCATTTTTGAGAAATTGGAAGTGGGTCTTTGAGATTTTTCAATTTGGACTTTTGTAAAGACAAAACTAATCTTACCCAGTCAATGGAAACACAATTTGGTAACGATTTTTATCTTTTTATGATGTCTAGCTAAAACTCCAATTCTTGGAGTGTGATTATGGGTTGATTTAGCTTATGGGTATTGCTAATTGTTAGTTTAAATGTTGTTTAAAAGTGATTTCAATCATTAATTGTGGTTTAAAATTTGAAGGATTGTAGTTGCAAATGCAGTTCTACCTTCGTGTTTTGGTTTGCTCAAGAGAGAGGTTTTAAAACCAAGATTATTGATTAATGGTCTATGGGTATTGGGTTGTCATGGGTTCAACTCGAGAGAGTGAATCCTAAACCCTTTTCCACATATTCAGCTCGAGAGAGTGAATGGACTAAGGCGTAGGCTGTTCTTATTTTTCTTGCTTGTTGGTGTTCGTGAGAAACCAACTTGATTCGGGGTAAATTGTTCAAGAGAAAGTTTACCTCCTCTTTAGTCTAGCCTATTCACAAATTTACAACTATTTTCTAACAGTTTCAATTACCCATTTGTCTATATTAGCCTATAATCGAATCACATCCTAAGAACCTATCTCAATATTTGTTAATTCGTATTATTTGTTGCTGCCGTAGTTGATAGTTGAAACCAAAATCCCCCTGTTATTTGACATTTGTGTCACCCCTTATTTGAATTATATTTTTATTTGTAAATGTCTATTGCTATGATTGACTTGAGCATATTCATACTTTACTCTTGAATCTTAAACATGTACCGCTCCTTGTGGGATTCGACCCTAACTCATTTAGTTGAGTTATTATACTAATTAGCGATTGTTGACACTTAGAATTGGATGAAGTGTCCTTGAAACGTTAATCAAAATGGCGCCGCTGCCGGGGAGTGGTGTTGTTTAAGATTCTTTAGTTAAGTTGAATTTTGTTCTTGTTAGTTACAGTTGAATCTATTTATTTTTAGTTTACTTATTTGTGTTTTGAAACATAGAGTATGAGTGTGAACGAAAGCATTGGTAGCCAAGTGGGCCACCAAGATGACATCGGCAACCTCAATGATGTCAATGAGCCTAATGCTAATAACCCTCATCTTATGGGTGGAATTGGTTCCATTCGCTTGCCCCCGGCTAAAGGGAACGTTGTGTTCCATATTACAAGTACTATGTTGTAGCTCTTGCAATTGAAAGGGTTATTTGGTGGGTTGGCTCATGAGGATCCCCATGAGCATATTAGAAACTTTGTGGATGTTTGCGGGCCATTCTCCTTCAAGAACATATCCCAAGAGTCGGTTCGGTTAAGGTTGTTCCTGTTTTCTTTAATGGGAGAATCATGTAAGTGGCTGGCTGAATTGCCACAAGAATCAATCACTTCGTGGGAAGAGCTTGTCACCACATTTCAAGTGCGATTTTTCCCTCCTTTAAAGATGAGGACTCTTCGGGACAACATTCAGAGCTTTAAGTGTTTGGAGGGTGAGCCAATTAATGAGACTTGGCTGCGATTCAAGAAGTTGATGCTACAATGCCCAACTCATGGTTTGCCCGACAACGTTTTGCTGCAATATTCTTACCGAAGCCTTGATTCGGTGAACAAGGGTGTAGCGGGCCAACTTTGTCCGGGAGGTTTGATGCAACAACCTTACGTTATAGCAACCCAACATTTGGATGGTATGACCACAATTAATCGGGCTTGGTACACCCGCGAAGATCAGGTCTCCCCTCTCACGTTTAAATTGACCAAGGAGCAGCTTAAGAAAGACCAAGAGAGGGATCAGAACATGGCAAAAATCATGGCACAACTTGACATTTTGTCCAAAAATGTCATGGGAGTTGGTGCTCGAAGTGTCAATGTCATGGGTCTCGGGTGTGTGGATATGATGTCTCGTATTCTCAACAAGGCTGAGGGGTCGGACAAGATTTTTAAAGATATGAAGGAAGATGTATCGACCCTTAGCCAGACGGTTACCTCCCACTCCGTCTCGATCAAACAACTGGAGACCCAAATGGGTCATATCTCGTCTCATTTAAACCCGAGACAACAAGGGGGGGTTTCCTAGTGACATTATGGCCAACTCCAAGAATGAGGTTTGAGTGTGGACTTGTGTCGTGCCGCGACGTTAACTAAGACGCTGCTTGGAGGCAACCTAAATTTTATTTTCTTTCTTTTTAATTTTGAAATAATGGTGTGCTGAATGTGCATGTTAAAGTGTGGAATGTGTTTGAAAAGAGCAGATTGGCGAGCAAAAGTTCAGTCGGCCACTCGTTGAAGAGGCCGGTGAGACCGACGCGGACCACTGTTAGACTCAAGACATTTTGAAATTGGAATCTGTAAAACTCGGCAAGCCTAGGAGCAGATTGGTGAATCGCTGACCAGGTCAGCGATCATGACTTTGTCCGCTGTTTGGACCCCCACATTAACTGGAGATCTTGTAAAACTCGGCGAGGTAAGTGGCCACTCGGCGTGTCGCCGAGTGGATCAGCGAGCGAAACTTATATCGCCGAATGGGCGAGAACTGAACGGTTTTAAAGGCCAAAAGTTCAAAAGTTCAAAATCTTTCACATTCCCTTACTTTTCAACTTTCGAAACTCACACCCGCACTATATTTTTCCTTTATTCTTGTGTTCTTGTCGCATATTAGTCGTTGATTGTGTGTTCGGAGTTAGATTCTTTGCCGCCTAGCTTTTCAACTTGTTTATTCGGCTTCTAAGGTTGATTTTCCGAATCCCAAATTCATATTTTGCAATTTTTACTCATTTGCAATTGATTTGATCTTAGTTAAGTGTTCTAGGCCTCTCTGATCATAATTGTGTATATGTGTGTCTGTTTTAATTTGAATATCGTGCCTATATTGCCTTTACTGTTGATTTCCCATTTTTTTTGTGCTTAAAATTGATTAAATTTGTTGGGTTGTGCTTAAATGATGTTGAGTCTAGTTGAGTGAAGTCTAAGTAACCTACATTTGTGCTAAATGATGTGTTTTGCCTAATGATGGAGCGGTTGATGTCATTCATAAGGGCAAAAGTCATCAAATGGCCAAATTTGGCCAAACCAGGAGAAGTCTGAGTATCCCGTGGGCATGGGTGTAATGGGTTTTAGTCTAATTGAATGGGTGCATGTTTTAATTTTGTTTTCGGGGGCTGCGGGGTTGAATTTGGAAGATGGGATTGAAAGTAGGCACTTTGGGCCATTTGGCGAGCTCGCCGAACCACTGGGCGGTTCGCCGAATCCCCCTTATCGCTGTTGATTTCATGCTAAATGTGAGTTTAGGTTCTGTAACTTTCGGCGAGAAGCCTGAGTTCGCCGAGTGCACTCGTCGACTTGCCAAATGTCCTTCTTGATCGCCTTTTCCGATCCCCTAACCCCTAAAATGCAATGTAACTTTCGGCGGGCTAGTCTTTCCTCATCGAATGCTGTCGGCGATTCATCGAAAGGCCCATCACATCGCCGACATACCAAATTTTCTAGAAATTTTTGAACTAATCCTTTCGGCGAGCCCAATCTGGCAACTTGCCGATCGATTCGACGAGTTTGTGTGCAACTGTTTTTTCTGCAACGAACCTTGAACTATTTCTAACTCTTTTTGGTGTTTTTTGCAGAAATGGCTAGAGAAAAAGTGGCCGGTAGAGACATGCCGCCCTGCAAGCGGGCCAATGGACTAAAAATCAACGAGGATGTAGCTGCATCCAAGGTGAAGGCTACTAAACTTCCCACAACAGGAGGGAAGGGAAATGGCAAGGCACCTGCACCTGTGTCACCGGAGACCAGCTCTGACCGTGACAGAATCTATGGCACTCAGTTCACCACTTCTGAGAGTGAGGGTGAGCACCAGGAGCACCAGGCTGCAACTTCCAAGCCTGAAGATGAGCTACTAGTAGCCTAGAGGGCGGAGCTGCGTTCCAAGAGAATGAATCATCCGTCTAGGATCAGGACTCCCAGGCCACCACTACTCCTCCTGCTTCTGCACAGGCTGTGGTCTTAGCACTACCAGTAAAGGGTCCTCCTCCCGGGTCTATGAACAGACAGAAGACTGAGGGGCTGAGGACCATGATAGAGGAAAAGAGGTTGTCCACTAATGGAGTCATTGACCGATATTCAAAGATCATGAGCTTCCTAAGGTCCCACAAGTTCCAGCTGTTCACTAAACCCCGTGGTCCTTATGTTCCAAATTGGGTCCGTGTGTTCTACACCGCTTATGGAGCTCTAGTTCCACAAGTGAATAAAAGTGAAGTGTGATAGTGATGCTATCAATGCAGTCCTAGAGTGCTCAAATGATATTGACGATGACTGTCAACACATGATCAGGACAGAAACAATGGAGAACATAAAAAAATGGTTGGCCCCTCTGATATCAGATAGTACCCCCATGTGGCTCGAGGTTGGGGCAACTATTGAAAAGAAGGACCTCAATGTAGCAGCGAGGTATTGGTTTGGATTCATCATCAATACGATTATGCCATCCCAAAACGAGTCCATTCTCTGCCACGTCAAGTGAGCCTGTTTGGGTTGCATCATTGATGAGACGAGGCTGAATCTGGGGATGATTATTGCACAAGAGATGCTTATGAGGGCCAAACATCACCAGACTTCCCTCCTCTTTCCGGTGTTGATCATCGAGCTGTGCAGACGAGCTCAGGTGCCTAAAGATGAGAAGAAGGATGTGGAAGTGACTCCCACATCTTCTACCGACATCCGGATGATTGAGGTAGAGTACTTGAAAGATGAGGCTGAGAAGAAGAAGGCAGCCCCGGTGGATGCATCCCCGGTTGTGGATATTCAGACACTGCCTGCAGAGGTAGTATTGCCTACTCTGGCCCCTGGGCCTTCAGGTACATCTAGTGTTGCCCCTTCTGTTACTCCCAGTTCTTCTACATCTCCCTTGCCTCCCAGATCGGGTACTCTAGTTGCTGCCTCCCGGCCCCAACTCACTCAAGCTGCATTACTAATGATGGGGAAGCTAGCCCATTCTGCTGATCGCCGTGCTGCCAGACTTGAGGCCTCCATTCCAAGCATGATTTAGGCAGCCTCGCTGATGCTGTGACAACTTTGAGTGCTACCATTGATGCCCTTGCAGCTAGGATAGCAGTGTGCGAGCGTGGCCAAGGGGCCACTAAGGAGGTGACGGCTCTAAAGGCTGTTATTGCTGCGCTAAAGAGAGATATGGACCAGCTGAAGTCCACTAACATGTCTATGATTTTCGGGATGGTGGAGATCCTAGATGTGCCAGTTGAGCCATATATGCCTCCGGCTACCACCAGAGATGATGTTCGAGCTGAGGAGGTAGTTGATCCCGAGTCTGAGGCTGAGGCGGATGAGGAGATTCTTGAGGTTGTTGAAGAGGCTTCTTACGAGGGCCTTACGGAGATTGATGAGGCCATGGTAGAAGCAGCTGTGCAGACATCTTTGACAGACACACCTTTGGCAGTCCCTGGTGGATCTGGTACTGTTAATGTGACTCCGGGCACTGATGCCCAAGATCAGAGTGTAACACTGGGCACTGATGGCCCGGCAGATGGAGCGACTGTGTAGACATGACTTTTCTTTACCTCCCTCTCTGTCATTTTTATCGATTTTTGGATGTTTATTTCATTTGAGGAAAAATGCTTTTGTTTTGTGGTGGATTGAGGTACTTCCATACCTATCTCTTGTTTTGATGATATTTTATATATATATTGGGCTTTTTGCTATATAATGTGTTTTGGCACTGTTTTTGTGGATGATTGAGCTTGTAGCTCCTTTGCTTTAATTTTAAATGGTTTTACTCGTTTTGAAATTTTTGTGCCACCTCTTGATTGTGTTTGAATGTGGTTGTTCTTTTGCAAATTTGAATATCGGTCTTGATCAATATCGATGACTTAAATAATGCTCATAATCGAACAAAATTGAATGTCCGTGAGGCCAAATGAAGTTGCATAGGCAATATCTAAACTTTTTGCATCTCGTTGTGACTAGCCGATTATCAAATTGAGTCTCTTGTGATGAACATTGCATACTAGTGAAAGTGTGGAGTCTTGTTTAACATTGGTGTCAATGCCTTGTGTGATGAGCTTACCGTGAACCATGCGTGATGACACCTAAAATTTTTCCCGTTGGTCCGATTTACTAAGTGATGCAAGCTCTTGAAATGATCTTAGGCAACAATTTTAAAGAGTGAAACAATTTGACTGTATACCTCTTTTGTGGCCTACCTTGTGAGTATGTGAACTTCGCTTGAACTCCTTTTGAGCCTTAGCCTTTCCTTGGATGAAACTTGATGAAATTGTGACCTGTCTTTATCCCTTCACCCTTAATCCTCATGGAATGTGGTTTGTTTGAATAGCCAACTTAGGCCAAAAGCCTAAGTTGGAGGTGTGGTGAAAAGAGAAGGTAAACCAAGAAGTGCAAAGAAGTCCCCTCTACCCATGATTTTGATAACGATGGAACCCCTCCATACAAAAAAAGAGAGAAAAAGAAAAGAAGAATGAAAACAAAAAAGAATGAAAAAGTTGGAAATAAAGTTGTGAAAGTGCAAAAGAAATGGTGTGTTCGGTATTCCATGGAAAGTGAACAATGGGGCGACTTTTGAGCATGAATGAGAATGATGAACAAAAGGAAAGAAAGTGTTGTTCGTACCACATTTCATGAGGATAGCAGCCACTGACCCTAAATGACCATACCTTTACACTCAGCCCTGTTACAAGCCTTGAAAAGACCTTTTTGATCTTGAGTGAACTGAAACAAGGGTTGATTGGAAAATAAGGGCAAACTTATGGGTGAAGTCATGCATGTGTTCTTCGTTGTGAGTGTGAGAGTTGTATGTGATTCCAGAGCTATTAATTGTTGAACCATGGTGTGTGAATATGGAATCATTCTTTGTGTGAGGGCATTTGAGTACCTTTATGTTGAGCTTGAACTTGCATTTGAAGCAAGTATTGTGAACTTGAGAATCTTTGATAATGGTGAGTCACAACTTGAATCTTTGAGTGCACAATTGATCCTTGCATGAGTAAGTTGAGTCTTTTTGTGTACATTCATGATTCAGTCTTGTGCAGTACTGTTTGAGACATCCTTTTTGAACTACTGAACTTGAGTTTTACTTGAGGACAAGCAAACGTTTAAGTTGTGGGTGTTGATGAGTCCATAATTCGAACTCATTTAGGGCCTTAATTGGATGGATTTAGTGTCCTCAAATGCTCTTTTGTGCCAATAACTGATGTAAAATCCTTGATTTCCAGGTATTTGGATTGAGGAACAAAGCATGGACACTAATTTGCAAAAAGGAACAAAGCGAGTTAAAAGAAGGAAGAAATGAAGGCCAGGTGATCGCCAAGTCCCTTTGGCAAGTCGCCGAATGGCCACCATATCGCCTACTGTTCCAATGTGCCAAGCCCTGAAGGAGAAAATCAAATTGGCGAGGGAAAGGAGCAGTCGGCAAGTGATTCCGCGATGCAGAGTTAGATCGCCCAAAGTTACAGAACTTGAGGATGCTGAAGGCCAAAGCAAAAAGGTGATGGAACTGACCAAAGGGCGAATCGCCAAGCTGATCGACGAGCCCGACTTACTGTGCCGAATGGCACTTCGCACCATATTTTTGGCGACTATAAATACGTTTTTGAACATCTAGTTTTATAGCAATTTTTATTCTGAACATTCATTAACTTAATTTTCAATTTGAACTCAGAGTAATGAGACAAGTTTTCCTTAGCTTTGAAGAATTGAAGTTTTCCATTTTGAGAAATTGGAAGTGGGTCTTTGAGATTCTTCAATTTGGACCTTTGTAAAGACGAAATTAATCTTACCCAGTTGATGGAAACACAATTTGGTAACAATTTTTATCTTTTTATGATGTCTAGCTAAAACCCAATTCTTAGGTTGTGATTATGTGATTAGGGGTTGATTTAGCTTATGGGTATTGCTAATTGTTAGTTTAAATGATGTTTAGAAGTGATTTCAATCATTAATTGTGGATTAAATTGAAGGATTGTAGTTGCAAATGCAGTTCTACCTTCGTGTTTTTGGTTTGCTCAAGAGAGAGATTTTAAAACCAAGATTATTGATTAATGGTCTATGGGTATTGGGTTGTCATTGGTTCAACTCGAGAGAGTGAATCCTAAACCCTTTTCCACATATTCAGCTCAAGAGAGTGAATGGACTAAGGCGTAGGCTGTTCTTATTTTTCTTGCTTGTTGGTGTTCGTGAGAAACCAACTTGATTCGGGGTAAATTGTTCGAGAGAAAGTTTACCTCCTCTATAGTCTAGCCTATTCACTAATTTAAAACTATTTTCTAACAGTTTCAATTACCCATTTGTCTATATTAGCCTATAATCGAATCATATCCTAAGAACCTATCTCAATATTTTTAATTCGTATTATTTGTTGCTGCCGTCGTTTATAGTTGAAACCAAAATCCCCCTGTTATTTGACATTCGTGTCACCCCTAATTTGAATTATGTTTTTATTCGTAAATATCTATTCCTATGATTGACTTGAGCATATTCATACTTTACTCTTGAATCTTAAACATGTACCGCTCCTTGTGGGATTCGACCCCAACTCATTCAGTTGAGTTATTATACTAATTAGCGATCGTTGACACTTAGAATTGGATGAAGTGTCCTTGAAACGTTAATCATGTTGCCATGATTTTTCTATATGCATGTTCATGAAAAAGCTTAAGTCTTGAAAGAAATGACTTATGTAAATTGTTTCCTCATGTTGTAGTGCATTGAGTAGAGTTGCCTATAGATTTCATGAGATGAGTTGATGAACATGTTTAGATATGCTTTTTGAGATTGAATTGCATATGAGCTCCATGAGATTGTGTTGAGCATGATTTAGCCCAGAGATGGTAGTTCCCCATTGAACATGAGTAGATGTTGGATTTTATGCATTTTGGGTTGTTAGATGTAGTTCCTATCTCTCTTGAGTTGCATGGAGTATGTTTAGCTTGTAGATAAAGTTCCTCCTTTGGTTATGTGTATTTCGATGAGTTGCATGCATGATGGGTTGCTAGTCTAGAGTCATTTCCTTTAAAAGGTGTCTAGAATGTCATTTGAGGACGAATGATCCCAAGGGGGAGATAATGTAACACCCCATACTCAAAATAGAGGATTTCGTGTTAGAACGTCATGGTGCCACCCTTCAAGGACCAACTATGGGCCTTTTAAGAGGACCCCTAGAAAACTGCCCAAGGCAGTGACCTACTGCAATATCCCGTAACTTAAAATACATCTGTGACTCGTAAACACCAATGCATAGATGTGATATCGGGAGAGGTATATCATTGAAAATAGTTTAGCATACCATGTAACCCTTATATTTAGTCATTTGAAGGGTTAAACAAAAGTTTTAGGTCAAAGAGATCATTAAAGAAAAGATTAAAGTTTAAAGGTTCATTGTGGAGGAATACTACAAATGATCTCATTTCTCATCTGACTTTGAACGAGCATATCTCATAATATATAACGAGTTAGAGGTCCTACTACCTATCCAATTGAAGGAATTTGAGTCTAGTTTCCAGAAAAACAAACCACTCGTTAAAACGATATCGGAGAAAAAAGTTATGTTCATTCTACGACAGACGCGCGCACTGCCCAATCACTGCGGGGCATGTGGCACTTTTGAGAAAATCGGCCAAACTTGTTGTTTTTATATTAGAAGTTTGGGATATACTTTCTCATATACTCAAGAACGTGTAAGGACTGGTTTCAACTTATTTCTTCAAGTTTTTCTTATCTTCAATCCACCAAAGCTTAAGGTAAGTTGGTTTCTTCAAGAATCAAGTGTCTTCCTCTCCATAGACCTATAGATATACTTAGCTAAATGTTTTCTTGAAGGAAAAAGTATTGTTCTTGGAGAATAGAGAAGGGAAGGGGTTGCTATTGTTAGATATATAGGTATGACTCCTCTTCTATCTTCATAAATAGTATTCCAAGGATGCTTTCAGTATAATTTGCGGGTAGGACTCACGGGACGGTGATAGGAAGCCGCGAGTCCATGTTTTACCCATTGTATTTGATGTTTTGGTGAGGAGGGAGTTTGTAGAAGGTTGTGTTGGCTATTGTTTTGACCAAATGAGGGGTCAATGGTATTGTATTGGGAGTAGCTGGTTACATTAAAACGGAAGACGAGGTATAGAGAACGCGACTATTATAGTTCTTGAAACTTTGTCGCTCACCAAGTGTTTGATGAAATTCCTAAGTCGCTAAGGAATATGTTGTAGCTGGTTATATGAGCTCCTATTATTTTAATTTATTGCATTAGTTCTCTACCAACTTAAACTATGAGCTTATAAAGGAATTTGACATCGTTAACAAGGAACCGGTGGGATGGTGATCGGAGGCCATGAGTTTTACTTTTATGTTAAGTGTGGATGATTAAGGGGGCTGGTTATTTATGGTTAAAGGATGTGGAGTAATACTGAACATGTAAATAAGTCATAAGCCTACTTGGAAAGTAGAGAAAGAGAAGGGTGTGGAGATACACCACTCATATATGGTAATTGTTGAGATTGTCGCTCGCGAACCATTATTGTGTTTTTGGCATTGTTGTGACTCTTGATTAGTTTCTTATACTATCCTTTTATCATTTTATGTTATAGATAAAGTTGTCAGCAAAGGAGTTTGACGACGTAAGATAGTAAGTCCCGAATTAAGGTATGTAAAGCTAAAACCTCTTTTGCCCTTAAGGCACGACCTAAACTCGCATGTTCTTCCGATAAATGTCACTATAGATTCTATGATACTTGAAAGAAAGTTATCCTATTTTATAAACCCTCTCATGTTGAGTCCTAAACCTATAGAGTTATAGTACTCTTCAAGGAAGAAATAAGTTTCACACAACTACATTAGTCTACAGTTGGAACTCTTAGAAGTTAGCGGTGTACATGTTGCATAAATATAAAGAAAGCAACCAGCCACAGACTGTTCGTAAGTGCATAGGTCACAAGATATATGATTCTCAAGC
>NW_006238950.1:1416683-1431627 GCF_000226075.1 Solanum tuberosum | reverse complement strand
ACGTAAGGTGGGTATATTTAGGGCTACTACGTGCGACGCTACTATGTGCACAGAATTCAGATATAGTCAGCTGGAATTTCCCGTCGTGGATTCACCTGACTGATACAGGCATGTGGGAAGACCATACAGGAGCCCTGGGGGCGTACCTTGATAGACCTCGTTACCAGACTATGTGATTTCATGCGTGGTCATGACAGTGGGCTATAGATGCCATACATGGTTCACTAATCGCCGTCAGTAGGCCATTATGTGATTCCCTGACAGGTAGCTTTACAAAGAGCAAAGAAGCGATATAATGAAGTAAAGATATCACTTAGGCAATTATAGGGATTATATATATATAAATGACTAAGCCATGAAGCGTTCGATGAGGATCCTTGAGGTTGGTCACAATTCCAGTTACTGATTATGTCTCCTGCATACACATGCTCAAATTTGCCTATCATGATATTTGATGTCTACTTGTTATTCAGTTTGCTTTACATACCAGTACATGTTTTATATGTACTGACGTCCCTATTATTTTGGCATTTAATTTGTATCACTACAGGTTCAGGTGCTCAGGACAACAAGCATTTTCAGTAGACTAGAGACTTCCAGTTTAGCAGTTGGTAAGCTCCACTTCTACCTAGAGCTATCAAATATTTAGAGCCTATATTTTGCTATGTATGTACATATATCAGAATGGGTATGTCGAGGCCCTGTCCTGACTAGTTATCAGATTCTCAGATGCATACACTTTAGAGGCTTCGTAGACTTAGTCTTGTTTCCATTGTAAAGTAGCCCAACGGGCCCTTTTGTTATCTATGTTTTAGTATGTGTCTTCATATAGGTTCTGCTACTTATGAATCTTCAGCGTTGGCATGAGATTAGTAAGATATTTAGAAGGTGCTTGTGTATATCCTTGATATCTACCCCTTTCTAGTTAGGGGTATGACATCTATGCCTCGTGGATAGGGGTCGTGGTTCAAGCCCTATTTTTGGCCAGTCTCTGAACCCAAACCACGGTTGACCGGGACTGACCATGGGTCCACCCACGGCCCGTCAGTGTGGTCTCGTGGTTGGGACAAAAATGAGGCAGTTGGGCGGTTAAGTTTAGGGGCACTTTGGGGTTTTCCGGTTTTAATTAGGATTAAGTGGTGTCGTTTTACCCTAATATAGACCACCTATATATGGACTTTAGACCTCTAAATTAAGTGATTTAAGTCATTCTCTCAACTCACAAAAAAGAAACCCAATTCTCTCCCAAATGTTCTCTTTGAAGAAGAAGAAAAAGAATTATGATAGCTTGAAGTTGTGATATGGTATCCCTTCATGAATAGCTTGACTTGGTAAGAGAAGACTATGAATGTTATCTTGAGTAGTAGATCTCATGGATAGCCTTGGATTGAGAAATCGTATTCTTCCTAAGGTTAGCTTAAACTTGCACAATAGAATGCTTGCATGATAGCATTACTTGGTAATCCCAAACCATTTCATTGGTAGCCTGAATTGAGAAATAGTACCCTTCCTTGAGTAGCTTGGATTTGCATGAGAGTGTGCTTTTCCTTGACAACCTTGACTAGGTAAATCATAACCATTCATGCGTAATGTATGTATTGGACTAGTAAAGAAGTATTTTTCCATGAGTAGTAGATGTAGCTAAAGAGGGACAAGTCCCTACTCAAAGTAGCATGATGATGATGAATCAAGGTTACTTCAAGGAAGTATTGTAAGTATGCTTTTATATGAGATTTTCTTATATGATGTATGTTTATCTTGGATTGTTGCTATAATTGCCTTCCTTGATATGTTTGACCAAAGGTGAATGTTCCCTTGTCTATGAGAAATAAGCTAAGGATGAGGTCAAAAGATGATGAATATGAATGATGGCCTAAAATGGTTTACTTAGCATGGGTGAGATTTATGGGGTCTCATCCATGCATTGCACAAGTATGCTTAAAGGTTACTTTTGAAGTGTTTCTCATATAGTATGATGATCTAGATGTATTGATTATGCCTATGACTATGTTTTTATCTCTTATGCTTGTAGTTTATGTCATATGTTGGATAATGCTTATGTTATGCTCTTGATGATGTTATGTTAGCTATCATAATTAGTACATTTTGTACTAACGCATACTCTTGCCTACATTCTTTTCATATGTAGGGTCCGGCGATATTGTGTTCCATCCCCGTGGCTAGGATCATAGTAGAGCAAGTATTAAAGCTTTGGTGAGTCCTCATAGTATCCGAGGAGATACTCACCATGTTCTTATGTTGTCTTTCATTTTATCTTTAGAATTTTTGTATGGGCTGCGTCCCAAAGACATCTATGGTTTTAGATGGTTTGAGACAAGTGTTATAGACTGCCGGTCGTTTTTATAAAGGACTTTGATTATATGGAAAAGGTTTTAAATTTCCACATCATTTCTATTGCTTTATGTTATGATATGCTAAGTGACTTGTATGAGGCCTCTCGGGGTCATGTGCGCCTTGTTACATCTTGGAGGTACCCTTGGTCATGACAGGTTGTTGGAGTCCAATGTCCGCGAATAGTGGAGGTACCTAGAAACGACCAGAACAACCTTACGAGAGTGCAAGATCAACAAGCACCCGATGTGCATGATAATTTCAGTGTTGATCATAGTGTTGTGGGATGAACGGGTGCCATAGTTGTTCCCCCACTACCACCTTGACATGCATTCATAGTTACTAGCAGTCTGATGCAAATGCTTAGATTCAGAGGGCTATTTAATGGTTTTCCATATGGAGATCCATATGTTCATCTAAGTAAAGTCAGTAGCATGTGGAAGAGCATTGTGGGGAGGCCAGACTTAGACATGGATGCAATCGGGTTGCGTGTGTTCCCACTATCATTGGCAGGAGATGCTACCATGTGGCTATCTGAGCTTCCATATAATTAAATTACCACATGGACGGAGCTTCATAGAGTGTTCTTGGAGAATACTTCCCTTTGTCAAAGAAGTTGAAACTCAAAGATAAACTTAACAACTTTGTGGCTCTACATGGGGAGTCTGTCAATGATTCTTGGGACATATTTACAAGGTTCATGAGAAGTGTGCCGAACCACCACATTGATTATGAGTCACTCAAGGAGTACTACTACAGAGGGCTGGATGACATTGGGAAAGTTGTGTTGGATACTATTCCTCGAGGTTCTTAATTATGGGGATAACACATTTCAAGAGATTGCTGAGAAACTTGAAAAGATCTCAAGAATACTAAGGCATGGAGCACTAGAACTTTTGATACATCAAAGAGCACTTTTTAAATACAAGCCATACAGAATCAGTCCCATGATGATATTCGTGAGTAGATGGCAAAGTTGAGGACAGAGGTTGGGTTGGTTTTGAAACATGTAAGTAGAAATGTTGAGAAGTTCAATGTAGTAAACTATCAGACTAGAGCACCATCGGTTGATGAGTATGTCTATGAGGAAGATGCGAACTTTGTTAATGATCAAACGGGGGGTTTTTGGACTAACGCCCAAGCATCCAATCAGGATAATTGATGCCAAGGTCAGTTTTACAGTAATTAAAATCGTGAAGGGAACTATAATCGAGATGGGAACCATAATGGTGATAACAACTACAACATGAATGGGTAAAACAACAGAAACGATAAGAGTGGCCCTTATATTCCACTAGGGAATTGAGAAGAAGGACTACGCTTGAATCGCATTGAGGATAGGATGGCAAAGATGATAAATAATTTTTACTCAACTGATGACAACGTGGAAGGGATGTATACTGATTTATCAAGCATTGGGTAAAAGGTAGAGTCAAATGCAGTATCTATTAGATAGATTGAGCAGCAATTGAGCCAACTATCGTCAAGTACAAATTTGCGCCAGCAAGGAACATGTCCAGGAATACTATTCAAAATCCTAAGAATGATGGGCAGTGCATGACACTTACTACTAGGGGTGGAAAATAAACTATTGACCGTCCCATGCCGACTTGGGTGGAAAGTATGGAAGATCCAGAAGAGGATGAAGTTGAAGTATTGGAACAACCTAAGGATCAAAATGAGAAGGAAGCGGAAGTTACTCAAAAGCTCATTCCAATTCCGAGACATCCACCTCCCTTCCCACAATGGTTGGTCAAGAAGACTGAATAAGGAAAGTATTGCAAGTTCATATCCATGTTAAAGTAGTTATCGATAAATGTTTCTTTGATTAAAGCGCTAGAACAAATGTCAATTATGCTAAGTTGATGAAAAATTTTGTTACCGAAAAGAGGGTTGTCAATTTTAAAGGTGATGATAAATTGCACCATTATAGTGCCATTGCTACTACATCTCTAGTGCAAAAGAAGGAGGATCTTGGAGCTTTTACGATCCCATGTACCATTGGTATGTTACACCTTGCTAAGGCCCTATGTGACTTTGGTGCTAGCATAAATCTAATGTTGCTGTCAGTGTTTAATAAGTTGGGCTTGTGATCCCCCAAAACGACTACAATATGGCTACTTATGGTTGATCGGACTGCAAGGAAACAAATTAGGGTACTACAAGATGTTCTTGTTAAAGTTGAGACATTCATATTTCCGATTGATTTTGTGATATTAGACTGTGAGGTTGACTTTAAGGTGCCCATCATCTTAGGTAGATCATTCCTTTCTACTGGGCATGCTTTTGTTGATATGGAAAGAGAACAGATAAATTTTCAGTTGAATAATGAAGAGGTGACATTTAATATCTGCAAATTAATGAAGCATCAAAGTGATTTTAACTTAGTATTCATTGTGAATTATATTGTTGAGGAGAAACTAGAAGTGTCCATTGAGGGGAAATTGGGTGTTGAAGCACTAGCCGTTGTGATCATGAATTTTGATGGAGAGGGCATTCATGAGTATGATGAGTTACTACACTTGATGGGGTTGATTTCCCTCGTCACCCACCAAAGAAATTGGATTCGGATCTGAATAATCGAGAAACTCCGCACGCAAAACCATCTATTGATGAGCCTTCGAAATTAGAGCTAAAGGCTCTCCCATCTCATTTGCAGTATGTTTTTTGGGAAAAAATAGCACTTTGCCGTTCATTATTGCTTCTAATTTAAACGAAGGGCAAGTAAAGGTGCTGATGTTGGTGTTAAAGCGGTTCAAAAAGGCAATAAGATAGACTATTATTGACATTATTGGTATTCCATCGGGTATATATTCTCATAAAATTAAACTCATGCATTATAGTAAATTAAGTATTGAGCACAAAAAAGATTGAATTCTCCAATGCAAGAAGTTTTGAAGAATGAGATTATCAAATGCTTAGATGCTGGGGTAGTTTATCTGATCATTGGTAATAATTGGGTGTGTCTGGTTCAATGTGTGCCAAAGAAGAGAGGAATCATTGTGGTTCCCAACTCAAAGAATGAACTTGTCCCTATGAGGCCTATGTCTGGTTGGAGGGTCTGCATGGATAACCGCAAGTTGAATGCATGGAGTGAAAAAGATCACTTCGAAATGTCGTTCATGGACCAAAAGTTAGATCATCTTACTGCAAAAGGGTTGGTACTGGTTTCCAGATGGGTTTTTAGGCTACAATCATATCTCTATTGCTCTAGAAGACTAAGAGAAGACTATTTTCACTTGTCCTTTTGGTACGTTTGCTTTCAAAAGGTCGCTATTCGGGTTGTGTAATGCACCAACAACTTTTAAATGTTGTCTGATGTCTATATTCTCTGATATGGTGGAAGATACTATTGAGGCATTCATGGATGATTTTTCTGTGGTTGGTGACTCGTTTGAGGATTTCTTGGCACACTTGGGTGATATTCTCAATTGCCATGAAGAATACAATCTTGTTCTAAACTGAGAGAAGTGTCACTTCATGGTGAAAAAGGGCATATTCTTGGGCCATCAGATTTCATAAAAATGCATCGAGGTTGATAGAAAAAAGGTTGAGGTTATTTAAAAGTTCTCACAACGCATCTCCGTTAAAGGTGCTAAAAGTTTTCTAGGTCATGCTGGGTTCTAAGAGATTTATCAAAGATTTCTCCAAAATTGCACACCCATTGTGAAAATTTCTCAAAAAGGAGACGAAATTTGAATTTGATGATGCGTGTCTGAAAGCATTTGACGAGCTGCAAGAGAAGTTGACTTCTGCACCGATCATTATTTCACCAGATTTGGGACAACCGTTTGAAGTTATGTCTGATGCAAGTGGGGTGGCACTTGGCATAATATTGGGGCAAAGGAGAATGAAGATTCTTCATCCCATATATTATTCAAGCAAAGCCCTGAGTTTTTCTCAAGTCATTGTGCACACTAGTCATTCAGTATTGAGGTATCTTATGGAAAATAAGGATGCAAAACCAAGACTGATTCAATATGTGATATTGTTGCTAGAATTCGATTTTAAGGTAAAAGATAGAAAAGGATAAAGAAAACCAAGTGACTGATCACTTGTCCAGATTTGAGGAAGAGGCTATGTTAAAGTTAGCTGATGGAGTTGAAATTGATGATACATTTCAGGACAAACAGGTTTTGGCTGCTTCTTTTGATCTTATCCCTTGGTTTGTAGATTTTGCTAATTATTTGGTGAGTGACGTGGTGCATTCTGATCTGTCATTCCACCGGAGAAGAAATTTATGTCTGATGTGAAAAAGCTTTTTTAGAAAGAGCCTTATTTGTTTCGTGTATGTGCTAATGGTATTATTTGTTGCTATGTGTCTGAGGTAGAGATGATGAGTATATTGGAAGCTTACAATTCGTCTCATGTTGGTGACCATCATAGTGGTATCCGGATTGCTCATAAGATCTTGTAGTGTGGGTATTATTGGCCTACTATCCACCAAGATGCTCATGATTTCACCAAGTCTTGTGATCGTTGTCAAAGAGAATAAGGTATTTCAAGGAAGCAAGAACTTCCACTGACTTCTATTCTAGTGATTGAACTGTTTGATGTTTGGGGCCTTGACTTTATGGGTCCATTTGTGAGTTCGAACGGAATGAAGTACATACTTGTGGCAGATAACTATGTATCTAAATGGGTGGAAGCTGCCATGCTTTCAAACAATGAAGGGAAGAGTGTCACCGCATTCCTGAAAAAGAATATCTTCTCTAGATTTGGAACACCAAGGGTGATTATCAGCGATAAAGGTTCTCACTTTTGTAATAAGTTATTCAAGGATTTGTTCGAGTAATAGTGTGTTTGATACAGCGTAGCAATTCCTTATCATCCGCAGTCTAGTGTGCAAGTTGAATTGTCAAATAGAGAAAGTAAGAAAATCCTTCCAAAGACTGTGAATGTAAACATAACTGATTGGTCGAGAAAACGTGATAATGCTCTATAGGACAATCTCACCACATACAAGACTCACATAGGTATGTCTCCCTACCAACTTGTTTTTGAGAAGTATTGCCACTTGCCTTTAGAGTTAGAGTATAAAGCGATGTGGGCACTCAAGAAGTTGAATATAGAATGGGATGTTGCATCAAGTAAAAGTTTGAATGAGATGAATGGACTTGATGAGTTTTGCCTACAAGCATATGAAAGTTCAGACTTGTATAAGAAAAGACACAGAAGTACCATGATCAAAGGATTGAAAATCGTGACTTTTCTCTCGGTAATTTAGTACTTCTATTCAATTCAAGGCTACATTTGTTTCCTGGCAAGCTCAAATCAAAATGGATGGGACCATTCATACGTGTACACATGTTCTCACAAGGAATGGTTGAACTTGAGAATGAGAAAGGAACAATATTCAAGGTAAATGGTCAAAGGATCAAAATCTACTTGGCCCAACTGGAGAAGGTTAAAGAGGCGATCGAAGAATGGGATCTTGATGAAGCCTAAGCAGTCAAGGGATCTGCGTCGTGTTGCGGCGTTAAATGAAGCACTACTTGGGAGGCAACCTAATGTGTAATCTAGCGAGTTTAATAAGTCTTCTAGTGATTTTTTATTTAAAAATTTTCTAGTGATTTTTATGAGTTTTATAGTGATTGTAAGAATAGGTTAGTTTAGGGCCCGTGTCCAAAAAAAGTCAAGAAAATGTAAAAGCAAGTTCTAAGTTATACGGTTCCCATCTAAAATGTAAAAATTTGAACAAAATTCAAAGTACAGAAGGTCCTACGGTTTGGACCTACAAGTCGTAGGGCAACCGACAGACCGTAGGTCTGAGCCGTAGAATGTCGATGCCAGGTAAGACATTAAGTACTAAGCTATACGGTTCCCATCTATGAGTTGTAGTTCAGTCAACGAGCCGTAGATGGCATCCGTATAATTTAAAGTCCACATACAACTACAACTTTAAGTCTACGGCGCATAGTACAAACCATACTAACTTTGAAGGTTTGTAGTTTGCACTCGTAAATCCCATGTAAGTTTCTTAAATCTTTCTACGTGTTGAATCAATATACCGAACGTAAGACTACCTACGGACCATAGACGGGCTTTCGTCAAACCTGTCTGCAAAATACAAAAGACCAGACCTGCGACCCTTTTCAAATAAAACCCCCATTTTCAAATTCAACCTCCTATTCACAACCATTACAAACCTCAAATCAGTTACACACCTCCATCTTCCCACCCTTTCACATTCAAATTACACCCCTTAACCCCACTATTCACTATATAAATCCCTTCATCCCATTTTCCTTCTTTCTTTCTTATATCTTTCCCAAATCTTCTTTATGTGAAATCAAAGGTCGCGATTCAAGGATCTAGCAAGTTGTTTGTAAAGTTCTAGACGTTTACACTCACATAAATTTTTATTTCCTCTCAAAGGTACTGAATTTGCCTTCAATAAATTAAATTTTAGTTTAAATTGAAGTTGCTACTTGACCTAGGGTATATGTTGCTTGTTTTGTATGCCTAAATTAATTGAACTATACCCTTGGGCTGAAAGTATATGTGAGTGTTGTTGATTAGGCGTAACTATATGACCAAATTATTTCAAATTGTGTTCTTGACTTAGGGTTTATGATGTTGCTTTTGTTGTTGTGACTAAATGATAAGTGTAAGCTCTAAGGATGACGGAATTACATGATAATAGGTTGAAATGCATGATCTAGTCTAGGTTAGGATGGTTTGACGTTGAAAATGTGTAATGCGTAAAAGTTGGTCCTAAAACTGCCAATGTTTGGGTCGACGAATTCAATCTACGAGATGTAAAAATTTCTACAGACTGTAGATCAAGTCTTGTCATCCTGAGTCACCAAATAGTAGCCTAAGTTAAGAATGACAGTTTGGCTTACGGTCGATATAAACTTTGATGGACTATACTAGTGAACCGTCATTCCTACTTTATAAATTAAAATTTTGACTTCTTTTTTTACGATTGGGTCATATGGTCTGTAAAAGCATCTAGCGTCTGTAAGAACCAATAGTGGGTCCATAAAAACACTGTAATTCTGCAAAAAAAAAGTATGTTTTCTTTTGGTTTCGTAGTTTTATTTTCATTCCTTTTTTGCTTTGCTGTGTATATTTGGGTGCTAAAAAGTCTTCCACAAGTACAAAACTGCCAAAGAAACCAAACATGTACCAAAGAAAGGGGAAGTCTAAGTCCACTACCCCTTCAACCCAGTTTCAGCTAAGAGATGAGTCCACTAAGGACGATTTAAGTGGGTCTGAGTTCAACCTGGGCACTGTTAATGATTCACCAAAGGCATCCCGGACTACTCGCCAATAAGAGAGACAAGTTGAAATAGTTTAAGTACCAGAGGCGTCAGACTCCAGTAGTGATAGTGCTTCCTATTATGAGGAGGGAGCACAGGGTTTGGGAGAGAGTAGTGAGAAGTAACAACCTGGGGAAACCTCCAGTCCAGAGTCAGGCTCTGGCTCAAATTCAGTTGCAGCATCAGCTTCTGAAGCATCTAAGTCTGGAGAGGCACATGATCCTCCTTCCACCAAGCTAGTTGAGATGATACTAGTTGCTAGTGAGCCAAATAGATGGTGCATTTGGGGTTTCAAATCTACATAGATGCTATGCGGAAAAATGTGCAACTAAAGTATGCCCGACCCATTACTGAGGAGCGATGGGTTCTCACAAGAAACCTACATACCGTACCAACCATATATGAGTTGTTATTGAGGCACATGTGTGAGTGGATGACAGATACACCGGGTAAACATAGTCTATTCATGCTTAGGGAGTTTTATGCTTCCTACACAGCTACGGTCAAGAATACCTTGCCTTCGAGGGCCAATAAGTTAGCTCAGCCTCCCCTCTTAACTACATTAATGTGCTGGGTATTCCCATATATATATATTAGAGGCCATAGTCCGCCATTTTATGTACGGCCCATCTAATGACCAGCTGATTAATACAAGTGAGTTTGACTATAAGATGGAGCTAGTCAAGAATAGAATGGATATGAGAGACATAAAGTAGCGAGATGCCTTGCTTCAATGGGAAGTCGGTTACATTGCTGAGGAGGGTTTGGTGCCAAACGGGTGAGGGACTTGACACTCTTCATTAAGAAGGAAACACTAAATTTTGATGCCAAGTTTTGGTGGTCGATTGTCCGAACCAAATTGTCCCCCACGATGGTGGATAATCAGTTGACATAGGATCGAACAATCCTGATTGCTTGCTTGATGGTAGGGCATTATATTGATTCATCTAGGATATTGATAGCTGAGATACATGAGAGGGAGTTTCGGAAGACTACCACATTATCATTTCCTTGCTTGATATTTCATCTATGTAGAGAGGCTACTGTTCCGATTCTAGATATTGATTGGATGGTGGAGGTGACTAAGACCATTGATGTCGATTGATGAGTCCGAGATTTCAACTCATTTGGGCTTTGTTTTGATAATGCATGTGTCCTGAAATGCTTATTTTATGCTCTAAACTAATGTTTAAGTGTTGATTTACAACTATGAAGGCTAAAGAGCAAGGCAAGGACATGACTGGGCAAAAAGGAACTAAAGAGCTGAAGCAGTGAAGAAAAAAAAGTCCTGGCGATCGCCAAGACTACTCGGTGCACCACCGAGTGGCTCTTCTAGCTCCCCCAAAGTTCCAGCATGTCAGCCCTGGGGAAAAACCAAGTTGGCGACAGAAGTTGGCAGTCGGGTGATCGCCGATCGGTTCTGCGATACCAACTAGGATCGCCCAAAGTTAAAAAACTGGATATGTTGAAGGCCAATGAAACTTGGCGATAGAAGAGGACAATTGGAGGATCACTGACCCACTCGGCGTGGCGCGACTTAATCCGCAGAGTGGACTTTCAGGTTATTTTTTCAAGAAACTATAAATTGGATTTAAAATGGAATTTTGATGGAGGCCCTAAGAGTTCTTACCCAGATATTACAGTTCCCATTCTAGAATAGAGTTTTCTCTGAGTTTTTGAGTGCTAATTGTAGAATCGTGAGGATTTTGAAAGTGGGTATTTGAATTTAATCTTTGGAAAGCATTGTGAAGGCTTTGAAACTTTTACCCAACTGATGGCTAATTTATTTGGTAACCGTTTCTTTGTTTTTATGATGTGTAGCTAAAACCCCAATTCTTGGGGTGTGATCATATGTTTATTTGTCTAATTATATTATGGGTATTGTTGTTTGATGATGAAATTGTTGTTTTAATGTGGGTTTAATCTTTAACTGAGTTTTAATCTCTGGATTGTAGTGGCAAATGCAATTCTAATTTTAAGTTCTTAACTTGCTTGAGAAAGGGGTTTTGGAACCAAAGCTTTTGGAGGGCATCACTGATGGCGCCACACATGTTGATACACTGGGTTCGGGGCTACCGAATGCTCCAACTTATTGATAAGTTCTTTGACGCTTGTCACCACAGGTTTGTCTCACCCTATGTTTTACTTTACTTGTGCATTCAGGGCGTTGCACTATTTTTCATGTAGGGATCGGGTGAATGGATGTGAGTGTTGGGGTGAAGTCTTAATAACCCAACTCACAATCCTTTCTTGGGGTTTTCTTACTTGTGTTCGTTTTGCACAAGAAAGTGTTTAATTTATGTTAAATCGGCATATTTAGGTTAGTAAATTTTAGAAGTAAACTAGAAATAAAAACTTGGTGGAAATAGTGCATGAAATTGATACCCTTCTAAATTTTTGAATGATGTGCTATATCTGTGTGATGTATAAGTCAATTGTGTAGGATCTTTGTATGACATGATAGGAATAGATTAGACAACATGACTTAAGTTGTAGAATGAACTAGATACACTGATGATTTGATAGTGGAGCAATGTCCCATGTGTGTGTAAGGATGTTTGTGTATTCATATTGTATGTTCCAATCTAGACCTTGCTCCGTTAGTCTTGCTAAGATGATTCAATTGTGAATTAGGAAAGGATCATAGGCCATTACTGAAAATAAGTCCACTTTAGCCTAAAAACAACTAACCAAATAAAAGAATTGTTCCCTTTGATCCAAATTTGTGAGCCTGAATTAGACCATTCTTTCAAATCACCAAATTCACCTTCCCCTAGAATCATTAACCTTTATGTTGGACCTGGTCCCTTCTTGGACATCGTGCACCTCAACTCAGTCTAAAAGCCTAAATTGAGGGTGGCTATTTCAGAAAAAAATATTCACCTTTGTTTTGGCCCTTGTCCCTGTTTGGACATTGTGTACCTCAACTCAGGTAAGTTGAGGGTGGCCACTAGAGAGGGAAGCAAGCAAAGGAAAGATGTCTGAAAAAGAGTTGGGTGGTGAGGAAAGATAAAATAAAGGATTTAGATGGTCTGACAACTTTAAGAAAATAAAAGAATAAAAATACTAAAGAAATGAGTTGAATCGAAAAAGAAATATGAAGCAAAGCCACACCAGAGCTTCAATGAACAAAGGAAGAGAAAAGAAAGAAAAAGGTGATACCTGAATTGGTTGTAAAAGAGGAAACTAGCCAATGTAATATCAAGGAGGGCAGAAAAGTCACTTTGAATCCATATATATCATACCTAACAATAAGCCTACGTTATAAGCTAAGAACGTCCTATAGTGATCCTAATTCAACATTTTAAGAGAAGTGTAGAAAATAAGGGCAAGCCTATGATATTGTGCATGCAGTGTATTGAATTCAATTTCTGAGTGTAAGTGTGTACTTAGCCCCTAAAAAAATTGAACTATAACTCAAACTTTGTGTGAACAAAGAGATTTCTTTGCAGTAAGGGCACAAGCTACATTATCAAAAAATTGGTATCTTAGTGATTGTTGTCTATGTATGTGAATGTGTCTATTGGTATGTCTATGTCATAAATTGATCCACATGTGTTGGCTTATTGATTTAACTGAATGACTGCTCCGTACTGAAAATAAATAAGGAGGATTGATTATTGAGAAAATTCCATGTGATTGCTTGAGTTTTTGGGTTACTTTTGCATATGTGTCGTTTAGAGTTTGTTGAGTCGCTTGAGGACAAGCAACGATTTTAAGTTGAGTGTGTTGATGTACATAAAATTTATGGTACTTTTATGCGTTAAACTTTGAGTTTTGCGTGTGTCTTAAGAATTCGTTAGTAGATGTGATGGTATTTTACTTGGATTTTGCAAGAAATAGGTTTTTTGGAGTTTTGGCACTAAAATGGTGCATCAGCAGTGATTTTTGAAGATTGACGACTTGACCTACGAGTCATAGGCACCGAGCATTACGATTTCTTCCTGTATGGTGACCAAACATGGTTTCTAGGTATATCTCTATCCTAGATACAAATTAACCCTAGTTATTAGAGAAAATCATGCTTCTTATGCCCTACATTCTATCCTCTTATTCCTCTTTCGAGTTCAATTTGGACAATGTGTTTATTTTAATGGTGATCAGTCACGAAATATGAAAAACAAGAACATAAGAAAGATTCATATGATAATTGATATTAACCGAATTAAAACTTAATAGATTACACTCATCCATTAGCCACAGCCCTAGAACTAGGGTATTTAGCTACTCATAATCAAATATTCGATCAAACAATGTTTAAGTATCTTAGAAAGATCGAAAGAAAAAGAGTTTAGGAAAGAACCCCAAAAAATGATGAAAATGTTCTCCCAAGTCGCCGTTCTTCAAAACCTAAAAAAATAATGGGTGATAAAGTCTTAAAGTGTAAAGTGCTTAAGGAAGTGTAAGCCACTATTATATAGTTTTCCTACCCGTTTCCTAGCCTACATTACAACCCGTTAAAGTCCTATTTGATTCTATTCAAGTATGCTTAATTAATGGAGATGTACATAATGGGCAAGCCTATGGTTCTTTGTGCATGCATGTGAATGTTATTTCTGAGTGTGAGTTGTTCTTTGATGATAAATTCTTAATTTATATTCAATCTTTTAAATTGAGTGTGTGAACTATTTCTTTTTGTGAGGGCATTTGTTTCATGATAGATAGATAATTTTATTAGCTTTCTTTAATGAGAGTAGGTGAGCAAGCTTAAAATTTGATGAGTTAAAAGTCCTTCCTTGAGGTTAGAAGGTTAGAGGTTTATTGTTTATTTGAATGTCTTGCATAATGATTGAGAAGTGTACTTGATGTTTTGAAATTGGTATATGGCCTAACTGTTTGTAGCAATGATTTATTTGAGTTGAGCTTTAATGTTTGCTCGAGGACGAACAAAATTTTAAGTGTGGGTGTTGATGAGCGGTGAAACGACCCCAAAAATACCCGAAAATGTGCTTCGGAAACACCTATAATTGTAATTTCCATATATCTCTAAATCCGTGCATGATTTCGAAAATTTGACTTCATATTCTTATTCAGGGGGTCAAATTGAGTGGGAGATGGGTCTAACTCGAATTTTAGAGCAACCGTATCAAAATTCGAAAATCGCAAAAAATGCGATTTAGAGGGTCAACTTTAAAGGGGCATATCTCTTAGCACACAAGGAACTGGAAGGGCCACAACCTATTAAATTAAAGCTCTTTGAGTTAGCTTTCCAACGTACTTGGTGTCACCTCATTCCGAGTTAGGATGAGGGAGTTATGACCATTTTCGTAAAACCTGTCCGGGCAGAATTTCAATTTCCAGTGAGCTCCGTTACTGTAGCGGCT
>NW_006238950.1:1414746-1415197 GCF_000226075.1 Solanum tuberosum | reverse complement strand
TGCTTATGGTCATTTTAATTGATTTCGCGACCAAGGATGTGTAATGATACGCTATGAGGCTTGTTTGGGGTTCCTTCGAGTTCCCCATTCGTCGGTCACATCTAGGCCCTAGGCTTGGGTCGTGACAAACTTGGTATCAGAGCACTAGGTTGATAGATCCTCGGAGTCCAACACACCGCGTTGATTAGAGTCCGATTAATAGTTGTGTTGTGCACCACAACTATGAGTAGGAGTCTATGAGACGTTTTAGGAAATGTTTCCCTTCTCCATATTCTAAGTCGTGCTGTAGAGTTGAATTAAGTTCTTCTCTAACGATTGTTCTTTGCTATGCTAGATCATGCCTAATACAAGAGGAAGACGAGCCCACGCACCCGAGGAACAATCTACCAATGGGGATCTTCGGGATGCCCTTACTTTATTTGCACAAGCTATGACTAATCAAGCCAACCAC
>NW_006238950.1:1411458-1411576 GCF_000226075.1 Solanum tuberosum | reverse complement strand
ACCGCGTTGATTAGAGTCCGATTAATAGTTGTGTTGTGCACCACAACTATGAGTAGGAGTCTATGAGACGTTTTAGGAAATGTTTCACTTCTTCATTCTCTAAGTCGTGCCATAGATC
>NW_006238950.1:1388636-1407246 GCF_000226075.1 Solanum tuberosum | reverse complement strand
GGGGACGTTGCTTATGATCTTTTGCTATGTATAAGACTTTTCCTCTTTTGTTATGTATTGACTATGAGGGTTAGCCCGGTAGTTTGTCTTGGCCCCCGCTAAGTACTCATGTTTAGAGGTGGTGTTGGACAAGTTGTGTATTATGCTTGAGCTTGACTCATCTATGGTATTTATGTATCATTCCTTTTTTTTTCTTGCTCCCTTAGTCCCGATTTCCCCTTTGATTATGCTTATCGCTTATGGTCATTTTAATTGCTTCCGCGACCAAGGATGTGTAATGATACGCTATGAGGCTTGTTTGGGGTTCCTTCGGGTTCCCCAATTGCCGGTCACGTCTAGGCCCTTGGCTTGGGTCGTGACAAGAGGCCAAAATACATATTTTTAATCATTATTTGTCTCAAATTTATTATTTATATTTGTCCTTTTTGAGAAAAAAAAATAATGAATTGTGCTTAATAGTGTATTTTATTTGTAGGATTAAATTGATGAAAAAATAAAGAAGTTTAGAGCTAAAAAGAATTAAAGATGAAAGATTGAAGAAGAAAATCAAACAAACAGCTTAATAAATCAAATATAATATAATATTGAATACATATGAAAGTGCAGCACAGAGAAGTTGAATTGAAATTGGTACATCTACCACGTGTCACAAAATGAACGCATCAACCAATTATGTGAGGCGGCGGACGAAGCACAGTTTCACGAGGAATTCAATTCCGTCAAGATTTTGGGTTCCAATTTGATTTGGGCTCAATTATTTTATTCAGGATTTTCTATATCTATAAATAATTCATAACAATAATTATTAAAGGGAGAAGGATACGATGTAGAAATTAATATTTTGATTTAGAGTTTTATCTTTGCTTTTTCTTTTATTTATTTTACATTTTTTATTTGAATGATTCATTGTAATTGCTCTATGTCTATGTGGAGTTAAACTTCTCGTTCTTGGATTATATATTCTTACAAAATGATTGTTTATTAATTTTGATTCTGCATAATTGTTTATCATATTGGTTGCTTTTATATTCTTGCAATTACTATTTTCATACTTGATCACCATAGAGATAAATATATTATCTACTCTTGAACTCGGGAGAGGAATAGAGGGATAGAACGTGGAATATAAGGAGCATGATTTTTCTTGCATGTCACTTGAATTGATTTGTGTCTAGGATAGGGATATACCTAGGTGTCTTGCTTGGCTCAAATACGGGAAGACAACTTAATGCTCCATAGTTGGTCCAGTCTATCTCCGCTCGACGTATAGTTAGGCTGTCAATTGTGGTAGACGGTTAGAGGTCGGGACTCGGGAGATCATAACTATATTATCAACCCTGTGAATCAGCAACTAGATAATCAAATAAGTTGATGAAATTGATGTTAAACATGAATGTTAGTTAAATCATATCCTAGATCGATTCATTCATTGATTGTGTAAACATCTATCTTTTCTTAGTTAATTGTTTTTTAGTTATTTTATCTTTATTTTTAGTTTAGTTAACATATTCATCTTTTGAAATCTTCCCCTTAAATAAATAATTAGAATTAGTATAATTTAGTAAATAGTTAATTGACAAATCCTTTGGGTTCGATAATCCGATTCTTTTAAGAGCCACTATATTACTTACACGTTCAAAAGAAGGCAATACATTTATTTTAATGGTGATCAAGCATCAAAATAGTGATCACAAGAATATAAGAACAACTAATATGATAAACAAATCATGTAGAATTAAAATCACTAAACAATCATATTGCAAGTAAATATAATCCAAGAACAAGAAGTTTACCCCACATAAATATAGAGCAATTACAACGAATTATTCAAATAAAAGATGTAAAATAAATAAAAGAGAACAAAAGATGAAACCCAAAATCAAAAGTTAATTTTATATTGTATCCTCCTCCCTCTAATAATTATTCTTATGAACTATTTATAGATATAGGAAATCCTGAATAAAATAATTGAATCCGAAACTAAACGGAATTAGATTCCGATTGAAACATTGCTTCGTCCGCCGCCTGCAATTAGAAGTGCCTTCACATGATGCCACGTGGCAGCTGGTATGTTTCCATTCTTTACTTTCTCGCCAATTCTGCATATCTATAAATATAAATATTAATAAAATATTTACTTTAATCTATTAAGCTGCTTGCTTGATTTCCTTCTTTAATTTTTCATTTTTAATTTGTTTGAACTCCAAACTTCTTCATTTTCCACCAATTTAATCCTACACATAAAATATACTATTAAGCACAATCCATAAAATTCAAGCTCAAAAAGAACATATATAAATAATAAATGTGAGGCAAATAATAATTAAAAAAAAATGTATTTTGACCTCACATCAACTCTTCTACGAGCCGTAGGTAGGAGTCGTTGTTTGAAGTGGTAATTTCTGGAGCTAAGTATAAAATGATGGAAGCTAATGACGAGCTGTAGTTGCTTCTACGATCCATACAATGAAGTTATAGAAATGTTAGAGATGTTAAGTTTCGCTGAGTGAATGACAAGTTGACAAGATAGGTCGTACAAAGATCTACAAGACGTAGATCATGCCCGTAGAAATTGCTCTCAAGTTGAAAGACTAAATGTTGACTGATGGAGGGGACCTACGAACCGTAGGAACTCCTACGAGTCGTAGGTACCAAGCGTAGAAACAACTGCCCAAGCCGAATTTGCCTAGATTTTCTTTTACTACTGCATTTAGGATTTGATGTCTACAAATATTAGTTGTAATTTTCATTTTTAGGTTGTTAGATGATTTGAGACTTTTCTTTTAGGCTTTGAGAGTTATTTTGCAAACATTTTTAACATTTAATTCTTGAAGTGTTTGGTTTATAAAATTTGCTTTTGTTCATCAATTCAAGAATTTGGATTTCATCTACTCTAATTGGAAGTTGATTGTTTATTCTATTAATCTTATGTGGAAATTCCAATCTCGTTTTGAAGTTGTAGCGAATGAGTGCAATGCATTGCCTGAGCGTATGTTGGTGCAGTGTTTTGTGTCTGGGCTTCGAATGGATATCCAGTCAGGCGTTCTGGGCGTAAGGCCCAAATCATTAGAGGATGCAATAGCCTTGGCCCATACTGAAGAGCAACGCATTAATTGGGATCGAGGATTTCAGAATAAGCCCACTTACTCAAAATCTCGGCCTCTTTTGCCAACCCCGTTTTCTTCATTGAGTCCCTTATTGCCCACTCCCTCATCTTCAACGACTGGAAGGTTCCCTCTTAAACGATTTACTCCAGCTGAAATTTCACAACGCCGAGAGAAAGGTTTTGCTTCTACTGTGTTGAGAAGTATTCAGCCGGTCACAAGTGTAAGTCCTCGCAGTTAATGCTTATTATTGATAAGCCCTCTCATCCAGATAACCCCGAGCCATTCATCTCCGATGATGTTTTGGCGTAAGAGTTACAATATTTGGAAATTCAAGAGCATTCTACTATTTCTTATCAGGCCTTGGCTGGTGGGACTTCTCCAACCACTCTCCGGTTTAGAGGCCATGTCAATGGAGCTCCTGTACAAGTGTTGTTGGATGGGGGCAGTACGCACAATTTTATTCAACCACGGATGGCAAAATTCTTAAACCTAACGGTAGAGCCAACCCTTTATTTTTCGGTGGCGGTTGGAAGTGGGCAACGTTTACATTGCCAAGGCGTGGCCCGAGATGTTAAATTGACCATTCAAGGTTGTCAGTTATGCCTTGACCTATATATTCTTTCATTCCATGGGTCTGATGTAGTTTTGGGTGTGGCTTGGCTGGCCACACTTGGACCAGTTCTCACTGATTTAGGTACTCGACAATTTGAATTTTCTCTTCATGGTACTCGCTATAGTTGGTCTGGTGAACCACCGATTGCTGTCCAACCAATCCAATTACACTGTCTACGGCGACTGGCTTCTGTAGATGCAATATCTTCTTATTTCCGTTAGGAACTAGTGCAAGATGGTCTTGTTGAACATCCTCCGGATCTAAGTAGAATCTTAGGCAACTACAAAGATGTGTTTTGTAAGCCCCGAGGCCTTCCCCCTTCTAGGCCACATGATCATGCCATCCATTTACATCCTCACGCTGGTCCAGTCAATGTCAAACCATATAGGTATCCTTACTTTCAGAAAGAAGTGATGGAGCAACTTTGTGCAGAAATGCTTAGTGATGGGATCATTCGGCCAACCACCAGCCCTTTTTCTTCGCCCGTATTATTGGTCAAAAAGAAGGATGGAACATGGCGTTTCTGCGTCAATTATAGGGCTCTCAATGCCATTACAGTTCGGGATCGCTTTCCTATCCCGACCATTGACGAGTTGTTCGATGAGTTGTTCGGGGCCTAGTATTTTTCTAAGTTGGATTATTATCAGGTTATCACCAGATTCAGATACGCCCGGAAGACATTGCCAAAACTGCATTTCGTACACACGAAGGACACTATCAATTCCTCGTAATGCCAGTTGGCCTGTCCAATGCTGCCTCGACGTTTTAGGCCACTATGAACTCCGTATTCAAGCCCTTTCTTCGCCAATTCATATTGGTCTTCTTTGACGACATACTTATTTACTTACAGTAGGTCTTGGGAATTGCACTTGGAACACATTTCTAAGGTTTTACAATTGCTCCGTGATCACTTGGTTGCTAAAGAGGCTAAGTGCTTGTTCAGGCAACAACAAATTAATTACTTAGGACATGTGTTAACCCCAGGGGGTTTGGCAGTGGATCCAGTCAAGATACAAATAATTCAACAGTGGCCTTCACCCCGGAGTGTTAAAGATGTTCGAAGTTTTTTGGGGCTCTCAGGCTATTATCGCAGGTTTATCCGTCAATATGCTTCATTCGCAGGACCTTTAACGGATCTATTGCGGAAGGAACCATTTTGCTGGACAGATCGTTGTCAAGAGGCCTTTGATGCCTTGAAGAAGGCCTTAAACACCGCCCCGGTGCTCTCTCTACCAAATTTTACACTGGAATTTCATCTGAAACTGATGCATCGGGTACTGGGATAGAAGCAGTGTTGTCCCAACAGGGTCACCCCATTGCATACTTCAGCCAAAAACTCTGTCCCAGGATGCAACGAGCTTCAACCTACCATTGCGAGATGTTGGCAATTACACAAGCTGTTAGTAAGTGGCGTCAATATTTCTTGGGGTGTCGGTTTGTTATTTTTACTGATCAGCAAGCCTTGAAACACCTCACAGAACAGGTTATTCAAACTCCGGAGCAGCAAAAGTGGTTGACTAAACTAGTCGGGTTTGATTTCTCTATCATCTATTAATCTGGACGATCCAACCTTGGTACCGATGCACTCTCTCGAGTTTCCATGGCCTCTTTCAATGCTATTTCAGGGCCGACCTATGAATTCATTGAAGTACTGCGAAATGCCAACCAAAATCACCATGAGCTGCTCTGGTTGCGATAACATATTGATTCTAACAGTAACCACTTGGAAAAAATTATCTTTAAGGAAGGGCTCCTATTAAATGAGTTTATTCCTCACTGGTGGGAGGCCGCGCTTGTATCTCACGGACATTTCACCGGTTGTCTTCGAATTTTTATTGGAAGGGTAATGCGTAAGGATGTGGCTACCTCTGTGTCTTCTTGTCAAATCTGTCAACAAATGAAAGATCTACTCAAACAACCTGCCGGTCTACTACAACCACTTCCCATTCCCGACTTGGTATTTGAAGAAGTCACCATGGATTTTATTACTTGCTTACCTACTTCTAAGGGTAAGGCCACGATTCTGACAGTTGTGGATCGCCTATCTAAATATGGGCATTTTATTGCCCTCCCATCTACCTTCACAGCTCAAAGTGTTGCGGCAGTCTTTGTTTCTGAAATTATTCGCGTCCATGGTCCTCCCAAGACAATTGTTACCTATCGATATCCCCGCTTTATAACGTCCTTCTGGAAAGAGATTCACAGAAGATTACAGGGAACAACATTGTCTATGAGCACAGCTTACCATCCTCAAACGGATGGACAGTCGAAGGCTCTAAACAAGTGTGTTGAACAATATCTCAGGTGTTTTGTTGTGGATAGCCCACATGAATGGTCACCATTGTTGCCTTGGGCAGAATACTGGTACAACACGGCACTTCAGCGGCGGCTGGAATGACTCCATTTCAAGCCTTGTATGGGCGGGAACCTCCTACTATTCCCCGTTAAATTCTGGGCAGTAGCACGAATGAATTGGTGGAAAAATATTTGTTGCAAAGGGATGAAGTAATGGACTTATTGAAGAATAATTTGACGAGAGCTCAAAAACGAATGAAGGACGTGGCTGATAGAAAGCGCCAACATGGGGAATTTGGTGTAGGAGAGTGGGTTTATGTGAAGTTAAAACCTTATAGACAGCACTCCTTACGTCTCCAACGACATCACAAGTTGGGGAGGCGCTATTTCGGTCTGTTGAAGGTCCAAAAAAAGAAAGGAACAGTTGCTTATACGCTGGACTTGCCTAATGAAGCTAGGATACACCCTGTTTTTCACGTCTCAATGCTTTGTCGCTGTGTAGGCATACCAGAAAATCAGGTCACTCCTCTTCATTTGCAAGATTCTCCTATTACACATATGCCGGACCTTGTGGACAAGGTCCTTATTGGAGACAGGGTAATGTGATGAGTCCGGATATAATTGGGCTTGATAATCAAGTTGGGCGTGATGATCAAATTGGGCCAGCTAAGGCATTTGTAAAGGATCCAGTCAGAAGGAGCAAAAGGGCCACAAAACCAACTCAGAAGTTATCAGACTATAGCTGGAAGCCTGGGTAACTAGGGTGCGTTAGGTTAACTATATACAAGGATAGGATTATTAAATAGCGTAGAGGTATTTTGTACGTAGGCTGAATATTGTTAGAATTCTCTCTCTCTCCCCACTATCTGTTCTGCTCCTCCCTCTCTTCTCAGACTATGCTCTCTGTCTTCTTTCTCTCTATGTTTCTCTTCTGTAATCCTTTGGCTTGATTTCTGTTTCTTTTCATTGTAATAGCAGTTTCTAATTCAATAAAAAATCCCTGTTCATTTGAGTGTTGGATTTGTTTGTAGAAAGTTCATTACACAATTCTTATTGTAAATTTTTTTGTACGATTTACAAGTTTATAGAAAAGAAAAAATGTGAGACCTTTGGTATTAAATCAATACTTGTCCTCTTTAATAACTCAGCTCATTTTGATCACCAAATCTCAGACCAACCTGTCCATTTGTCACCTCTATATAATATAATATACCTTTGGACGTCCTCCTACATGTAGGGTTGCGAATTAACAATATTCTACTGTATCCCATTTTTGAATTATATACTGCCTTGTGAAACTCAGCCAACATTTT
The DNA here is from genome assembly GCF_000226075.1 of Solanum tuberosum. Classification (NCBI taxonomy): domain Eukaryota; kingdom Viridiplantae; phylum Streptophyta; class Magnoliopsida; order Solanales; family Solanaceae; genus Solanum; species Solanum tuberosum. The sequence continues at coordinate 1,399,918 of NW_006238950.1, read as the reverse complement.
CCAAACTTAATCTTTGACAGATTAAAACCAATATTTACAGACAAAAATTAGTCAGGTATCAAAAGTGAAGTCATCATTAACGAGGATATTGAGACTTGAGAACTTAGATATAAAAAAACTAAAACTTCAGAACATCACCATCTGTTGTAATCAATCTGATAAGTACTTCAAATGGTTTACAGACACAAAATTTTCCATACAAAGTGCTTGAGAGCATCTTAGAAGAAGGAAAACACTTTACCAGTATGAAACAGCAGGTTGAGTGTGAGATATCACAAGTCCAAAACAGAACAATGACAGGACATGATGTCAATTCCATACTCATCCATGTTGAAACAAACCAAGGAGTTAATTGGTTGTTAATTCCATACTCATCCAATATTTACAATTCTATGACAGGACATGACGTAGGGTCTATCGTTTTCACTATTTCGGTTTCAAACATGATTTTAAAGTACAAAAGAACAACCATAGTCAAGCCTTAGAGATGTACATTGCTAAATTATCTGTAAACTTTGACAGAGAGAAATATTAACCACAACATATGAGTTACCGAGTCATTTTCTGAACGATATCTATAATTCGAAAGGACGTATAACAAATCCACATGAACTACAAAGAAAACTGAAAATCAAACATATTGTCCTTGTGCCTTGATATTTCCAACTTAATCATGTTTGATAAAAGACTAGCTGATGTGAAATCTTAAATTTTGAGTCAAAGTATCTAGGGTCTAACCTGAAAATATAAATTATAGAATAAAATATAACATGTATCTCACTTTTCAAGGTTCCTTGTAACCCGCTCCCCACTTTTGTTTTCCACGGGATGCAAACTCTTCTTACTCCTATCAAATTTGTAGGCTTTTACTACCAAGGTTTGCTTCTCGAATTCTTCATATACAGCAAATGATCAACGAAAAATGTAAGTGTTTCTCTTGTTCATTGCAGGTTAAGTCTTCTAGGATGACAACTCCTCAACTTACAAAACCATCCAGCATTTAAATAGTCGTAGCACTGAAGAGTGATTTTCAAGTGCTTCAGTTGTCTTGATTCAATTATCAGTTGAGGAATTTGATTCCATGTGTACTCAAGTGATACCAAATTTAGAGCATCAATCTCCCATAAGCCTCCACAATACCGAATCTCCAAGCTGACCTTTAGGGAAATAACTTTATCTTTTGAAGATTCACCAGCTCAAACATTATCATGCCCCAGTAATACTCAAAGATGAAAGATTCAATCAATGGACAACTATTAAATAGAGTCTGTAGCATGTTTTCGTCTAATGATATAAACGATAGAGAAAGTTTTCTCAAAGAACTATAATTCACAACAACACTGGATAACGAAACAGGTAAAACAGTACAACACTTCATAACCCATTCTCTTAAAGAATTTACTGTGCACCAAGGGCTATGATGTTAAGTAGAGTTCAAGATCTTTTACACCTTTCATAAGTGCAATGTCAAACCACTTATCAATTAGAGGGAAAGCTAAAACTTCACAACAATTATCAAAAGAACGAATGATGGTTGTTCTCTGATAATTCAAACTTTTCTATATGAATTTTTCTGTCCCTATATCTCTATATCATCCACTACTTTTCAAATCACCTTTGGAATATTCAACTCGGAATTTCAAGTTGGAAAGAGTCGACAGGCTTGCAGCCATGTTTCGGAGAAAATGCTCATCCGTGTTGCTTCTTTAAAACTAAGGTATTTTAAGAATGAGGCATTCATGAAATATATCAACGGTAGGTGTGCTAGTATTCTCCTTGTTATTATTACTATGCAACCATACCTTAAAACCCGTTTTTTCTACTCCGATTTGCAAAACTCGTAAATCAGCTCTTCGTCTCGCTTCTGCAATTTCCACGTGAATTCCAACATTCTTTCGTTGTGATCTTGAGTAAATTTAGTCCTAAATTGTTTTCTCCCATTAGTTCTCCTCGTCACTTAACCATCGTAGGTTTGGAGGTTATGATTCTTGCAATTATAGGTTATGCCTACTGAAAAAGGACCTATATAAACTAGGAATACTAATTTAAAAAAAATACATATACGTAAATATCTAGAATATCACATTTCTATAATTGGAAATAATTTAACTTTATAATTCCTTTTTATCCTTGATTAAATAATTTATAGTTATACAAATGATAGAGTATTTTAGACCACAAATTATAAAAGTCTCCTTTCCTTTTTTAAACTTTGTGTATGATTTTGTTTTTCTCCTTCTATGAAATTCTGATAGATATTACCATAAACCAAAAAAATATGCAGTTCAAAATTTAAAAAGCTTTTGACACCAAATAGGAAAAAATGCTTAATGCATCAACTGTAGGAAGGTAGACACAATTTTAATCTCCCTCATAGTTTTTGATACATGTGGGATTGAGAGGGTGTTTGGATTGGCTTAAACGTACTTTTAAGTCAGTTTTTGATTTCTGGAAATGTTTAGTAAATATAACAAATAACTTAAAATAAGTTTAAAATGTCTTACAATAAGTTAGAAAGTGTTTGACAAGGTAAAAAATGACTTAAAATAAATTTTAAATGACTTCAAATTACCTAAAAACCAAAAGTAGGTCTCCCCCTACTTTCTATTTTTTGACTTGAAAGACATTATAGTTTGATTTTAATTTTTTACTTAAAAACTACTTTTTTCAAGTCGATGCAAACAGGCTCCGAGTCCATTGGCGTAAAGGAGATAATACATTGTAAACTAAAAGAGCAGCTCTCGGCATTGCTTGGTAAGAGGTGGGGGGTAGGAATAGATCATAAATCCAATCTCCATATATCTGAGAGATCTTCTTGCAAAATTTCCATTTTCGGATTGTTTTTCCTCTTCTCTTCCTGTAACGAAGCATAACCATTCTGTTTGCAGAGGATAATTCAACAAGCATAACCATTCTGTTTGCAGAGGATAATTCAACAAGCATAACCATTCTGTTTGCAGAGGATAATTCAACAAGCATAACCATTCTGTTTGCAGAGGATAATTCAACAAGCATAACCATTCTGTTTGCAGAGGATAATTCAACAAGCATAACCATTCTGTTTGCAGAGGATAATTCAACAAGCATAACCATTCTGTTTGCAGAGGATAATTCAACAAGCATAACAGAGAAGGGTCTTGGAGTAATGGGGACAAAAAATCGTCAACATTTTCATCTCTAGTCGGCTAGTAGGTACTTGCAACTCAGCCGGAAGAAATAGGCGATATCAGAAAATGAAAAGATAGGAAGCATTCTGCTTGTTCGTTCACTTATATTGGCTATTTATTTTGGCAGATGTAACAAGAGCTTACTGGCCGACTTGAGATGGAAATGTTGATGAATTTTTTCCCCTTACTCCAAGGCCTTCTCAGCTTCTTGACTTACCTTCTACAAAGACAATGGTAAATGTTTCGATACAAGAAGAGAAAGAGGAAAATAAGATCCTAAAAGTATTTTTCCGAAAGGCATTATACATAAACGGACACTCAAACTTGGACTGAGTTGTCAAGTAAGCACTATATTTTGTAAAGTACACATCTAGACACCTCAACTTGATCTAGCAACTAAACACTCAAAATCATGTCCAATGTATCACGTGGACACAGGGCCGGCTCTTGCCTATATAATTTTAGGCATTGGCCTTAGGCCCCCAATTTTTGGGGGCCTCAAATTTTTATAAATAAAAAATTATGTATCTTAACCCCATTCAAATAGAAGAAATTAAGAAAACATTGTTTTGGATTCGTACATTTTCTTCGTTAACACTCACATTATTTATCCTTTGTAACTCTTTTTGCACTCTATTTCTTCAAATCTTTGATAGTTAGAGTAATACACTCTCAAAAATATGAATCAATAGTCGAAAAGTGTTGAACAAAGTGCATTACAAATTCTTTTTTAAAAATTTATTTGTTAATTTTCATATTAAAGTAGGTATACCAAGTTATCAACTTTTTGAATCAAATGCTATGATTCTAACTCTTATCTTTAAAGTTTATTAACTTATTACTTATAAAATTGTGTTAATAATTCATATAATAATTGTCTCAACAAAGGATATTTTTCAATGTTGAATTGATAAAATCTTACTTAAAAACTAATAATTAAAAAAAAAAAAGTGTTTGAAAAAAATCATTTATATAAAAAGATATTTAAGTAGTAATTTTATATCTAGAAAATTAGCAAAATAAATAGATATAGATAAAAGTTATATAGATTTTAGGCCTCTAATAAAAATTTCGCTTTAGGCCACAAATTATGTTGAGCCGCCCCTGCGTGGACATCAGATGTTGACATGACACATAAAGTTTAAAGGTGTATAGATGATCATTTTGTAAGTTGGATCGTTCAATTGATATAGTGAAGATGAGTTGAGATGTAGATGTGCACTCTCACAATTGGAGTGCTTACTTGTCGCCTTAGGCCAATTTTGAGTGCCTTTTTATGTGTTATGTTCTTTTCAAAATAAGTTGATTTTAGAAGTTTGATCAAACTGACTAAAAATATAGCCTTTTCCGAGATAACGTTAGATTTGGTTTAACATTTGCTTAAATATTGATCAACCTTACATCAGACTGTCGTCAAACATTTGTAATAACTTATAATAATTTTAGATTGTAGTTTAATTTTTCTCTCATCCAATTTTTAGGTTTCTCAAAAGGATCTTTTAAAATCTAAACAATGCATCAGATGCATGAGAAATTAAAAGATGAAAGATGATCATTTGCTATAAAGCTCAAGGGTGAGCATTGGTCGGTTCAGTTCGGTTAATGTATTATCAGTTTGAATTTTCAGTTTTCAATTTTTAAATACGTTAAACCAATAAGATTTTTTTTTTATCGGTTTTCAATTTATCAATTTTGTTTCTTAATGGTATGGTTTTTGATTTCACCAATAAGAAAATGCTTATAATAAATCAAATATATGAATTATCCAACAAATTGACGCGACAAGACAATAATGTAATAAATGCTCATAAAAATGAAACAGTAATACCTAACATGAAAAGAACTATATAAGTGTAACACAAAGAGAAATTAAGAGGAACATGGTTCTTACTTAAGGTTTTGACGTTTTGTATAATGTGCAGTTGAACTCAAAGTCACTGTGAAGTGTGAATTGAAGGTTAAAGGGCGATGGTAGTAACCAATATGTTATTGAGATTAATATTTATGTAGGGTAAAGTATTAAATTACTACAGTCTTAATGGGTTATCGGTGTACCTAATTACCCAATATTAAAGAGCCAAAAACGAACCAATAAATTGATAATTTTAAATATAAAACCGTTAAAAATCCGTTAATCCAATAACCCACTAGTAATAAATCAATAGCATTTTTTGGTTCAGTTTATTAGCCGACTCGATTTTTGCACACCCCTAATAAAGCTACTCCAAAAAGAGACATCGGAATTTTTTTTAGGACTTAATCTGAAATAAATTAATTCAAGTAGTCATTTTTGGAAGTGATTTCACTCAAATTCTTTCATAGTAATTTGAAATGGAAAGAAGGAAGAATTCATCAATGAACGTTCACTATATTCTCATATTTGTGAAAAGTTCAAAAGATTGTGCTGATTGAAAAAAGATCCTTAATTTTACATTTGTTGAATTTGAATCATAAATACTAGTTTAGAAGACTTACTGGTTTTTCCACAACAGAAACAGATCTTCAGCAACTACAACTTGGTCCTCACAAAGCGGGTAAACTCCATTTGTCATAACCAAAGTATCATTTAGGGATGCAGAGCATTTTATCTATTGTCTAATGTGGAAAAACTTTGTTTTCTTGCATCCATAATTGTGTATTCATATAGTAAGGGTTAGGGTTAAGGAGGAGGACAAACTAATGGGCTTACATGCTTATTAACAACCCTAATGGGTGGACCCGACCCAATAGATATTTCCAACAATAACTATTTGACGTAAGTAGAAAATGAAGAAGAATTTGTTTTTGAGATTGGTGTTATAAAGTTAGATCATGCTCATATAAGTTTAGAAGAAGAACTGATTAGCGACTTTTGCAGCAAAATGAGACTTAAAAATTGGTTGTTAAGATATGGATGCAAACTATAAAGAATAATTCTCTCATTACACACATTTGTTAGTATTATATATGTTGGAAAACTATATGCACAACGGAAGCATACCATAATCATACTACTTACATGAATAATAGACAACAAATAGTTTATGCTAGAACATATATAATCATTCTAGATCACATAAAGTTTTTGAAATTTAATTCAAGGATTACCTCTTAAAGCGTGAGCAGATACCTTCAATCAAATCCACAAGCTAGAACCTTCAAACGAATCCACAAGCTAGTCCACAAATTGGACAACAGTTCTGCAATCTTCTACAGTGATCCCAAGTTCACTTCCGAACTCTCTCAATACTTGGGTGGGCAAGTATTTTATATATAAGTTATCTCTTTCAAAGGTTAGAAGAATCCCTATTTATAGAGATTTCTTCCTAGTCCAAGGAGAAGGAATACCATGTCTTTCCTATGTACATCTCCCTTTCCTTAGAATAGAAAAAGTCACGTCATTCTCCCTTTCCTTAGAATAGAAAAAGTGATATACTTCTCCCTTACCTTAGAATAGAGAAATACACATATTTCTCCTTTTTCCCTTTAGAATAGACTCTGAGTTCTAGTTAAATATGGGCACGGTAGGGACCACAAAATTAATTACTAAGGCTTTCTTTTATGAAAATAATTCCAAATAATTAATTTGATTTATTCTTACCATAATAAATTACAAATAATTCCACTAGAAATTTGTAATTGCACTCCTCTATTTATATTTCGAAATTCTCCGTTAAACACATATGTAATTTTCCATGTTAAGATTACAGATACTAATCAATAAATTACTGACTAACTTAATTCAACGATCAATTTCCTTTAGAGCACTGCTTAACTTATTTCATTTGCCGGATTCTAAATCCACTTGCAAGGTTTTGACACGATGAAAACTTTTAAGCTTTTCAAAAAGGCATATCATCAATCTCTATATCGAGACATGGATTCCGTCAACTAACTTATTATTTCACCAATATCATCATCCAATCTTCCAGGAATATTGACCCATCTTAGAATCTCACATTTTAATAAATCAAAACGAAAATTAGCATATACAAATCATAATAGTTATATCAGGATTAAGATTATAAGTACATTTAATAGTTTAGAGAATATGCTTTTGTCAGTCAGTCTAAATCAATTATCTCTACTCGGTCCCGTTCAATACATACAAAATGCACTAGCACAAGAAGTTGGAAAATATACCATTCCCATAATCAAGATAAACTACATATAATCTTGTGCTACAATCGTACCGATGGCATGTCCAATTCCCATCTTAGATTGTGAACAAAAAAACTTTATACTTATAAGAACCGATGATTTAATTTCTATGTATAAGCTTAAACTTTATACACTAAATCATCTACTATATAAGTAAACAGACACCATAAACGAATATATGATCTATTAAAATGAATAAATAATTATTCTATAATAAATACTTTATCTAAACATGTGGTTAATAGTATACATCCCAACAATCTCGCACTTAGACTTTTAACCATCACGATTGTTATAATGTACTATATCTAAATGCATGGTTAATAGTATATACCCTAACAATCTCCCACTTAGACTGTTAACAATGCATTTACAACTTTCACAAATATTCCTTTTATATGTCTTATCAAAAGGATCTTACCAAGTTGTTTTCTTATGCAACTTCGTCTATTAATGTTGAGTTGTAACTTATCGTTTTAGTATTAGATCTTCAGAGGCCCTATCATGAAACCTTTCAAAAGTTTACTTCTTTACATGAGTTCTATCATGAAAGTCCTCTTAAACATACAAAACCAATCAATCTTCGTTATGATTCTCCCACTACGACTAAGTATTACTACAATAGTCACACTTTCATGTTCTTGAGTCTTAATATTTTCCTTAAAACCTTTCGGTAATGAAATATTAACAACTGTTTCATGTAGTGTTCTTTAATTTGCCCAACATCACTTTCACTACTTGAGGTAGTAGTATTGTTATGTCTAGTAACGTTTCTCCCACTATGTAAATGCAATGAAACGTCAATTCTGACATACCGGTTAGATGTTTTTGAGTGTCTGAATTTACAACTGACTCATTTGTTATTTCTTTGTTCAGTTCCTGCAAAACAAGTTTTCTTCTAGGAGCATGGATTACTAAATGGTCCTTTTCTAGAAATCTGACAATTGTCTTAACAATTGCCTTATTTTCTTTAGGACAATAAATAAACCTTCTTTCATTCTTTTTGGGTATCCAATTAATACACACATTTCATTCCTGATTGGATAGGAATTGAATTCAAATGTGATATGTAGTTCTTATAACATATCCCAAAAGAAACAAAACAACAATGAATAATCCAATTATTAATCTTATCATCTTCATAAAAGTCTATTTATTTTCTCTTTTACACCAATATATTGTTGAGTGTCTGGTGTAGACAATTGAAATGCAATTATTCTATCAGATAAGTGACTCATCAGCTCTGCAGAGAGGTATATGTCACTACAATAAAATTGCAGTGACTTTATAGATTTTTCATGATGTTATTTTCATTTGTCTTAAAATTTTGAGTTTATAAAGACATTCAGACTTACAAAACATCAAAAATATAAATTCATATCATGAGTAACCTTCTGAAAATCTCATAATACTCAAATTCACCTCTTGCCTGAATGATCATTTACCGCACAAATCAGAATAGATTAATTCTAACTTATCACTGCCTTTATTTCCTTTTTAAGAGGAAAGGTCTCTTAGTCATTTTTTTTATAAGCATGACTCACATGTTGGTAGTGACTTCACTTTCAATGAACCATTATGTCCATTCTTTAATCAACTTCAAAGTTCTATCCAGAATAAATGACGCAAACGCTAGTCTACAAATAAGTTTCATTCAATTTAAAAGATATTTTCTCTTTTGAGATAGATAAGTATTCAATTCATGAGAAAAAAAAATCATGCATCAATATACAATAAGAGATAACATATTTATCAAACTCAAAAGAGTTACAAGAAAAATATATTTAGTGTCCATCTCTTATTTAGATAGAGACCAAAAATAATTTCATTCTAACATGAATATATATAATGCAATTTTTTTGAATTAATATCTTATCTCTATCGAAGTAAATACTTGAGTAGTATTAAGTAAGTCTGTAAAGTCTATTGGGAATTTGAGATATAATACATTAAATATGTCATAATATGTCGAATAATCCTAATTAACAAAATTCAGGGCTCATTTATACATATATATCCACACATCTTGAATTGCCAATCGATCGGATTGTAGAACTACTCATGCAATGCACATGTACAATGACCGATATTCACTTCATAAACTTATACAGATCTAACTCAGATATAGAGTATACTATTAGTTTGAGTCAAGTGAAAATCACCCTAGTTACATTGATTCAATCATATATCACTTAGTTTAGGAGAGTTAATACAGATTATCAAAACTAGCAATTAAATTCTTAGTGACTTGTATTAATTTCATCCGATATGGAGGAAGGTCTAAACCAGCACATGAAACTAACACTTCACTACTATTTAATCTTGGTAATCAAGGGAGGGATCCCTATAACCAAATATGGCCAAAAACTCATATAACGATCAAATATACTTCTTAGTAGGTCGTTCTTATGAATCTACCAAATTTCAGACCAATCAGAGTCCCTATTTTCGAATTCCAAAACTATGATCAATTTGGTTGAAAATGTTGTTTGGCCAAAATGAAATTAATTTTTTTTTGGAGTTCGAAAATTGTTATCACCTATCAGCATTTGTGAAATAGATACACGAATCAAGAACAAAGAACAAAATTCTAAAACTATTTACATCATCTGAATACTATTTTAAAAAAATCAGCATGTTTATGTATACATTGAACATAAAAATTTCAAAACACATCTCATGGATATCCATGCATCTTGAACGATAAATTTTGATGAAAAATAAGTACTCATGCAACCTACATATGTGATGTCATATATTCACTCCCACAAATTTAGAACAAAAGCTAGCTTAGATGGATAGTACTATATGTTGATTTATGTCAAGTGAATATCATTATCCCTAGATCATTGATCTAATCAAATATTACTCAGATAGGGAGAGTCAATACAAATCATCAAAACTAGAATTAAATTTTAATGACTTGTATTAATTTCATCCGATATGGAGGAGGTCTAAGCCAACACATGAACTTAATACTTCACTAAAATTTAGTTATGAAGACCATAGAGAACAATCTCTATCACCACTGTATCATAGTTGAGTAATTTTCATTTAAATTAATTTTCAAGATACAAGAAAAAGTTTATCCAAAAACATCATATGAACACCTCAAATTACAAATCATTGTATAACAATGAGTATTCTTAATTTGATTGTTTGTGATGAACCTACTGAGTTTCTGATCAATCAGAGTTCAAAAATAATATTTATCTCCAAAGCTATGATCAAATTCAGATTCAAACGATTTAAGAAAATAATCAGATCCATATCCTTATCATATATCAATTCATGTTAACTCATCACGTGTAATCATTTACCACATTTAACATAAATAAAACATATATAAAGTATTATATTCATACTAAATCACATTTTAATTCCAAAGAACGACTTAAAAACCATTTTAAGGGCCTCAAAACTATAACCACATAGCAATGAGTATTTCTTATTAGTACGTCATCAATGAACTTACCAAATTTACAGGTCAATTGGAGTCTATAAAAAATAATTTCCAAAGCTATGACCAAATTCAAATTCAAGTGGATTAAGTATCTTTAGGAATTAACACAATATGAATTTATCATATTCAGATCAAATTTTAATCCGACAAACTACCTAAAACCCATCTAAATAATTTTCAATGGAACCATCAAGTTTCAAGTCAATCAAAGATCAAGAAATCCATGACCACCTAAATTATGATCAAATTTGAAAAATAATCGTTTTAGACATAGTTAAAGATTAAAATGACATGATTCAGATTTTCATTCTCTTTTTTATAATTATCTCATGAGCATGAAACATACGTTGTGTCCTTCCTTTGGCTAAGACACTCAATACCATCTTATAATAAATTATTCTCTAAATTAATACACTTGAGAATCCAAGATAATATGTTTCTCTTTTGAGTGAAAACCTCGATATCTCTAGTTATGAATTAATTAAGCATTACTAGTATTTTAAGGTAAATCA
>NW_006238950.1:1373316-1388178 GCF_000226075.1 Solanum tuberosum | reverse complement strand
TCAAATTCAAGTGGTTTAAGTATCTTTAGGAATTAAAACAATATGACTTTATCATATTTAGATCAAATTTTAATCCGACAAACTACCTAAATCCATCTAAATAATTTCTTATGGAACCATCAAATTTCAAGTCAATCAGAGATCAGGAAATTCATGACCACCTAAACTATGATCAAATTTGAAAAATAATCATTTTAGACATAGTTAAAGATTAAAATAACTTGATTCAGATTTTCGTTCTCTTTTTATAATTAACTCATGAACATGAAACATACGTTGTGTCCTTCCTTTGGCTAAGACACTCAATACCATCTTATAATAAATTATTCTCTAAATTAATACACTTGAGAATCCAAGATAATATGTTTCTCTTTTGAGTGAAAACTTCGATATCTCTACTTATGAATTATTAAGCATTACTAGTATTTTAAGGTAAATCACCATTAATGTAAATAAATATTTACCACTAATATTCACTTAGAATAATTTATACATGATGAATTGAGAATCTTCTAATTACTCAAATAAATAGATCATTTTAGTGAATCCTATTTATTAATCACAATTTTCAATTCATGTAGTACAAAATATATTATCACATGTATAAAGTATAAAGAATTTTCAACGATTTCAAATAAATAAACCACTTAAGTGATAACTATTTATTAACCAAAAAATTCTTAATTTATATAAATTGATACATACATACATACATACATACACACACACACATATATATATGTAATGAATAATATGCTCAATAAATTATTGAACAAAAAGAAAAAAAATAATCCAATTGACCTGAAGAGTGACTGCCCCCGCCACTTAATAAGGTTTGGAGTCAACAATTAGTCAAGAACAAATTTTATAAAGTTAAAAAAATAATTCACATTCAGTTCAATGATAATTTGTTCATCAACAACCTCTATGATTCCCTTTCTTATCAAGCTTTGCAAATTTGATGTGTGTATATATATATATATATATATATATGTATGTATGTAATGAATAATATGCTCAATTAATTATTGAACAAAAAGAAAAAAAATAATGCAATTGACCTGAAGAGTGACTGCCCCCGCCACTTAATAAGGTTTGGAGTCAATAATTAGTCAAGAACAAATTTTATAAAATTAAAAAAATACTTCACAATCAGTTCAATGATAATTTGTTCATCAACGACCTCTATGATTCCCTTTCTTATCGAGAATTGAAAATTTGATTGATTAATAAGAAACAACCCAAACAATTGCAACTAGCCGCCAAAAATATAAAATATTACATGTGCAGAAGTTCAAAATTTAATTTATTAAATAAAAGAAGTCCATTGAACTTTAACTTTTCTTTGAACTGATGAAATGTTTTCAATTTGGGTTCCATTAAATTAAAAATAAAGGACTTTGAATAAGCATTAGGACAAGTGTTTACTATTGTTGTCCCTTCCCACGTGAAAGAGAAAAAATGTCACCAATACGTTTTGCCCTCTTGATCATCTCACAATTTAAGAGTGCATGTACTTTAGCCAACGAATCAAAAGCCTTCAAGTTTCATTTGATTCGTTCTTTTCGCGATAAAAATATATTTACCAACCACGAATCATACATACAATTGCACATACATATATTTTATGTTATCTATAAAGATGTAAGTATAACTCTTGATGCCAATTGTTGGAAAACTATATGCACTGCGGAAGCATTTCATAATTGTAACACCCCAGAAAATTTTTCGAACTAAGACTCGAACCGTTCTTCGTAGTGAGTGAGATTTTACCAAGGAATTAAAAATTTCTTAAGTGTTAAGGTCACTAGATGTATCACCTTGAGTTCCAAAAAGAATTAAATTGGAAATAGCAAAATCTAAAATTTTGCAAGTTAAGCTAAGTATGAGTTTTGGGTCGACTTCTAACGACCCTAACTCATAGCTAATGATAATTTAGATGTGATACTAGATACCGTAGAAAAGATCTTTGAATTATCTTTCCAACGCTGCCAAGTTTACTAAGCTTCGAGGTCGGATGAGTGAGATATGACCTTTTGAAGTTAGGCTGTCCAGTTAAGGAAAGTTAGCCGGAAATAGTAAGGGGTATTTTAATCTTTTCCTTATCCAAACAGATTTAAGTCGTTTTTAGTAATATTTTCAAGGGTCTAATCCTATTAGGTTCAGTTTTATAATCCTAAAAATTAGCCTAGGGTTTTAGTTGAGAGTTCAAGAACAGAAAAGAAGAGAGAAGAGGAGAAAAGAGAAAGGATCGAAGCGTTCGTCGAAATTCTTGAGAGTTGTTACGGATTGTCGCCATGGGTTTGATCCCTAAGAGGTATGTAACCTTCCATAGTGTTGGGTTCGTTCACCCGCACGCCAAACATGATTTTCATATTTGAATTCTTCCTTAAAGATTGAAAGTTTTAAGTTATTGATGGGTGTTCTTGAAGTTTCATAGCAAAGAATTTCGTCGAGTTTTCTAGGTTGGGGCCTGGCGCGATGCGCCAGCCAGAGTGCCCCAAACCCTTCTTTGAAGTTTAGGGGCTGGCGCCCCACGCCACTCAGAGCGCCAGGGTCGCCTGCCCCATCCAGTTTGTCTTTGGTTTCTCCGTTTGAGTTCGTTTAAAGTGCACCTTCATTCCTTTTAGATTCTAACTACTCTAAGCTACTTCTAAACACCTAAAATCATTCCTAACTTGATCATAACCTTGAATTCATAATTAAAATTCAAGTTAGAGTTGAGAGTTAAGTTTTGAGAATTTTTTTAAAACATTCTAAGAAAGTCCCTTTGAGTCCTTTTGTGGTGTCTTCTACAACTTCTAGTAACTTGTTTCAAGATTCGAGTAAGTGAGCATGACAGTGAGGAGAATTTATTCATGAGTCTACTTGGTCATCATGAGATCTTTCATAGCATGAACCATAACTCTTGAATTCATAATTCACATTAAAGAGAGAGTTAAGAGTAGAGTTCAAGAAAGCCTTTGAGTTCGATTGTAAACCCTTTGAGATCAACCATTGATTTGAACTAGGTTTTGAGGAAGTAAGTAGGAGAATGAGAAGAGTCATCTACGCGGTTTCCATATTGATATTTTGACCCTTGAGTCGAGTCATTCATGCCCATAACTTCCGCATGAAATCCATTAGTTTAGTATCTTTGAAAGGAGTAGTATCCCCTTGTCCTAAGTCTTAAGTATTGAGTTTCTAACCCATTTGAGATTACATTCCTAATCATGGGATTATTACATGTTACCCATGAAGTTTGAGTTGGGTTATTCATGTCCGTAATTCCGCATGAACTTTATAAGTCGAACAATCTTGAGATGAGAAGTATCTTTGAGTCCTTGAGTTGAGTAGTTCATGCTCATAATTCCGCATGAGCCCTCTGAGTTGAGCATTCTTGAAATGAGTAGTATAATTGAATTTCTTGAGTTCCAAGTATTGAGTTCTATCTTTGGTTATTGAAAACCTTGCATTGAGTCGTTCATGTCCATAATTCGGCATGAACCATATTTTAAGAAGTCTTTTACAAATATTTAAACTTTGTTTTAAGACTTAAGCTTTGAAGTTGAGTAAAGAGTAAGAGTAAAGTTCATTTTCTTTAAAATGATATATGGGAACTAAGTAATCCCAAAAGTAAATGTTTTCACATTTAAGATGAGAGGAAACTGAGATTTCCAAAAGAGTTTTGAGCAAGAAAGGGAACCTCAATTCCAAGATAGCTTTTAAGCTAAGTTTTGAGTAATTATCTCAAAACAAAGAAAAAAGTTGTTTTAAAAACATATGAGCTAAGTATATTTTTGGGAGTAGTATTGAGCATCGATATGGGGATGCGAGTTTACATTAACTCAAAAATCCATAAACCATGTAGCCATCATGGGTATTAATAGGTCATACTTTTTACATGATCACATAAGTTAAGCTAGTGGATCCACTAAATTAAGCGTTCTATATAACGACAAAGTATATAACAGTTCAGGCAGCGTGGGCAAGACGCCGTATCATCACTTAGGCTCATAGTGGTGGTTGTCGGTTAGAGAATCTCCCACATAAAATATATTACTTTATTGTATAAGTAAAGTTAAGTTTGTTATTGCATTTTCTTTAACGAACTAAGTTGTTTTTACTGTTTATAAAGCTTTCCATATATTGCATGTATATTAGTGCTTTATATTGAGTTGAGTACCCAGAGTCGAGTATCATATCTTTGAGTTGAGTATCTAATCTGTGAGTTGAGTATCTTATCCTTGAGTACTTCTGAGTTGAGTAAGTTGAGTAGTTTTGAGTATCCTTTATTATTCCTTGAGTGGAGTAAGTTTGAAAGGAGGTAAGTATGTTTCCACATTTTATCAAGTTCAAGCTTAGGTTTATGTTTTAGAATTCCCTTTACATGCTCGTACATTCCACGTACTGAGCCGTTTGTCTTGCATCTTCTATTGATGCAGACACAGGTATTTAGGATCATCAACAGGAATTTCGTTGATACATCTAAGAGTTCGAGTTAGGTATGGTGAGCCTCTTAATCGTGCAATAGAGATATGTCATAGAGACTTATTCTAACTCGTGCGTTTCTCAGAATCGTTCGACTACCCATCATACTAGAGGTGGTTGAAAAGAAGAGTCAGTTCTTTGTCGATGAATTGTTCTTAGCAAGAGTTTTGAGGAAGTAATGAGACTCCAAAGGGGCCTAAGAGAAGTCCGAAAGTAAGTTAAGTGTTCAGTTTCAGAGGAATGCTATTCATTTGAATTGTGCGTTTGAGCTACAAGTGAGTTGTACTCTTTTCCTTAAGCCTTGTTTCAGTTGAGATCCTTATGAGGAAGTATGTTTAGAGCTTGGGTAGTATTTTCACCCTGAAGGGTAACATGAGTTATGAGATCATGATCAATAGTAGTAAAAGAGCCCACAGTTAGAGGAAAGTATGTAGAGGTTTAGTAATCTAAGTAAGGGAGATGGTGTTATGATAAGCTATGTTACTATAGTCATGTACTTAGTAAGTTAGTAATGAGGAGTTTTCCCTTATGGGTAGACTAAGAAGTGATGAGTTGTGAAGATTCCATCATAGGAGGTAGAGTGTGTTGTAGCTTGAAAGGAGTTGGTGATGAAGTGTCATTGTGTAGGAAATGACTACGTGTAAGTGGTGAATAAAAGAGAAAGAGTATTCATGAGGTTATAGATCTAAGCTAGGCTTATGATTTTTGAGGGAGAGCCCATAATATTCAAAGTGTAATAGAACTAATTAGGCACTGATATATAGTGAATGAGTGAATAGTACTTATTTTGCGAAATCAAAGGTGATTGTAATTGTAAGTATGAAGGCTAAGAGGTGACGATTGACTATTTGTTATAAGATCCTAGTAGACGAGTGCTTATGGATTTGTATCTAGTAGTTGTAAGTTAGTATAGTAAGCGAGCAATCATATTAATATTTGGGTTTAGTCATAAACATTAAGCTTGAATTTGAGATAAGTGTCATGATAAAAGGAATGGCAACATGAGTGTGATGATGTTAGTCTTTAGATTTGATCTAGTAGACTTGACATAGAGTAGGTGAGGAATTGATATGTTGCTGCAATGAATGTGAGTAGTACAAGTAGGAGACCCTAACCTTTAGATAAGGGCAGTGAAGTGTGGCTATGTCACAAGAGTAACGAGAGAAGTAAGAGGTGTACCAAGAGGGTATATAATTAGAAGAGGTTAAGAGAAACACCTTAGAAAGAGGTCTTAGTACTTGCTTAATGAGAGCTTGGTAGTCATGATATAAAATTCTCCCAAGTGTTAGATTAAAAGAAGCGGTAGACCATTTAGAGATGATGTAATATGTCCATAGCTTTCAACTGTTAGCTTTAGACCTAAGGGGGAGATGATACGATGGGAAATCAAGTCAAGTGTTGAGAATAATATAGTAATGAGTTCCAAAGGTTATGGTAGAGATCTTTTCATAGGTCCTTTTAGTAATGTAGTGATGTTAGAAAGAGAAGGTTAATGATCCTATCGTGATGATGATGGTGTGATAGTTCCATCTAAGGTTGTGAATAAGGATGAAGATTAGAATGAGTTTTTACTATGATAAATATATAAATGAGAGCCCTTAGTTGGCTTTGAAGAAGTTTGTTAGTAGGAATCCATGGAGTTGCTAGAGTACTAAGCTCCAATGTGGTGGTAAAGAGTAATAGCCTTGGGATGAGATTCCCTATAGAGAGGTGTAGAACCCGAACCTAAAGAATTGGGTTAAGATTGAATATAATAAGAGTATACCATTATACTCAAACCTTAGTAAGAGTAACCTCGTTCCATACCCAGTCCAGTCGTCATTCGAGGACAAATGATTCCAAGGGGGATATATTGTAACACCCTAGAAAAATTTTCAAACTAAGACTCGAACCGTTCTTCATAGTGAGTAAGATTTTACCGAGGAATTAAAAATTTCTTAAGTGTTAAGGTCACTAGATGTATCACCTTGAGTTCCAAAAAAGAATTAAATTGGAAATAGCAAAATCTGAAATTTTGCAAGTTAAGCTAAGTATGAGTTTTGGGTCGACTTCAAACAATCATAACTCATATATCATGATGATTTAGGTGTGATACCAGATACCGTAGGAAATATCTTTGAATTATCTTTCCAACACCGCCAAGTTTGATAAGTTTGAGGTCAGATGAGTGAGATACGACCTTTTGAAGTTAGGCTGTCTAGTTAAGGAAATTTAGCCGAAAATAGTAAGGGGTATTTTAGTCTTTTCCTTATCAAAACAGATTTAAGTCTTCATTAGTAATATTTTTAAGGGTCTAATCCTATTAGGTTAAATTTTATAATCCTAAAATTAGCATAGGGTTTTAGTTGAGAGTTCAAGAAGAGAAGAAGAAGAGAAAAGAGGAGAAAAAAGGATAGGATCAAGCGTTCGTTGAGATTCTTGCGTCTTGTTGCGGATTTTCGCCATGGGTTTAACCCCTAAGAGGTATGTGAGTTTCCATTGTATTGGGTTTGATCACCCATATGACAATCATATTATTTTCAGTGAAATTTCATTCATAAAGTTGAAAGATTAGAGTTCTTGATGAGTTCTTGATAGGTGTTCTTGAAGTTCTTTCTAAATCATGTTGTGTTGGGTTTTTGATGATTTCTTGATATCAAAGTTAGTGCTTTAAGGGATGTATTGAGTAGTTAGAGTGTACTTATGTTAAGTAATCAATTCTAAGTGATTGGGGAAGAAACCGTTCGATTCTAGGCGAAAGAGGGTGAGAAAATGAGCAAAGAATTTCGTCGAGTTTTCTGGGTTGGGGCCTAGTGCGATGCGCCAGCCAGAGTGCCCCAAACCCTCCTCTGAAGTTTAGGGGCTGACGCCCCTCGCCACTCAGAGCGCCAGGGTCGCCTGCCCCATCCAGTTTGTCTTCGGTTTCTCCGTTTGAGTTCGTTTAAAGTGCACCTTCATTCCTTTTCTATTCTAACTACTATAAGCTACTTCTAAACACCTAAAATCATTCCTAAATTGATCATAAACTTCAATTCATAATTAAAATTCAAGGTAGAGTTTAGAGTTAAGTCTTGAGAGTTTTTTTAAACATTCTAAGAAAGTCCCTTTGAGTCCTTTAGTGGAGTCTTCTACAACTTCTAGTAACTTGTTTCAAGATTCGAGTAAGTGAGCATGAGAATGAAGAGAATTTATTCATGAGTCTACTTGGTCATCATGAGACCTTTCATAGCATGAACCATAACTCTTGAATTCATAATTCACATTCAAGAGAGAGTCAAGAGTAGAGTTCAAGAAAGCCTTTGAGTTCGATTGTGAATCCTTTGAGATCAACTATTGATTTGAACTAGGTTTTGAGGAAGTAAGTAAGACAATGAGAAGAGTCGTATACGGGAGTTCCATATTGATATTTTGACCCTTGAGTCGAGTTATTCATGCCCATAACTTCCGCATGAACATCATCAGTTTAGTATCTTTGGAAGGAGTAGTATCCTCATGTCCTAAGTCTTAAGTAGTGAGTTTCTAACCCATTTGAGATTACATTCTTAATCATGGGACTATTACATGTTACCCATGAAGTTTAAGTTGGGTTATTCATGTCCATAATTCCGCATGAACTCTATAAGTCAAACAATCTTGAGATAAGAAGTATCTTTGATCCTTGAGTTGAGTAGTTCATGCTCATAATTCTGCATGAACCCTCTGAGTTGATCATTCTTGAAATGAGTAGTATCATTGAAGTTCTTGAGTTTCAAGTATTGAGTTCTATCTTTGGTTATTGAAAACCTTGCATTGAGTTGTTCATGTCCATAATTTGGCATGAACCATATTTTAAGAAGTCTTTTACAAATATTTAAACTTTGTTTTAAGACTTAAGCTTTGAAGTTGAGTAAAGAGTAAAAGTAAAGTTCATTTTCTTTAAAATAATATGTAATAGTAAATGTTTTCACATTTAAGATGAGAGGAAACTGAGATTTCCAAAAGAGTTTTGAGCAAGAAAGGGAACCTCGATTCCAAGAGAGCTTTTAGTCTAAGTTTTGAGTAATTATCTCAAACCAAAGAAAAAAGTTGTTTCAAAAACATATGAGCTAAGTATATTTTTTGGTGTAGTATTTGTAACACCCCTAAATACTAACCAAGAGTCGCATGTCGATTTACCGTTGCTTAATTACTAGAATATGTTTTAGTCTCATTTTGGGAACTTGAAATGTTGTGATAATTGCTAACTTGCTTAACATAAATTGTGATCGTAATTTAAGATATGGTATAACGGTATTTTCGTAATATACTAATTAGAATTATGTATAACTTTAAAAGGAGATGAGGGATATATATAGGTGTATATGTATGCATTTTGGGTAGCACACAACTATTTGGGCAGCCCTTTTTGGAGACAGCTGTACAAGTGATAAACATCACTTGTGTGACTATATATATTTTCACCTCCTTGAGTTAATTCATGTTTTCCAAGTCTAAAAACCTTAGAGCCTTCATAATCAGTTGTTCTTCAAAATTACAAAAGAAAAACTTGGCCCTTTTGGCTGGAATTCACGAACACACACTTCTTGTTGGTAAGTGACAAAATCTATTTTTGAGCTGGGTAGTGTTTGGTATTTTATGCATATCTCTCGCTCTAGAACTTAGTTTACAGTGAATAAATATGATTTGGAAAGATAATTCGTAGACCTACAATGCTTATGTTTATGTAAAACTCTTATTTAGCTGTTATGGATTCGAAATATGGGAGGCAACATAGGACAAGTTCTGTCCAGATTTTGGAATTTCAAATCCTGTATGAACAACTGTTAGTGTTTTGACTATATCATGTTATACAAAATATATTTTGCGGTGATTCTTGTTTATTTTCAACCTTAAGAGATGTAGCTACATATTTCATGAAGGCTATAAAGTCTAGTTTTGCCGTTTTCCTTTTCAAATCTAAGTTGCGACATGAGGTACTAGGCTGGCCAGAATCACTGTTTTGGGAGCATAGTTGTGTTTGTACAGGATAATCTTACTTGTGATGATAATACTGTTTTACATCAATATTATTGTGCTGCTAGGGATTAAAGAAGTTATTTAATTGTATTTTAAAGGTTGTATATACTCGTGAACCAGTTGAGGACCTTGATACATTGGTTGGTCTATGGTTTGAACTCTTGAAGTTGTGTTGGACTGTTTCTTTGCTAAAGCACTGAGGTTTGTGTATAAACTTGTATTTGTACTCTTTTAACTACTGGTATATCTGAAGGTTGATCTTGGTACCTTGGTTACCTCTTGTCACTTTGCATTGTCGTGTTGGTATCCTTTAAGACGTTAAAGATGCTTGTGTAACTCGCCCACTTGTACGGATTGCTTGATCACTTGGCACTCTTGTTGGGACCTTGTCCTTCTTGTGGCTGTGACTTTGTCACTGTTGGCATGCCTCTTGATTCGAATCATTTGCCATCTTGACTCTGGATTTTTAGTCCGTCTTAAGAATGGAAGTTGTCCATTTTAAGTATGAACTAGAAAGCCATTTTTAATGCGGTTCTTGGTTCTCTTGATTATTGGGCTTTGACCCTTCTTGATACAGGGCGTCGGCTCTTCTCGATACTTGATTGTGCTTGGTGTGAAGACATGATGTACATATTGGGCGAGCCTTGTTATTGAATCTTTTGAAAAATGGTACTATGAGCGTTCTTGACACTTGGACCTCTAAATATCGAACTTGATACTCTTGATATATTGTTTACTTGATTTATTTATTATGTTCGATTATTCTGCTCATGACTTGAGAAAGGTAGTTTTGTGAATCTGATGGCTCCGAACCTATAGTTTTTATACCATTATGCTATATGCTTAGCGATAGTTGTTTCTATCGTAGGGAATGATCGAGAGGAGGCATGAAGATGGCCATTGGTGATGGAAGATCACAATTGCATATAGGCATCTATATTTTGTATAAACCTTGGGACTTGTACATGATCTATGTGGTGTATATTTACATGAAATTTTGAGGACTACTGTGATCATGCCACCATGGGTTGTAATATAAGTATGACTCTATGTTTTGTTCTTTTGGGGTGTGTAAGCCCATGCCTTGTAATATGCTAAATTTTCCACTAATTTTGAATGATTGTGTGAAACATGAACCACATAGTTTGGGTACTCGAATGTTGGTAATATTCTTTTTATATCATTTTTACTAGTGTGAGGACAATATATATATATGCAAAAATCTCGTGAGTTATAGACTTATATTATTCCGTAAGGGTCGTTACAGTATTGAGCACCGATATGGGGATGCGAGTTCATATTAACTCAAGTCTCCATAAACCATGTAGCCATCGTGGGTATTAATGGGTCATACTTTTTAGATGATCACATAAGTTAAGCTAGTGGATCCACTAAGTTAAGCGTTCTATATAACGGCAAAGTATATGACAGTTCTGGCAGCGTGGGCAAGACGCTGTATCACCACTTAGGCTCATAGTGGTGGTTGTCAGTTAGAGAATCTCCCACATAAATTATATTACTTTATTATATAAGTAAAGTTAAGTTTGTTATGGCATTTTCTTTAACGAACTAAGTTGTTTTTACTGTTTATAAAGCTTTCCATATATTGCATGTATATTGTTGCTTTATATTGAGTTGAGTATCCAGAGTCGAGTATCATATCTTTGAGTTGACTATCTAATCTGTGAGTTGAGTATGTTGTTCTTGAGTACTTCTGAGTTGAGTAAGTTGAGTAGTTTTGAGTATCCTTGAGTATTCCTTGAGTGGAGTAAGTTTGAAATGAGGTAAATATGTTTCCACTTTTTATCAAGTTCAAGCTTATGTTTATGTTTTAGAATTCCCCTTACATGCTCGTACATTCCACGTATTGAGCAATTTGGCCTGTATCTTCTCATGATGCAGACACGGGTATTCAGGATCATCAACAGGAGGTTTGTTGATACATCCAAGAGTTCGAGTTACCTATGGTGAGCCTCCTTGCTTCCGGAGGATTTCATTTACCTTTCAGTTTAGTCAGGATGTCGTGGGTCTTGTCCCAACTTCAATCTTTACCAGTTAGAGGCTTCATAGATAGTCAATATAGTTGAGAAGTCCGTATTATTCATTTATTTTATTAAATATTTTAAAGACTTAAGTTGCCTATTTTATGGCGAGTTGAATATTATTTTTAAATTCAGAGTATTCCATTTGAGTTTAAGTTTTATATTTCAGTTTCATGGATTTTTCTTCAGCCTTTAAGCTTTTGTATGCCTGAGTTAGTCTTCCGCTTATAGTCAACCTGGATGAGGGTTCACTTGGGGACCAACAATGGTTCTCAAGTGCCGACCACGTCCAGGGTGTAGGCTCGTGTCGTGACAAACTTGGTATCAGAGCACATAATTCAAGTGTCCTAGGGTGTCTATGAAGCCGTGTCAAGTAGGATCTTGTTTATGGTTGCGAGGGCCCCACTTCTATAAATGAGGGACTGCAGACATTTAAGAAAAAATTCCCTTCTTTCATACTCTTAATCGTGCAATAGAGATGTGTCGTAGAGACTTATTCTAACTAGTGCGTTTCTCAGAATCGTTCGACTACCCATCATACTAGAGGTGGTTGAAAAGAAGAGTCAGTTCTTTGTTGATGAGTTGTTCTTAGCAAGAGTTTTGAGGAAGTCATGAGACTCCAGAGGGGCTTAAGAAAAGTCCAAGAGTAAGTTAAGTGTTCAGTTTCAGAGGAATGCACCCATATTCATTTAAATCATGCGTTTGAGCTAAAACTGAGTTGTACTCTTTTCCTTAAGCCTTGTTTCAGTTGAGATCCTTATGAGGAAGTACGTTTAGAGCTTGGGTAGTATTTTC
Source organism: Solanum tuberosum (assembly GCF_000226075.1). Classification (NCBI taxonomy): domain Eukaryota; kingdom Viridiplantae; phylum Streptophyta; class Magnoliopsida; order Solanales; family Solanaceae; genus Solanum; species Solanum tuberosum. The sequence goes on along the minus strand of NW_006238950.1, from coordinate 1,375,897 downwards.
ACCCTGAAGGGAAACATGAGTTATGAGATCATGATCAGTAGTAGTGAAAGTTCCCAGAGTTAGAGGAAAGTATGTTGAGGTTTAGTAATCTAAGTAAGGGAGATGTTGTTGTGACAAGCTATGTTACTATAGTCATGTACTTAGTAAGTTAGTAATGAGGAGTTTTCCCTTATGGGTAGACTAAGAAGTGATGAGTTGTGAAGATTCCATCATAGGAGGTAGAGTGTGTTGTAGCTTGAAAGGAGTTGGTGATGAAGTGTCATTGTGTAGGAAATGACTAAGTGTAAGTGGTGAATAGAAGAGAAAGAGTATTCATGAGGTTATAGATCTAAGCTAGGCTTATGATTTTTGAGGGAGAGCCCATAATATTCAAAGTGTAATAGAACTAATTAGGCATTGATTTATAGTGAATGAGTGAATAATACTTATGTTGCGAAGTCAAAGGTGATAGTAATTGTAAGTATGAAGACTAAGAGGTGACGATTGACTATTTGTCATAAGGTCCTAGTGGACGAGTGCTTCTGAATTTGTATCTAGTAGTTGTAAGTTAGTATAGTAAGCGAGAAATCATATTAATATTTGGGTTTAGTCATAAACATTAAGCTTGAATTTGAGATAAGTGTCATGATAAAAGGAATGGAAACATGAGTGTGATGATGTTAGTCTTTAGATTTGATCTAGTAGACTTGATATAGAGTAGGTGAGGAATTGATATGTTGCTGCAATGAATGTGAGTAGTACAAGTGAGAGACCCTAACCTTTAGATAAGGTCAGTGAAGTGTGGCTAAGTCACAAGAGTAACAAGAGAAGTAAGAGGTGTACCAACAGGGTATATAATCAAAAGAAGTTAAGAGAAACACCTTAGAAAGAGGTATTAGTACTTGCTAATTGAGAGTTTGGTAGTCATGAGATAAAATATTCCCAAGTGTTAGATTAAAAGAAGAGGTAGACCATTTAGAGATGATGAAATATGTCCATAGCTTTCAAGTGTTAGCTTTAGACCTATGGGGGAGATGATACGATTGGAAATCAAGTCAAGTGTTGAGAATAATATAGTAATGAGTTCCAAAGGTTATGGTAGATATCTTTTCATAGGTCCAGTAATGTAGTGATGTTAGAAAGAGAAGGTTAATGATCTTATCGTGATGATGATGGTGTGATAGTTCCATCTAAGGTTGTGAATAAGGAGGAAGATTAGAATGAGGTTTTACTATGAGAAATATTTAAATGAGAGCCCTTAGTTGGCTCTGTAGGAGTTTGTTAGTAGGAGTCCATGGAGTTGCTAGAGTACTAAGCTCCAATGTGGTGGTAAATAGTAATAGCCTTGGGATGAGATTCCCTATATAGAGGTATAGAACCCGAACCTAAAGAATTGGGTTAAGATTGAGTATAGTAAGAGTATACCAATATACTCAGACCTTAGTAAGAGTAACCTCGTTCCATACCCAGTCCAGTCGTCATTCGAGGACAAATGATCCCAATGGGGAGATATTGTAACACCCTAGAAAAAATTTCGAACTAATATTCGAACCGTTCTTCGTAGTGAGTGAGATTTTACCAAGGAATTTAAATTTTTTTAAGTGTAAGGTCACTAGATGTATCACCTTGAGTTCCAAAAAGAATTAAATTGGAAATAGCAAAATCTGAAATTTTGAAAGTTAAGCTAAGTATGAGTTTTGATTCGACTTCAAACGATCATAACTCATAGCTCATGATGATTTAGATGTGATACCAGATACCGTAGGAAATATCTTTGAATTATATTTCCAACGCCGTCAAGTTTGCTAAGTTTCAAGGTCGTATGAGTGAGATATGACCTTTTGAAGTTAGGCTGTCCAGTTAAGGAAAGTTAGCCGGAGATAGTAAGGGGTATTTTAGTCTTTTCCTTATCCAAACAGATTTAAGTCGTCTTTAGTAATATTTTTAAGGGTCTAATTCTATTGGATTCAGTTTTATATTCCTAAAATTAGCCTAGGGTTTTAGTTGAGAGTTCAAGAAGAGAAAAGAAGAAGAGAAAAGAGGAGAAAAATGGAGAGGACCAAGCGTTCGTCGAGATTCTTACGTCTTGTTGCGGATTTTCTTCGTGGGTTTAATCCCCAAGAGATATGTAAGCTTCCATAGTGTTGGGTTTGTTCACCCACATGTCATTCATATTATTTTCAGCGAAATATCATTCTTGAAGTTGAAAGATTAGAGTTCTTGATGAGTTCTTGATAGGTGTTCTTGAAGTTCTCTCTAAATCTTGTTGTGTTGGGTTTTTGATGTTTTCTTGAGATCAAAGTTAGTGATTTAAGGGATGTATTGAGTAGATTAGAGTGTACTTATGTGAAGTAATCAATTCAAAGTGATTGGGGAAGAAACCGTTCGATTCTAGGTGAAATAGGGTGAGAAAACGAGCAAAGAATTTCGTCGAGTTTTCTGGGTTGGGGACTGGCGCGATGCCCCCATCAGAGTGCCCCAAACCCTCCTCTGAAGTTTAGGGGCTGACGCCCCACGCCACTCAGAGCGCCAAGGTCGCCTGCCCCATCCAGTTTGTCTTCGGTTTCTCCGTTTGAGTTCGTTTAAAGTGCACCTTCACTCC
>NW_006238950.1:1353373-1373279 GCF_000226075.1 Solanum tuberosum | reverse complement strand
GTCTTTTTGAGGAGTCTTCTACAATTTCTAATAACTTGTTTCAAGACTCGAGCAAGTGAGTACGAGTGAGGAGAATGTATTCATGAGTCTACACTATAATCTAGATCCTTCATATCATTAACCATAACTCTTGAATTCATAATTCACATTCAAGAGAGAGTTAAGAGTAGAGTTCAAGGAAGCCTTTGAGTTCAACTGTGAATCCTTTGAGATCCATCATCGATTTGAGTTAAGTTTTGAGTAAGTAAGTATGAGAATGAGAAGAGTCGTATACATGAGTTCCTTATTGATATTTTGACCCTTGAGTCAAGTCGTTCAGGCCCATAACTTCCGCATGAATTTCATCAGTTTAGTATCTTTGAAAGGAGTAGTATCCCCATGTCCTAAGTCTTAAGTATTGAGTTTCTAACTCATTTGAGATTACATTCCTAATCATGAGACTATTACATGTTACCCATGAAGTTTTAGTTGGGTTATTGATGTCCATACTTCCGCATGAACTCTATAAGTCGAACAATCATGAGATGAGAAGTATCTTTGAGTCCTTGAGTTGAGTAGTTCATGCTCATAATTCCGCATGAACCCTCTGAGTTGAGCATTCTTGAAATGAGTAGTATCATTGAAGTTCTTGAGTTCCAATTATTGAGTTCTATCTTTGGTTATTGAAAACCTTGCATTGAGTCGTTCATGTCCATAATTCGGCATGAACCATATTTTAAGAAGTCTTTTACAAATGTTTAAACTTTGTTTTAAGACTTAAGCTTTGAAGTTGAGTAAATAGTAAGAGTAAAGTTCATTTTCTTTAAAATGATATATGGGAACTAAGTAATCCCAAGAGGAAATGTTTTCACATTTAAGATGAGAGAAAACTGAGATTTCCAAAAGGATTTTGAGCAAGATAGGGAACGTCGATTTTAAGAGAGCTTTTAAGCTAAGTTTTGAGTAATTATCTCAAACCAAAGAAATAAGTTGTTTTAAAAACATATCAGCTAAGTATATTTTTGAGAGTAGTATTGAGAACCGATATTGGGATGTGACTTCATATTAACTCAAGTCTCCATAAACCTTGTAGCCATCATGGGTATTAATGGGTCATACTTTTTAGATGATCACATAAGTTAAGCTAGTGGATCCACTAAGTTAAGCGTTCTATATAACGGCAAAGTATATGACAGTTTTGGCAGCGTGGGCAAGATGTTGTATCACCACTTAGGCTCATAGTGGTGGTTGTCTGTTAGAGAACCTCCCACATAAACTATATTACTTTATTATATAAGTAAAGTTAAGTTTGTTATTGCATTTTCTTTAACGAACTAAGTTGGTTTTACTGTTTATAAAGCTTTCCATATATTGCATGCATATTGTTGCTTTATATTGAGTTGAGTATCCAGAGTCGAGTATCATATCTTTGAGTTGCGTATCTAATCTCTGAGTTGAGTGTCTTATTTTTGAGTACTTCTGAGTTGAGTAAGTTGAGTAGTTTTGAGTATCCTTGAGTATTCCTTGAGTGGAGTAAGTTTGAAAGGAGGTAAGTATGTTTCCACTTTTTATCAAGTTCAAGCTTATGTTTATGTTTTAGAATTCCCCTTCCTGCTCGTACATTCCACGTACTGAGCCATTTGGCCTGCATCTTCTCATGATGCAGAAACAGGTATTCAGGATCATCAATAGGAGCTTCGTTAATACATCCAAGAGTTCGAGTTAGCTATGGTGAGCCTCATTGCTTCCGGAGGATTTCATTTACCTTCAGTTTAGTCAGGATGTCGTGGGTTTTGTCCCGACTTCCATCTTTAACAGTTAGAGGCTTCATAGATAGTCAACATAGTTGAGAAGTTTGTATTATTCATTTATTTTATTGAATGTTTTAAAGACTTAAGTTGCCTATTTTTTGGTGAGTTGAATATTATTTTTATATTCATAGTATTTCATTTGAGTTAAAGTTTTATATTTCAGTTTCATGGATTTTTATTCAGTTTTTAAGCTTTTGTATGCTTGAGTTAGTTTTCCGCTTGTAGTCAGCCAGGATGAGGGTTCGATTGGGGACCAGTAATGGTTCTCGAGTGCCGGCCATGTCCAGGGTGTAGGCTCGGGTCATGAAAATAATCATAATACTTACATGAATAATAGACAACAAATAGTTTATGCTAGAACATATATAATCATTTTAGATCACATAAACTTTTTAAAATTTAATCTATGGATTACCTCTTGAAGCGTGAGCAGATACCTTCAATCAAGTCCAAAAGCTACAACCTTCAAACGAATCTACAAGCTAGTCCACAAATTGGACGGTAGTTCTGCGGTCTTCTACAGTGATCCCAAAATCACTTCCGAACTCTCTCAATAGTCGGGTGGGCAAGTATTTTATATAAAATTTATCTCTTTCAAGGTTTAGAAGAATCCCTATTTACAAAGATTTCTTCCTTGTCCAAGGAGAAGGAATACCATGTCTTTCCTATGTACATCTCCCTTTCCTTAGAATAGAAAAAGTCATGTCATTCTCCCTTTCCTTAGAATAGAAAAAGTGATATATTTCTCCCTTACCTTAGAATAGAGAAAGACACATACTTCTCTCTTTCCCCTTTAGAATAGACTCCGAGTTCTAGTTAAATATGGACACGGGAGGGACCAAAAAAATAATTACTGAGGCTTCCTTTTATGAAAATAATTCCAAATAATTAATTTGAATTATTCTTACAATAATAAATTACAAATCATTCCACTAGAAATTCGTAATTGCACTCCTCTATTTATATTTCGAAATTTCTCATTAAACACATATGTAATTTTCCATGTTAAGATTACAGATACTAATCAATAAATTAAATTACTGACGAACTTAATTCAATGATCAATTTCCTTTAGAGCACTGCTTAACTTATTTCATGTGCCGGATTCATAAATCCACTTGCAAGGTTTGACACAATGAAAACTTTTAAACTTCTCAAAAAGGCATATCATCAATCTCTAAATCGAGACATGGATTCTGTCAACTAACTAACTTATTATTTCACCAATATCATCATCCAATCTACCAGGAATATTGACCCATCTTAGAATCTCACATTTTAATAAATCAAAACTATAATTAACATATACAAACCATAATAGTTATATCAGGATTAAGAATATAAGTACATTTAATAATTTAGATAATATGCTTTTTCAGTCAATCTAAAGCAACTATCTCTACTCGTTCCCATTCAATACATACAAAATGCACTAGCACAAGAATTTATAACTATACCATCCCCATAATCAAGATAAAATACATATAATCTTGTGCTACAATCGTACCGATGTCATGTCTGATTCCCATCTTAGATTGTGAACAAAAACACTTTATACTTATAAGAACTAATGATTTAATCCTCTGTGTATAAGCTTAAAGTCTATACACTAAATAATCTACTATATAAGTAAACAGACACCATAAACGAATATATTATCTATTAAAATGAATAAATAATTATTCTATAATAAATACTATATCTAAACACGTGGTTAATAGTATATATCCTAACCATCTCCCATTTAGACTTTTAACCATAACGATTGTTATAATGTACTATATCTAAATGCATGATTAATAGTATATACCCTAACAATCTCCCAATAAAATATTTAATCTTAAAAATTGTTAGAATACTATTTCTAAACACATGATTAATAGTATATACCCTAATAATCTCCCACTTAGACTGTTAACAATGCATTTACAACTTTCACAAAAATTCCTTTTATATTTCTTATCAAAAGGATCCTACCAAGTTGTTTTTTTATCCAACTTTGTCTATTAATGCTGAGTCATAACTTATCATTTTTGTATTAGATCTTTTGAGGCCCTATCATGAAAGCTTTCAAAAGTTTACTTCTTTATAGGAGTTCTATCATGAAAGTACTCTTAAAAATACAAAACCAATCAATCTTCGTTATGATTTTCCCACTACGACTAAGTATTACTATAATAGTCACACTTTAATATTATTGAGTCTTAATATTTTCCTCAAAACCATTCGATAATGAAATATTAACAACTTTTAGTGTTCTTTAATTTGCCCAACATCAATTTCACTACTTGAGGTAGTAGTATTGTTATGTCTAGTAACGTTTATCCCACTACGTAAATGCAATGGAATGTCAATTCTAACATACCGGTTAGATGTTCTTGAGTATCTGAATTTACAGCTGACACATTTGTTATTACTTTGTTCAGTTCCTGTAAAACAAGTTTACTTCTAGGAACATGGATTACTAAATAGTCTTTTTCTAGAAATTTGACAGTTGTCTTAACAATTGCCTTATTTTCTTTAGGACAATAAAATAAACCTTCTTTCATTCTTTTTTGGATATCCAATTAATACACACATTTCATTCCTGATTGGATAAGAATTGAATTCAAATGTGATATGTAGTTCTTAGAACATATCCCAAAAGAAACAAAACAACAATGAATAAGCAAATTATTAATCTTATCATCTTCATAAGAGTCTATTTATTTTCTCTTTTACACCAATATATTGTTGAGTGTCTAGTATAGGCCATTGAAATGCAATTATTCTATCGGATAAGTGACTCATCTGCTCTGCAGAGGGGTATATGTCACTACAATCAAATTGCAGTGACTTTATAGATTTTTCATGATGCTATTTTCATTTGTCTTAAAGTTTTGAGTTTATCAAGACATTCAGACTTACAAAACATCAAAAATATATATTCATATCATGAGTAACCTTCTGAAAATCTCATAATACTCAAATGCACCTCTTGCCTGAATGATCATTTACCGCACAAATCAGAATAGATTAATTCTAACTTATCATTGGCTTTATTTCCTTTTTAAGAGGAAAGGTCTCTTAGGTATTTTTTTTTCTAAGCATGACTCACATGTTGGTAGTGACTTCACCTTTCAATGAACCATTATGTCCATTCTTTAACGAACTTCAAAGTTCTATCCAGAATAAATGACGCAGATGCTAGTGTACAGATAAGTTTCATTCAATTTAAAAGATATTTTCTCTTTTGAGATAGATTAATATTCAATTCATGAGAAAAAAAAAATTCATGCATCAATATATAATAAGAGATAACATATTTATCAAACTCAAAAGAGTTACAAGAAAAATATATTAAGTTTCCATCTCTTATTTAGATAGAAACCGAAAATAGTTTCATCTAACATGAGCATATATAATGCAACTTTTTTGAATTAATATCTTATGTCTATTGAAATAAATACTTGAGTAGTATTAAGTAAGTCCGTAAAGTCTATTGAGAATTTGAGATATAATACATTATATAGATTATAATATGTCGAATAATCCTAACTAACAAAATTTTGGGTTCATTTATACATATATAGCCACGCATATTGAATAGCCAATCGATGGATTGGAGAACTACTCATGCAATACACATGTACTACACTGACCGATATTCACTTCATAAACTTATACCGATCTAACTCAGATGGAGAGTCTACTATTAGTTTGAGTCAAGTGAAAATCACCCTAGTTACATTGATTCAATTATATATCACTCAGTTTAGGAGAGTTAATACAAATTATCAAAACTAGCATTTAAATACATAGTGACTTGTATTAATTTTATCCGATATGGAGGAAGGTCTAAGCCAGCACATGAAGCTAACACTTCACTACTATTGAATCTTGGTAATCAAGGGAGGGATCCCTATAACCAAATATGGTCAAAAACTCATATAATGATCAAATATACTTCTTACAAGGTTGTTCTTATAAATCTACCAAATTTCAGAATAATCAAAGTCCCTATTTTCGAATTCCAAAACTATGATCAATTTGGTTGAAAATGTTGTTTGGCCAAAATGGAATTAATTTTTTTTTCAGTTCGAAAATTGTTATCACATATCAACATTTGTGAAATAGATACACGAATCAAGAACAAAGAACAAAATTCTAAAACTATTTACATTATCTGAATAATATTTTTCAAATATCAGCATGTTTTTGTATACATTGAACATTAAAATTCAAAACATATCTCATGGATATCCATACATCTTGAACCATAAATTTTGATGAAAAATAACTACTCATGCAAAATACATATGTGATATCAGATATTCACTCCAACAAATTTTGAACAAAAGCTAGCTTAGAAGGACAGTACTATATGTTGATTTATGTCAAGTGAATATCATTATCCCTAGATCATTGATCTACTCAAATGTTACACAGATAGGGAGAGTCAATACAGATAATCCAAAACTAGAATTAAATTTTAATAACTTGTATTAATTTCATCTGATATGGAGGAAGGTCTAAGCCAACACATGATGAACTTAATACTTTACTAAAATTTAGTTATGAAGACCATAGAGAACAATCTCTATCACCACTGTATCATAGGTGGGTAATTTTCAAGATACAAGAAAAAGTTTATCCAAAAACATCATCTGAGCACCTCAAATTACAAATCGTTGTATAACAATGAGTATTCTTAATTTGATTGTTTGTGATGAACCTAACGAATTTCAGATCAATCTGAGTTCGAAAATAATAATTATCTCTAAAGCTATGATCAAATTTAGATTCAAACGATTTAAAAAATTAGATCCATATCCTTATCATATATCAATTCATGTTAACTCATCACGTGTAATCATGTACCACATTTAACATAAATAAAAATGATATAAAAAATTATATTCATACTAAATCACATTTTAATTCAAAAGAACGACTCAAAAACTATTTTAAGGGTCTCAAAACTATAACCACATAGCAATGTGTATTTCTTACTAGTCCGTTACCAATGAACTTACCAAATTTCAGGTCAGTTGGAGTGTATAAAAAATATTTCCAAAGCTATGACCAAATTCAAATTCAAGAGGTTTAAGTATTTTTAGGAATTAAACAATATGACTTTATAATATTTAGATCAAATTTTAATCCGACAAACTACCTAAAACCCATCTAAATAATTTTCGGTGGAATCATCAAATTTCAAGTCAATCAAATATCAGGAAATCCATGACCACGTAAATTATGATCAAATTTGAAAAATCATCATTTTAGACATAGTTAAAGATTAAAATAACATGATTCATATTTTCATTCTCTTTTTATAGTTATCTCATGAGCATGAAACATACGTTGTGTCTTTCCTTTGGCTAAGTGTAACGACCTGTTCCCCTCGTTATAGAAATGCCAACGGGGAATAATTTGGGGCCGGAAAACTTTTTCGTAGTATTTGAATTTTTCCAACCTAGCCCAGATTTGGATAAAATCGGAGTCTTTGAGGTGTAGGGAAATATGGTAACAATCGGGTGAATCATTTATGATTTTGATTACATGAGTAGTTAGATAACTTGTTAAAGAACCCGTACAACTTTACGGAATAGAATTTGGGTGAGTAGAACTCCCGAAATCGATCTTGGCGTAAAGGGTATTTTCTGATCGTCGTTGGTTAGAGGTGTGTTGTGAAATGGGAATATTGGAATTCTTGAAATAGCTCTTTGTCTCGCGTAACCCTCTTTGGCGCTGGGTTTTGTCGCTCTGGCGGGCTCGATGCGAATTAGAGTCATTAATAAACCCTTAAACGACCTTGTTATGCACTTTTCGACTTTTAGAGCTAAGGAATGAACCCCAGGCGACTCCTACTCATTTTTCACCATTCTTGAGGCTAAAGGTAAGCTTTTCACTCTTCGAATCCATTTTTCGATCCGTAGAACGTAATAGAATAGGTGAATATTGATGGGGGAAGGTTTTGTTATAGATTCTATGGTGAAAACAACCCTAAATTGGATAATTGGGATCATGGGTATGGTCTAGGGTTCATAGAATTGTTAGTAATTCGGGTAATTAGTGATTGTTTATTGATTCCCGTATTATATTGATTGTTTCTAGACCAAGAACAAGCGGAACGAATCTGGAAAGGGAAGGATCAAGTTTCTTAGGGTTTCAAGCTTGTTTCGAGGTAGGTAATGGTTGTAATTCTATGATTGTGTGATGTATGTTTGTTCTTGCTTCATTACGATACTTGTATATGTATGAATGTTGTAATGTTGATCACACTTATTGTAAATAAGATAGGTGAATGATGATTGCCATGAAATCATGACTTAAATGTATGATCTTAATGATATACTTGTGATTGTGATTGTGGTGTGTTGAATGGATCGGTTGCCACGTTTCGACATAACTAACTTGGATCGGTTGCCATGTTCCGACATAACTATGGGGTCGGTTGTCACGTTCCGGTATAATTTTGGGATCAGATACCACGTTTCGTTATGCTAACTGTTTGGGTTTGGGTTCCATGAGAGGACCAATGATTTGATATAAATGTGAAGTTGTTCGTTGTTCGTAAATGTTGATAATATTGTATATGTTGATAGATATGCATGTGATTATAATGTTGTCTTGACTTGCTTATGTTGTACTAGTGGGATAGCCGCATGATCCTACTAATACACTGTGGTTGTGTACTGATACTGCACTTGCTCTTATTTTTGTTGAGTACAGGGCATCTTCAAGCGACTACTGATAGACCTCGCTCAGGAGATCAGTGATTGTCGATCGAATTCAAGGGTGAGCCAATTCTTCTGGGCTGCCATGGAATTCTATTTCGTCTATGTCCACCATTTTTGGACTTTTAGACATTTTTTTAGTTAGTTCATTAGTATGGGGTTGTATCCCTTCTTGTTTAGACTTGGTTCATTGTTAGATGTTTTGGTACATTGACTTTAAGGTTCTAGGTTAATTCTTCTGCATTGTTAGTTGTTAGATCTTTTATTGAAATTTATGGGAATTTTTAGTTATTACTTCTACTTTCTTTTACTTAAATGCCTTACTTTTGGTGAGTTGCTTGGTTTTGGTTGTAGTAGTGTTTCTCCCACCGATGTTTTAGTGTAGGTGCCAATCACGACGGACTGGGTCGTGACAAAGTTGGTAGCAGAGCCTAGTTTCGTTGATCTCGACGTACCAGCGTTAGGCCCGTAGCTCCCATCAATGCTTCAGCTGAGGAATCTGCAGCAAGAGGTCGCGGTCAAGGCATGGGTAGAGAAAGAGCTAGAGGTAGAGGCCGTGGAAGGGTGGCGCCTACTAGAGATGAGATACCGATCAGAATTGCACCCCAAAATAAGGCCCCTCCCGTTCATCCTGAGGAGATAGAAGGGGATATTGAGGTTGAGAATGTTGAGGAAGTTGGATAAGAGGAAGAGGTGCAGGCTGGGACTACATGAGTTCCTCTTTTGGATCTAGTGTTAGCTCAATAGATCATGTTGTTCTTAAAGGGATTGGTTGGTCCTGGAGTGCTTTCTTCTGCTCAAGCAACTGAAGCTCCTACTAATTCTCCTGTTGCTAGCACTGCGCCAAGGTGGCTGGGACTTGAGGAAATGATGTTTTCTTCCGTCCTTTGTTGGGTTCTGTTATGACTGGTAATGAGCATGGAATGTTGACTAAGTTTCTGAAACTAAAGCCTCCTGTGTTTCTTGGTTTTGAGAATGAGGGTGCTTATGAGTTCATCTTAGATTGCTATGAGAGGCTTCATAAGTGAGAATTATCCATCAGCATGGGGTTGAGTTTGTGTCCTTTCAACTTCAAGGTGAGGCTAAGTAGTGGTGGAGAGCTTACATGGAATGCAGATCTTCTACTTTACCTCCATTTACTTGGACCCAGTTTCATGCTATGTTCTTAGATAAATATGTGCCTAGAACTTTGAGGGATCGCAAGAAGGATGAGTTCATGGCTTTGGAGAAAGGTGGTATGACTGTGGCTGCTTATGAGGCCAAGTTCCATGCCTTGTCTATATGCTACTCAATTGGTGACTACTGAGGAAGAGAGGATCCGGTTATTTATTAGGGATTAAATTCTGAGTTGCAAGTATTATCTGTTCATATGACTTCTGCAGGGAGGAGCTTCAATGAGGTAACAAACTATGTTAAGAAAGTGGAGGGGGTGAGGCGAGACGGTCAAACTAAGGCATGGGCGAAAAGGGCCAAGAACTTGGGTAACTTTCATGGTTCTTATTCCAAGGGGTCCGAAAGGCCAACGCTTGCAGCCAAGACAATTCAGTCCGCTATGCCCGCCTGTGCAGGTAATTACTCGAAAACTCCATCTCATAATTTTCAAGATAGCCAGGGAGTCGCGCCTTCGATGAGCAGTAGACCATGTTTTAATCGTACTTGTTACAACTGTGGAGAATTTGGGCATATGAGGAGAGATTGTTCCCACCCACGTGTGTTATATTCTGCGCACCAGCAGTCTAGAGCAGTGGTACCCACGGGGAATGGCTATAATGGTAGAGGACATCCACAAGGTGGGTGAGGAGGTAATTAGCGAGGCCGTTGAGGTAGAGGAAATGGTAATGCGGGCAGAGGTAATGTGCAACCAGTCAGAGAAGTGGTTCGTCAAGATGATAGGGCACAATGTTATGCCTTTCCGGGAAATAATGAGGCAGAGGCATTTGACACGGTGATCACATGTACTATTCTTGTCTGTGACCAGATGGCTAATGTGTTATTTGATCTGGGTTCTACTTATTCTTATGTATCTGTGTGATTTGCCTCAGAGTTTGATATGATTTGTGATATACTTGATGCCCCTATCCATGTGTCTACCCTAGTTAGAGAGTCAGTCATAGTTACCCATGTCTATCGTGCTTGTCCTATTTTGTTTATAGGTTTTTAGACTTGGGCTGATTTGGTGATTTTGGGATATGACTGACTTTGACATAATCTTAGGTATATCTTGGTTGTCCCCCTATTATGCCGTACTTAATTGTAATACTAAGTCCGTCACTCTAGAAATTCCGGGAAGGGAAAGGGGTGTACAAGCCTAAGCGAACTAATCATACTACTTACATGAATAATAGACAACAAATAGTTTATGCTAGAACATATATAATCATTCTAGATTACATAAAATTTTTGAAATTTAATTCAAGGATTACCTCTTGAAGCGTGATCAGATACCGTCAATCAAATCCACAAGCTAGTCCACAAATTGGACGACAGTTCTACCGTCTTTTACAGTGATCCCAAGTTCACTTACGAACCCTATCAATACTTAGGTGGGCATGTATTTTATATAGAAATTATCTCTTTCAAGGGTTAGAAGAATCCCTGTTTATAGAGATTTCTTCCTAGTCTTGGAGAAGGAATACCATGTCTTTCCTATGTACATCTCCCTTTCCTTAGAATAGAAAAAGTCATGTCATTCTCCCTTTCCTTAGAATAAAAAAAGTGATATACTTCTCACTTACCTTAGAATAGTGTCACGCTCCGAAGCTACCCCCCCAGTGGACACGGGACCTAGGATCACAAGTGACCCCAAGCTAACCCTGAGATGGCATATCATAAGCATACTTAAACGAATATTGAAAACTTAACTAATGCGGAAGTTAAATCATGAGTTAAACTGAAATGATGGGGAATACCCATAAACTATCTAAATATATGATAATTGAGAATTTAACAACAACTGAAAAGTTAAACTCAAATACTAAAGTTGATTCTGACTATGTCTATGTCTGAAATAAAGCCTCTATTGACTAGAAATACTGGGACAGGCTCCAGTTAGATCTAGCAAATACTGAAACTAAAGACTAAAAACAAAGAAAGATTATCATGTCACTCATCCTCGAAGAATGAGGACTCACCACTGATGCTGCTGAACTGAAGATCGTGAACCGATCTAAGCGTGATCTGGAAGCTGAGAACCCGAACCTACATCACGAGAAGATGTAGCGCAGAGTATGCATTAGTACTTGAAAGGTACTGAGCATGCAGGTTAGAGTAAAACTAAATAATAACATAAATATATAGAGCAATAAATCAATGATATAATCTAAACATGATAAGGATACTAAAAACACTAAACATGAGCTAACTGAATGCAATGACCAAGTTTTTAAGATGCTGAAACTGGATACTGAACTATACTGATAACATGGTCAATACGATAGATTCTGACTGAACTGTGGGAGCTACTAATAACTGACATAAAACCACATGAGCTAAATATGGATTCCGATGTATACACCCCACCAAGAGGACCCAATAAACCCTACCAGAGGTATAGAGGAATGATTGGCATGATCACTAAAATGTTGCCCACATAGAGGACTTACAACCTATGGGGCACATAGTTCTGGGACTTGCAGGTGACTGACCCTAGTCCACTCGGTATTAATTTTTTCCCAATTGATTATGTAATTTAGCAATTTATAACTGAAATGTTGTAATTCTGGATAGTACAAAATACTGATATGCTAACTGAAAATGTAACATTAATGTACTGATAATGAAACATTTATAACTGGAGCATGTATAACTGAATAAACTGACCTAACATGTGCAATTAATGAACTAAAAGAAGTACATAGCTAGGGTTCTGAAATCATGAAGGAATCTACACAAAATGATACTAAATTCATGACAATCTGATTTGAATCTTTGTAACAGCTAAAACCCAACAATTTCTAACATTCAAGAAACCTTAGGCCTAGATAATACCAAGGGAATGAAGATTCTGACTGAAAACTAGGGACCTAATGGGAGAAAGGAACCACTAGTGAAATCCCATATACCTGGTGACGAATTCCACGGAGAAATCTTTCGATTTTGGGGCTGAAACTGATGAAAACTTGCTACGTTTTGGAACTAGGGCTGGTCTACTTCTTCTTCTCTATTTCTCTGGTTTGATCGATTAATTTGAGAATGAAGAGACTAAGGTAGGTTCTAATTAGTTTACTAGGCTTAAAATAATCAAAACTACGTAGTTTAGGAATTAAACGACGTAGTTTAGGGGTCCAACGCATAGGGAAAAGACTAAAAAACCCCTGACTTAAAAGCCGTCTGGGGTCACCGACGGTCTGTGCTGATCGGCCGTCGATCATGATTGGGTCTGATATTTGGAGGGTCAGACCTACGGCCCTGGACCACCGACCGTGGCTGGCGTGGGTCTACCCTTTGTCAAATTTTCTGAGGGGATTTTTGGATGGGTTGCAGGTGGCCATCAACAGACGATCAGCACGGATTGTGGGTCACCCTATGGTCCGTGGGTGATAACCGTGGGTTGCACCTGCAACTTCAGAATATCTGCATTTTGGTAGTTCTAGCATACGGGGTGTTACAAATAGAGAAAGACACACTTCTCCCTTTTTCCTTTAGAATAGACTCTGAGGTCTAGTTAAATATGGGCACGATAGGGACCACATAATTAATTACTGAGGCTTCCTTTTATGAAAATAATTCCAAATAATTAATTTGAATTATTCTTACCATAATAAATTACAAATCATTACCAGTAAAAATTCGTAATTGCACTCCTCTATTTATATTTCGAAATTCCCTATTAAACACATATGTAATTTTCCATGTTAAGATTACAAATACTAATCAATAAATTAAATTACAGACGAACTTAATTCAATGATAAATTTTCTTGAGAGCATTGCTTAACTTATTTCATGTGCCGGATTCATAAATCCACCTGCAAGGTTTGACACGATGAAAACTTTTAAGCTTCTCAAAAAGGTGTATCATCAATCTCTATATCGAGACATGGATTTCGTCAACTAACTTATTATTTCACCAATATCATCATCCAATCTACCAGGAATATTGACCTATCTTAGAATCTCATCTTTTAATAAATCAAAACAATAATTAACATCTACAGATCATAATAGTTATATCAGGATTAAGAATATAAGTATATTTAATAGTTTAGAGAATATGGTTTTGTTAGTAAGTCTAAAGCAACTATCTCTACTCGGTCCCGTTCAATACATACAAATTGCACTAGCACAAGAAGTTAAAACTATACCATTCCTATAATCAAGATAAACTACATATAATCTTGCGTTACAATCGACCGATGGAATGTCCAATTCCCATCTTAGATTGTAAACTAAAAAACTTTATACTTATAAGAACCGATGATTTAATCCTCTATGTATAAGCTTAAACTCTATACACTAAATCATCAACTATATAAGTAAACATACACCATAATCGAATATATGATCTATTAAAATAAATACATAATTATTCTATAATAAATACTATATCAAAACACGTGGTTAATAGTTTATATCCCAACAATCTCCCACTTGGACTTTTAACCATCACGATTGTTATAATGTACTATATCTGAATGCATTATTAATTGTATATACCCTACCAATCTCCCACTAAGATATTTAATCTTGAAAATTGTTAAAATACTATTTCTAAATACATTATTATCAATATATACCCTAACAATCTCCCACTTAGACTGTTAACAATGCATTTACAACTTTCACAAATATTCCTTTTATATTTCTTATGAAAAGGATCTTACCAAGTTGTTTTCTTATGCAAATTCGTCTATTAATGTTGAGTCGTAAATTATCGTTTTTATATTATGAAAGTCCTCATAAACATACAAAACCAATTAATCTTCGTTATGATTCTCCCACTACGACTAAGTATTACTACAATAGTCACACTTTCATATTCTTGAGTCTTAATATTTTCCTCAAAACCTTTCGATAATGAAATATTAACAACTTTTTCATGTAGTGTTCTTTAATTTGCCCAATATCACTTTCACTACTTGAGGTAGTAGCATTGTTATGTCTAGTAATGTTTCTCCCACTACGTAAATGCAATGGAACGTCAATTCTGACATACCGGTTAGATGTTCTTGAGTGTCTGAATTTACAACTGACTCATTTGTTATTTGTTTGTTCAGTTCCTGTAAAACAAGTTTACTTCTAGGAACATGGATTACTAAATAGTCCTTTCTAGAAATCTGATAGTTGTGTTCACATTGCCTTATTTTCTTTAGGACAATAAAATAAACCTTCTTTCATTCTTTTTGGATATCCAATTACTACACACATTTCATTCCTGATTGGATAGGAATTGAATTCAAATGTGATATGTAGTTCTTAGAACATATCCCAAAAGAAACAAAACAACAATGAATAAGCCAATTATTAATCTTATCATCTTCATAGGAGTATTTCTTTTCTGTTTTATACCAATATATTGTTGAGTGTCTGGTGTAGACAATTGAAATGCAATTATTCTATCAGACAAGTGACTCATCAGCTCTGCAAAGAGGTATATGTCACTACAATCAAATTGCAGTGACTATATATTTTTCAGGATGCTATTTTCATCTATCTTAAAATTTTGAGTTTATCAAGACATTCAGAGTTACAAAACATCAAAAATATATATCCATATCATGAGTAACCTTCTGAAAATCTCAGAATACTCAAATTCACCTCTTGCCTGAATGATCATTTACTGCACATATCAGAATAGATTAATTCTAACTTATCACTGCCTTTATTTCCTTTATAAGAGGAAATGTCTCTGAAGCATTTTTATTTCTAAGCATGACTCACATTTTGATAGTGACTTCACTTTCAATGAATCGTTATGTCCATTTTTTAACCAACTTCAAAGTTCTATCTAGAATAAATGACGCAGACACTAGTGTACATACAAGTTTCTTTCAATTTAAAAGATATTTTCTCTTTTGAGATAGATTAATATTCAATTCATGAGAAAAAAATTTCATGCATCAATATACAATAAGAGATAACATATTCATGAAACTCAAAAGAGTTACAAGAAAAATATATTAAGTGTCCATATCTTATTTAGAGAGAAACCGAAAAATAATTTCATCTAACATGAACATATATAATGCAATTTTTTTTGAATTAATATCTTATCTCTATAGAAATAAATACTTGAGTAGTATTAAGTAAGTCCGTAAAGTCGGTTGAAAATTTGAGATATAATACATTGAATAGATCATAATACGTCGAATAATCCTAAATAACAAAATCCAGGGCTCATTTATACATATATATCCACACATCTTGAATAACCAATTGATGGTATTGGAGAACTACTCATGCAATACACATGTACAATGACGGATATTCACTTCATAAACTTATACAGATCTAACTCATATAGAGAGTCTACTATTAGTTTGAGTCAAGTAAAAATAATCCTAGTTACATTGATTCAATCATATATCATTCAGTTTAGGAGAGTTATTATAGATTATCAAGACTAGAGATTAAATACATAGTCACTTGTATTAATTTCATCTGATATGGAGGAAGGTCTAAGCCAACACATAAAACTAACACTTCACTACTATTTAATCTTGGTAATCGAGGGAGGGATCCCTATAACCAAATATGGCCAAAAACTCATATAACGATCAAATATACTTCTTACTATGTCGTTCTTATGAATCTACCAAATTTTAGACCAATCATAGTCCCTATTTTCGAATTCCAAAACTATGATCAATATGGTTGAAAATGTTGTTTGGCCAAAATGGAATTTTTTTTCCTTTCGAAAATTCTCATCACATATTAGCATTTGTGAAATAGATACATGAATCAAGAACCAGGAACAAAATTCTAAAACTATTTACATTATCTGAATACTATTTTTCAAAAATCAGCATGTTTATGTATACATTGAACATTAAAATTCAAAACACATCTCATGGATATCCATGCATCTTGAACGATAAATTTTGATGAAAAATAACTACTCATACAGCATACATATGTGATGTCAGATATTCACTCCAACAATCATAGAACAAAAGCTAGCTAAGATGGAGAGTACTATATGTTGATTTATGTCAAGTGAATATCATTATCCCTAGATCATTGGTCCAATCAAATATTACTCAGATAGGGAGAGTCAATACAGATCATCAAAACTATAATTAAATTTTAATGACTTGTATTAATTTTATCGGATATGGAGGAAGGTCTAAGCCAACACATGAACTTAACACTTCACTAAAATTTAGTTATGAAGACCATAGAGAACAATCTCTATCACCACTGTATCATAGGTGAGTAATTTTCATCTAAATTAATTTTCAAGATACAAAAAAAAGTTTATCCAAAAACATCATTTGAACACCTCAAATTACAAATCATTGTATAACAGTAGGTATTGTTAATTTGATTGTTTGTGATAAACCTACCAAATTTCAGATCAATCAGAGTTCAAAAATAATATTTATCTCCAAAGCTATGATCAAATTCAGATTCAAACGATTTAAGAAAAATAATCAGATCCATGTAAATCACCATTTACGTAAATAAATATTTACCACTAATATTCACGTAGAATAATTTATACATGATGAATTGAGAATCTTCTAATGACTCATATAAATAGATCATTTTAATGAATCCTATTTATTAATCACAATTTTCAATTCATGTAGTACTACCTAAGCCTTACTTCCCGTCCGACTAGCATGGTGTCATATCACTCTTGAAAGAACATGAGATCTCGGTCAATCAGAGCAATTTCCTGGGGAAAGGGGTACAAATATATTATCACATGTATAAAGTCTAAAGAATTTTCAACGATTTCAAATAAATAAACCACTTAAGTGATAACTATTTATTAATAAAAAAATTCTTAATTTGTACAAATTGATACATACATATATCTATCACATAATGAATAATATGCTCAAATTATTATTGAACAAAAAGAAAAATAATAATCCAATTGACCTGAAGAGTGATTGCCCCCGCCACTTAATAAGGTTTGGAGTCAACAATTAGTCAAGAACAAATTTTATAATGTTAAAAAAATACTTCACAATTAGTTCAATGATAATTTGTTCATCAACAACCTCTATGATTCCCTTTCTTATCGAGCTTTGCAAATTTGATGGATTAATAAGAAACAACCCAAAAAAAATTGCAACTAGCTATCGAAAAAAATCAATTACATGTGCAGAAGTTCGAACTTTCATAATTAAATAAAAAATTCCATTGAACTTTAACTTTTCTTTGAACTGATGAAAAGTTTTCAATTTGGGTTCCATTAAATTAAAAATAAAGGACTTCGAATAATCATTAGGACAAGTGTTTATTGTTGCTGTCCCTTCCCACATGAAAGATAAAAACTGTCCCCAACACATTTTGCCCTCTTGATCATCTCACAATTTAAGAGCGTATGTACTTTAGCCAACAAATCAAAAACATTCAAGTTTCATTTGATTAGTTCTTTTCGTGATAAAAATATATAATTACCAACCACGAATCATACATACAATTGCACATACATATATTTTATGTTATCTATTAAGATGTAAGTATGACTCTTGATGCCAATTGTTGGAAAACTATATGCACAGCGGAAGCATACCATAATCATAATACTTACATGAATAATAGACAACAAATAGATTATGCTAGAACATATATAATCATTCTAGATCACATAAACTTTTTGAAATTTAATTCAAGGATTACCTCTTGAAGCGTGAGCAGATACCTTTAATCAAATCCACAAGCTAGAACCTTCAAACGAATCCACAAGCTAGTCCACAAATTGGATGGCAGTTCTGCGGTCTTCTACAGTGATCCCAAGTTCACTTACGAACTCTCTCAATACCTGGGTGGGTAAGTATCTTATATAAAAGTTATCTCTTTCAAGGGTTAGAAGAATCCCTATTTATAGAGATTTCTTCCTAGTCCAAGGAGAACGAATACCATGTCTTTCCTATGTACATCTCCCTTTCCTTAGAATAGAAAAAGTCATGTCATTCTCCCTTTCCTTAGAATAGAAAAAGTGATATACTTCTCCCTTATCTTAGAATAGAGAAAGACACATACTTCTTCCTTTTCCCTTTAGAATAGACTCTGAGTTCTAATTGAATATGGGCACGGTAGGGACCACAAATTAAAATAATGAGGCTTCCTTTTATGAAAATAATTCCAAATAATTAATTTGAATTATTCTTACCATAATAAATTACAAATCATTCCACTAGAAATTTTTAATTGCACTCCTCTATTTATATTTAGAAATTCCACATGAAACACATATGTAATTTTCCATGTTAAGATTACAAATACTAATCAATAAATTAAATTACTGACGAACTTAATTCAAAGTTCAATTTCCTTTATAGCACTGCTTAACTTGTTTCATGTTCCGGATTCATAAATCCACTTGCAAGGTTTGACACAATAAAACATTTTAAGCTTCTCAAAAAGGCATATCATCAATCTCTATCTCGAGACATGGATTCCGTCAACTACATTTTTATTTCACCAATATCATCATCCAATCTACCAGGAATATTGACCTATCTTAGAATCTCATTGTCATTACCCAGAACATCGTGATTGACACCCACACTAACCCTTCGGTGGGAGAACCATTAATACTAATTAGCTAACCAAGAGCTACACATCTTAATAAAAAAACTAAGGCATTTAAAGTTACGGTAGCAGGTTTAAATGCTAAAGGAAATATAGAGTTCCCATAATCTCCAAAGTCAAATCAATCAACTGCGGAAATAATGCCTAGAACCTTAAAGTCAAAGTATCAAAATATCTAAGGTTCAACCATAAGTCTAAACAAAAATATGGGTACAACCCAAACTGAACATATGAATATCTAATTAACTAGTCTAAGTTCGAAATTGGACATAATCAGAAAGAGAACTCATGGCAGCCCGGAAGAACTCGCTCACCGTTGAATTCGAATGATCACTGATCTTCTAATCGAGGTCTGTCAATAGCCACCTGAATATGCTCTGTACTCAACAAACAAAGAGCAAGAGCAATATCAGTACACAACCACAGTGTACTGGTAGAATCACACAACTATCCCACTAAGTGCAACATACATAAGCCATTACAACATAATAATAACATGCGTACCGAACATATACAATATCAATATCATTTACGAATAACGATCAGGTTCATAATTCTCAATTACACAGTTATGTCAAGTCACTGGTCCTCCCATGAAACCTAAACCCAAACTATTAGTGTACCAGTTCGTGGTACCCGATCCAATCTTTATGCCGGAACGTGGCAACCGATCCAAGCTAGTGTG
>NW_006238950.1:1347674-1352866 GCF_000226075.1 Solanum tuberosum | reverse complement strand
CAACGCAACACCTGATCCATTCAACAAGCAACAATCATAATCACATGTTTATTTTCAAATCATACAATTAAGTTATGATTCATGACATTCATCATTCACCTATCCTCTATTACAATTAATGTGATCAATTATGCAACATTCACATACATACATGTATTATAATGAAGCCAAAAAAAACAGACATCACACAACATGAAATCACAACCATCACCTACCTCGAAACAAGCTTAAATGCCCTAAGAAATTTGATTCTTCCCTTTCCTGATTTGTTCCGCTTGTTCTTGGTCTACAAACAATTAATTTAACATAGAAATCAATAAACAATAACTAATTACCCAAGTTATCAACCATACTATCAACCCTAGATCAAACCCATGATCCCCATACCCAGATTAGGGCTTTTTCCACCATAACTTCTAGATCAAAACCCTCCTCCATCGATAATTACCCATTAGATTACATTCTGCTGATCGAAAAATGGGTTTGGGGAGCTAAAACCATACCTTATAGCCCTAAGAATGTTGAAAAACCGTCAAGAAAGCACTTGGGGTCGTCTCCTTGCTCTCAAAGTTGAAAAGTGCAGAAAAAACTTCTTTTGGGGTTTATTTCTGACTTAAGTCGCGTCTGTCCCGCTATGTCGGCCCAAATCCTGCCACAGCGGCCTCTCCCTGGTGGGAAAACCTGCCTCAGCGGCTTGCACGAAAACAATGAGCAAAATTAATAATTCCAATACCCCATTTCACAACACACCTTCAACCAATGACACTCAGAAACTACCAGTTCACGCTAAGATCAGTTTCCGGGGTTCCACTCACCCAAATTCAATTTCGTAAAATTGTACGGGTTCCTTAAGGTTTTAGCTATCTACTTATGTGACCAAAATCATAATTATATCACCCAATTATTACAAGATTTCCCTAGACCTTACTAACTCCGATTTCGTCCAAATCTGGACTAGGTTGGGAAATCTTAAGTTACTACGAAAAAGTTTTCTGGCCCAAAAATTTTCCCTGTTAGCTTTTCTATAACGATGGGAATCGGTCCTTACAATAGATACCAATTTACCCATCACTCATCCCCGAGTGACAAACTTAGGAAAAATAGGCTAAAGAAAGAATGAAGTAGTACCTGAATCGATGAACAACCGGGGATACTTTTCTCGGATGTCCTTCTCGGTTTCCCAAGTATCTTGCTCAACTGGACGATGCTTCCACTGAATTTCACGGACTGAATCTCTTTGGTTCTCAACTTTCGGACGTCACGATCAAGAATTGTAATCGGTTCCTCCTCATAATGAAGGTCCTTGTCTAACAGAATTGAGTCCCATTTTATGATGTAATCTCTGTCACCATGATATCTCTTCAACATGGACACATGAAATACTGAATGAACTCCCGATAAGTAAGGGGGTAAAGCCAATCTATAGGCCACGGGCCCTACACATTCAAGAACCTCAAAGAAACCAATGTATCACAGACTTAGTTTGCCCTTCTTGCCAAATCTCATAACCCCTTTCATGGTTGATACCTTAAGAAGAACATTCTCACCAGTCTGAAATGTCATGTCTCTTACCTTATGATCCACATACTTCTTTTGTCTACTCTGGGCTGCTAGAAGCTTAGCTTGAATACTCTTCACCTTATCTTGAGCATCCTTCACTAAATCAACCCCCAAAGGTTTCACATCTCCAGCCTCAAACCATCCTATGGGTGATCTACATCCCCTCCCATAAAGTGCCTCAAATGGTGTCACATCAATGCTGGAGTGATAACTATTATTTATCTTGAGCATCCTTCACTAAATCAACCCCCAAAGGTTTCACATCTCCAGCCTCAAACCATCCTATGGGTGATCTACATCCCCTCCCATAAAGTGCCTCAAATGGTGTCACATCAATGCTGGAGTGATAACTATTATTATAGGAGAACTCACACAAAGGTAAGAACTTATCCCAATGCCCTCCAAAATCAATCACACATGCCCTCAACATGTCTTCTAACACTTGAATAGTCCTCTCTGACTGCCCGTTCATCAGTGGATGGAAGGCTGTACTAAATGTTAGTTGTGTGCCCAATTCATCATGTAACTTCCTCCAAAACTTGGATGTGAATTGGGTACCATGGTCTGAGATGATAAAAAGAGGCACTCATGCAATCTCACTATCTCTTTCACATAAACTTTAGCTAATTGTTCAACATTATAATCTATTCTTACCAGGATAAAATGGGTTGATTTAGTCGATCTGTCAACCACTACCCAAATAGAATCAAACTTTGCCAAAGTCTTGGGAAGACCGACCATAAAATCCATCGCTATCCTTTCCCACTTCCATTCCGGAATTGGCATTCTCTGAAGTAAACCTGCAGGCCTTTGATGCTCATATTTTACTTGTTGACAATTTTGACACTTAGCTAGAAACTCTGCAATAACCTTCATCATGCCCGGCCACCAATAAATTCGCTTTAAATCTCGGTACATCTTGGTCACACCCGGATGAATGGAATATCCCGAACATGGGATTCTGTGAACAATTTCTAAATCAAGTCATCAAATCGAGGAACACAAATCCTTCCTTTAAAGCTGAGCATAACTTCCACATCAAGAGTGGTCTCTTGTGCCTTACCAATCGCAGTTTACTTCTTAAGCTCATTCAAATTTTCATCCTCAAACTGTTTGGCCTTGATCTCCTCCATGAACGTGGCCCTTACTTCAATGCTAGCTAACACCCCACCTTTCTTTGAGATGCCTAACTGCATGAACTTAGACTCCAAGGTCAGAATTTCCTTAGCCAAAGGTCGCTTGGATATGCTCAAGCAAGCCAGACTACCCATACTCACCATTTTTCTACTCAAAGCGTCTGCCACTACATTAGCCTTACTCGGATGGTGACATCATAATCCTTGAGTAGCTCCATCAACCTTTGTTGTCTCAAATTCAGATCCTTTTGAGTGAACACATGCTGCAAATTATGATGATCAGTAAACACCTCACACTTAACACCATAAAGATAATGCCGCCAGATCTTAAGAGTAAATACCACCGCTGCCAACTCCAAATCATGCGTTGGATAATTCCTCTCATGCACCTTAAACTGTCTCGATGCGTAAGCTATAACATTTTTATCCTGCATTAACACCTAACCCAAACCAAAATGTGAAACATCACAATAAACTATAAAATCTTTACCTTCCACCGATAGTACTAGAATAGGTGTTGTGGTCAAGAGAGTCTTGAGCTTTTGAAAGCTCTCTTCACATTTTCAGTCCATTCAAACGGTATATCCTTTTTGGTAAAGTTTGTCAAGTGCATGGCTATAGAAGCAAAGTTCTTCACAAATCGACGATAGTAGCTAGTGAGCCCCACAAAACTCCTAACTTTCGTCACAGAGCTAGGTCGAACCCAATTCTTAACTGTCTCAATCTTTTGAGGATCTACCATTACCCCTTCTTTCGAAACTACATTCCCAAAAAATGCAACCAAAGTCAACCAAAATTCACACCTAGAAAATTTTGCATACAACCTTTGTTTCCCAAGAACACCCAAAACAAAATGAAGATGGTCGGCATGCTCCTCCTCACTTTTCGAATAGACCAAAATATCATCAATAAAGACTACAACAAACAAGTCAAGAAATGGCTTGAACACCCCATTCATCAAACTCATGAAAGTTGCAGGCGCATTAGTTAAACCAAAAGACGTAACTAGGAATTCATAGTGCCCATAATGGGTTCTAAACGTCGTCTTAGGCACATCCCCAGGCCTAATCTTTAACTATTGGCAACCAGACCTTAGATCAATTTTAAAGAAAACTGATGCACTGTCACGACCCGAGGTTACCCCCTAGATGTAACATGGCGTAGTTGACCCCGAAGGGGTCGCATACAAGCCCTTAGCATAATCATACACATAATGTCATAAGAAATAATGCAGAAATTAAAACTTTTCTTCAACAAACGAAGTCATTTTTTTACAAAACAGAAATAAGTCTAAACATTGTCTCATTAGCCATCTATACAATCGAATACTTAGACATATAGGGATACAACCCTTACATAGTTCTAAAATGAAACTAATAAAGAAACTACTAAGATATCTACTAAGTAAGATGTTGGTCCCCGAACTTGAGGACTTATCAACTGGCTTGGAGGATCACCTATTCCAAGCCCTTTGAACCAAAACTACCATTTCCATGAACCAACCCCCTACATTGTAGAAAATATAGAGATATGGGTTAGAACAAAAATGTACTAAGTATGGTAGCCATGCACAAAACCATTAAAACATACATGAAAAGGGACATTTCATTTGAAATCATGCTCTATGCCATTTTTGAACATCATCTTTGAAATAGTTGGAGAATGCAAACAATAAGGCAACTCACATACATTTCATTATAACCTGAGAAATATCATTATAACAACAAGCATAGTCTCTAATATCAATATAATACAGATCCCAATCTTCACAATACGTAGCCTCCAATTATACAAGGATACACGGTTAAATACCAAGACCATCACATCATGAAGTAATCATCACATAAGCAACCTCTAAAACACACTTGTGCAATGTATTGTAGCTAATATGTGTTTACAATGTACAACACAAATCCAATACCACATTCATACTCATTTCATGGTAAAGCCATTAACTTAGTAACCTCTAGGAAATACTTGTGCAGTGTGGGGTTATCATCCCATAATACCAACCCTACTAAGTACTCCTTTGAAGCTACCTTAGTGATGCATTACATCTTTAGACTTCATTATATGCAATATTCACAAATTAAGTAAATAGTCATGTACATTACTCGATTACAAGGAAAGTCATGCATAACAACTATCCATTCAATATACATACATGCATTCGAATCTCATCATAACTTCATTATTATAGGGAAAAGTTTCCATAACTCCACTCCTACTAAGTAAACTCACCAAGAAGTCATAGTATAGTTCATGTCTCATTCATTAACTTCATTATTATAGGGAAAAGTTGCCATAACCGACATAGACCATGTGAGCTACATGGAATCCGGTGTCACATAACCCCACACCGAAAGAAGGCGCCCTACTTGCCTAAGGTAGAACTAAACATATATTACTATAATGTGGATCCACTAGCTAAGACCTATGCGGGCACATAGTTATGGGATAGGGAGATTGCTACTAGAAACCCAACCTATTGCATTA
>NW_006238950.1:1335324-1347609 GCF_000226075.1 Solanum tuberosum | reverse complement strand
CATGAGTTCACTTAGATGACCCAACCTATTGCATTAGCGGAGGGGCCTTATTCTCATCGTCCATATCCACTCGGTACTAAGCATTATTTCTCAATTATACATAATTAGTAAGGAATTGTATCTACATATGTGAAGGCATACTTTACCCTTCATTCAATACAACTCACTAAATAGCTCATAGATTCATTTAAATGTGAGAATTAACTTTCACCCTTAGAATCATCATTAGTATGTGAGTATAACTTTCACACTAAGATCATGTGTTCTCATGAGAATGGACTTTCAATCAACACAATATGATCATCATGGTCATGTACATTTCATGCATAATAATGAGTAAAGGTGCACATGAGAACTATACTTTTAATTAACACCATTGATACATCATATTCATGTTTATGCATGGAGTGTGTGTGCGCGCATGATTGTCCTCACAACAGCACAACAACAACAACAACATTGTCATCATAGACACCTCCCTTCTCAAGGGGGTCACAACATGTACATAATATCCCAACTCATGCACGATTCACATATATTGCATTTAAGGATCTTAGAACATGTAAATCAATACATTTAATATTCATTACAATAGACATGGATACATTCATCATAGCAACACCATCATGATCATAACATAACATTCATATTCATATCGTATCATACTTAGTCATATCTAGGGTTGTAGGGGAGAGTGACCTTATCTCAACACTACAATACATATGGAAAGTAAGCACCTCCACCATAAGTGGATCAACAATTAATAATTGGAATACTTGACAAGTAAACACCCCCACCATAAGTGGATCAATCCATTCGTATATAATAACTTCACATAACATACCTTCATAGATTGCCCTTCAAGGACAAGAATTGAGATCAAGTCTAACATCTCAGATTTGGCACAATAGATAGAAGAACATCATAATCCAACAACATGACCAATATGATCATTTTCAAGGTAATTCATATCTACAAGATTCTATCATATTCCATTCATGTCTAGGTGATCTAAACTAAGGCCATTCATCAAGAAATTCATCAACCCTAGAAGATCACATCTAACCCCTTAATTTGCCTCTTTCGTGATATAACCCTAGAACAAGTCAATTTCATCTTAGATTCATAAGGTAATCAAGAATACATGTAAAACTATACTTAGATCATGTAATTACATCATAAAAAACTATAATTCAATCAATTGAATCAACTTCTAACAACATTCATTGTGTAGAGAAAAGCCATAGCAAGGGTTGGGGGAAAACTCATGGATTCTTTAGATTTGAAGTTAAAACCATCTAAAGTCAGTAGTATTACCAATAATAAACATAGTTCAATCTTTAAGAACAACTTATAAAGGAAACCATGGGGTTGAGTTGAAACCCTAGCTTTTGAAGATTTCTAGAATTGAATTAAAAGCTTTTGAGAGGGCTCCATAGGTGATAGCTACCCATGGATGAAAACCACCATACCTTTGGTGTAGAAACCCACGCAAATCCTAAGAGAAAGCCTCCATCTTCAAGCCCCTAGGATGGTTTCTTCATTGGTCTTCAATGGTGTTCTTGGAGAGAAGACTTTGGGAGAGAAAGGGAATTGGGTTTTGATTGGGGGGTCTTTAGTTGAAGTGAATTAATGAATTAGTCTAGGGTCCTATAAGTTTATATAAGTCATTAATTAACCACCTAATCAACCTCCCTTAGGCCCCACTTAATTAACTAATAAATTGACTAACTCCTAACTCAAAACAAAACTACCAACACACAGCCCAACCTACGGATAGCCTTCCACGGACCGTAGACCAATCTACTGGCCGTGTTTGGCTTCCGTGGTTTGGGACTGTGGTTTTAAATGATGCAGGCCCAAGGAGAAACTAAGTATGTATTCACGAGGTCCATCCACGGACCGTGGTATGGTCTACACGGCGTGGTTTGCCTCCGTAGATCACCACCAAAAGAAACAGACCATGTTGTCCAGGCAGCTTTGGGGGACTGTTTTGGGGTCCTCCTCAAGGACCCCTCGAGTGGTCTTTGGGGAGTCGTACCCCGATGTTTAACCCCTAAACATGTACATATAAGTATGAGAGTCACTTCTACAAGTTTACACCCTCAAATAACACTCCATACTTCAACAACAAGACCATTCAACACACTAGTTCAAATGACTAGTTTCCAGACGTTATAGTCGTTTCTTCACGTTTGACCTCCAATCTCCTCAAACTAACTTCAAAAGCCATTTTTCATTATTTAAACAAGTTTCCAACTATAAACTAACATGTGAGGCTCTAGTTCGACCTACTAGATTTAGTCAAGCCCTAGCTAGGTCTTACTAGGTTTTACGGGGTGTTACATGCACCTTGCAATTGGTCAAAAAGATCATCTATTAGCGGCAATGGGTACTTGTTTCGAATGATGACCCTATTCAATTGTTGGTAATCTATACACATTCTCATACTACCATCATTTTTCTTAACAAACAAAATTGGGTCACCCCAAGGGGAAGCACTAGGACGAATAAATCCTTTATCAAGAAGTTCTTGGATTTGAGACTTAAGCTCTCTTAACTCTACCAGGGTCATGCGATATGGAGGGATTGAAATGGAGCGGGTACCGGGTTCGAAATCAATGAAGAAATATATATCTCTATCCGGAGGCATACCAGACAAATTAGTAGGAATCACTTCTCTAAATTCTGACACCATAGGAATAGACTCAATAGAGGGAGACTTAACCTCCACATCCCGAATATGAGATAAATAAGCTAAAAAACCCTGCTCTACAAGTTTCCTAGCCCGAATCGAGGATATGATCTTAGCTTGCTTAGGCTTGTACAGCCCTTCCAACTCTAACTTTTCCCTACCGGGGATCTCTTGAGTTACAAACTTAGTATTACAATTTAACACCGCATAATAGGGGGACAACCAAGTCATGCCTAAGATTATATCAAAGTCAGTCATATCCAAAATCACCAAATCAGCCCAAGTCTGAAAACCCATAAACAAAATAGGACAAGCACGATAGACATGGGTGACTATGACCGACTCTCCAACTAGGGTAGAAACATGGATGGGGCATCAGGTATATCACAAATCATATTAAATTATGAGGAAAATCGCATGGGTACATAAGAATAAGTAGAACCCGGATCAAATAACACATTAGCCATCCAGTCACAGACAAGAATAACACATGTGATCACTGTGTCAGATGCCTCAGCCTCGGTTTTGCCTGGAAAGGCATAACACTGAGCCTTATCATCGTTAAGGGTGACTTCCCTGCCTAGCTGCACTGTACCTCTGCTTGCGTTATCATTTCCCCGACCTTCACGACCTCGTTGATTACCTCCTCGCCCACCTTGTGGATGCCCTTGACCATTATTACCATTTCCCATGGGTACCACTGCTCTAAACTGCTGCTGTGCGGAATCCATCATGCACGGGTGGGGATAATCTCTCCTCATATGCCCAGGTTCTCCACACTTATAACATGTGCGATCAAAAGATGTCCTGCTGCCCGTCGAAGGTGCGGCTCCCTGGCTATCCTGAATCAAATTCTGAGGTGGAGTTCCGGAGTAATTACCTGTAGAAGCGGATATATAAGACTGAATTGGTCGGGCTGCAAGTGTTGGCCTACCTGAACTTCTTGAGTAGGAACCCTGGAAGTTACCTGAATTCTTGGCCTTCTTAGCCAATACCTTAGCTTGATCATCTTGCCTCACCCCCTCCACTTTCTTCACAAAATTTGTCACTTCATTAAAACTTTTTCCAACTATGAACAAACAATACATGTAACTCGGAATTCAGTCCCATAACAAACAAACGAATCCTCTCTTCCTTAGTAGTCACCAATTGAGTAGAATATCTAGACAAAGCATTGAACTTGGCCTCATAAGCAGCTACAGTCATACCACCTTGTTCCAAGGCCATGAACTCAACCTTCTTACGATCTCTCAAGGTCCGGGGCACATACTTTTCTAGGAACAGAGCATGAAACTGAGTGCAAGAGAGTGGGGTAAAGTTGAAGATCTGCATTCCACATAGGCTCTCCACCACTTCTTAGCCTCACCTTGAAGGTGAAAAGCCACAAACTCCACGCCATGCTGATACACAATTCCCATCTTATGAAGCCTCTCATAGCAATCTAAAATAAACTCATAGGCATACTCACTCTCAGAACCAAGAAATACAGGAGGCTTTAGCTTCAAAAACTTAGTCAAAATTGCATGCTCATTATCATTCATAATAGGACACAACAAAGGATGGAAGAAAGCATCAATACCTCCAGTTCCACCCACCTTGGGGGAAATGTTAGCAATAAGGGGATGGGCGGAAGCCTGAGCTGCTTGAACAGAGGGAAGCACTCCAGGACCAACCAACCCCTTCAAGAATGACATAATATATTGAGTTAACACTGGGTCTAGAGGAGGAATACCTGTAGCCTAAGCTTGCACCTCTTCCTCTTGTCCAATATCCTCCTCATTCTCAACCTCAAAATTTTCCTCTATCTATTCCTGATGCGCAAAAGAGTTCTCATTTCTGAGAGCATTCTCAACAAGAGCTTCATCCCTAGTAGGCGCCACACTTTCTCGGTTTCTACCCCTAGCTCTTCCTCTACCCCTGCCTCGACTGCGACCTCTCACTGCAGGTTCCTCATTTGGAGCATTGACGGGAGCCACGGGACTGACGCCGTTGAACCTAGTGTTAACCACCTGTGGACAGAAGAGTGAATAAGGTTATATACCAATTTGAATCACCAGATACCAATTGGAATCAAGTTATAGCACAAAAGGAGAAAAGAGAAAACAGAGAGATTTCCTAAAGTCCGATAACCTCTTGAATAAAAATACACACATCTCCGTACCATTCTGCAAGACTCTACTGGACTCATTTTGGTACATCGAGATCAACGAACCTAGGCTCTGATACCAACTTTGTCACGACCCAGACCATCGTCATTGACACCCACACTAACCCTTCAGTGGGAGAACCATTCATACTAATTAGCTAACCAAGAACTACACATCTTAATAAAAAACTAAGGCATTTAAAGTTATTGAAGAAAGTTTAAATGCTAAATGACAAATAAAGTTCCCATAAACTCCAACGTCAAATATAACAACTGCGGAAATAATCCCTAGAACGTGAAAGGCAATGTACCAAAACATCTAAGGTTCAACCATAAGTCTAAACAAGAAGAAGGGTACAACCCAAACTGAACATAGTAATTTATAATGAACTAGTCTAAGTCTGAAATGCGAACATAAACAGAAAGAGAACTCATGGCAGCCCAGAAGAGCTGGCTCACCCTTGAATTTGAAATGATCACTGATCTTCTAAGCGAGGTTTGTCAATAGCCACCTGAAGATGCCCTATAATCAACAAAGAAAGAGCAAGTGCAGTATCAGTAAACAACCACATTGTACTGGTAGGATCACGTGGTTATCCCACTAAGTGCAACGTATATAAGACATTACAACATAATAATAACATGCATACACCGAACATATACAATATCAATATCATTTACGAATAACAATCAAGTTCATAATTCTCAATTACACAGTTATGTCAAGTCACTGGTCCTCTCATGGAACCCAAACCCAAACTGTTAGTGTACCAATTCGTGGTACCTGATTCAATGTTTTTGCCGGAACGTGGCAACCGATCCCATATTTATGCTGGAACGTGGCAACCGATCCAAATTAGTGTGTCAGAACGCAACACCCGATCCATTCAACAAGCCACAATCACAATCACAAGTATATTCTCAAACATACAATCAAGTCATGATTCATGGTATTTATCATTCACCTATCCTCATTTACAATTAGTGTGATCAATAATGTAACATTCACATACATACATGTATTATAATGAAACAAGAATAAACATACATCACACAACATAAAATCACAACCATCACCTACCTCGAAACAAGCTTGGATCCCCTAAGAAACTTGATTCTTCCCTTTCTGAATTCGTTTCGCTTGTTCTTGGTCTACAAACAATTAATATAACATGAAATCAATAAACAATAACTAATTACCCGAGTTACCAACCATCCTATCAACCCAAGATCAAACCCATGATCCACATACCCAGATTAGGGCTTTTCCCACAATAACTTCTACATCAAAACCCTCCCCCATCGATAATTACCCATTAGATTACATTCTACGGATCAAAAAATGGGTTCGGGGAGTTAAAAACCATACCTTTAGCCTTAAGAATGGTGAAAAACCATCAAGAAAGCACCTGGGGTCGTCTCCTAACTCTTAAAGTCAAAAAGTGCAGAATAAAACATTTTTGGGGTTTATTTCCAACTTAAGTCGCGTATGTCCCACTATGGAGGCCCAAGTCCCGTCACAGCGGCCCCGCCCTGGTGGGAAAATCTCTCTTCAGCGGCTTTCACGGAAACAGTGAGCAAAATTAATAATTCCAATACCTCCATTCCACAACACACCTTCAACCAATGACACTTAGAAACTACCAGTTCACGCTGAGATTAGTTTCGAGAGTTCTACTCACCCGAATTTAATTATGTAAAGTCGTACGAGTTCCTTAACATCTTAGCTATTTACTCATGTGATCAAAGTCATAATTAGATCATCTAATTGTTACCAGATTTCCCTAGATCTTATTGATTCTGATTTCATCCAAATTTTGACTAGGTTGGGAAATCCTAAGTTACTACGAAAAAGTTTTTTGGCCCAAAATTTTTCCTCGTTGACATTTCTATAACGACGGGAACCGGTCGTTTCACTCGTCTTTTAATAAATCAAAAGGATAATTAACATATATAGATCATAATAGGTATATCAAGATTAAGAATATAAGTACATTTAAAAGTTTAGAGAATATGCTTTTGTCAGTCAGTCTAAAGCAACTATTTCTACTCGGTCCTGCTCAATACATACAAAATGCACTAGCACAAAAAGTTGGAACTATACCATTCCGATAATCAAGATAAACTACATATAATCTTATGCTACAATCGTACCGATGGGATGTCCCATTCCAATCTTAGATTGTGAACAAAAAAACTTTATACTTATAAGAATCGATGATTTAATTTTCTGTGTATAAGCTTCAACTCTATATACTAAATCATC
Source organism: Solanum tuberosum (assembly GCF_000226075.1). Classification (NCBI taxonomy): domain Eukaryota; kingdom Viridiplantae; phylum Streptophyta; class Magnoliopsida; order Solanales; family Solanaceae; genus Solanum; species Solanum tuberosum. The sequence goes on along the minus strand of NW_006238950.1, from coordinate 1,340,502 downwards.
TACTATATAAGTAAACAACCACCATAAATGAATATATGATCTATTAAAATGAATAAATAATTATTCTATAATAAATACTATATCTAAACACGTGGTTAATAGTATATATCCCAACAATCTATACCAATTTAAAAAGCTTATACTAATCGACAGTGACACAGGTGCAACACATGTATGAGAACTAGTTAAACTAAAAGTGAGTTCATGCAATGATGACTTGTGTGTTTGGTATGCAGGAGAATATTTTCTATGGAAAATAATTTCCTAGAAAGTACCCCGACCCCGACCGTTTATTTGGGGCCTAAACTTGACATCTGACCTAGGACTCAACCTTAAATCTTTCCCAAGACTCAACTTCTGAACCACGACCCAACCCTAACACCCGATGGGGGACCAAATTTTTTAATTGGTACCACACCCTAACACCCGAATAGGGACCTGATTCTGACACCTAACATGGTACTTGAACCCCACTCTCGACCTAGGATCCGACCCTGACTACTAATCTCAGACCCAATATTGATATCCAATAGGAGACCTAACCTCGATTCCCAATTCAGAACTCGACTTTAGAATCGAAACCCAACCTCGATATTCAACCCGGGACCCAACTTTGGCACTGAGATCCGACCCTAACTATCAACCCAGGACCCAATACCAATACCCAATATGTGATCCAAAATGACACCGACTTTGGAATCAAGACTTGACCCCAACAACTAATCGAGACCCCACTTCTGAATTGGGATCCGACCCTGACACCTGATCTAGACCCTAATGATCTATTTGAGACCTGAATCTTACATCTAATCTGGGACCTGACCTTGACTCTTGACCCTTAACTTAACTCTAACATACGACTCGAAATGTCACGCCTCGACCCTACACCCCGGATGTGGCTGGCACTCGAGAACCATTGCTGGCCCCAAGTGAACCCTTGGTCTGGCTTACCTACTCAGCGGAAGACTTTAAGCATTAAGAAAAGAACTTAAATGCAAGATAACTCAACTGTCCAAAAATCACTCTTTCTAATTCTAGCAATGCAATTGCAATATGTTAATCTTATAAATACAAGCCAAGAAAAGGATTAGTACCTTGATTTGGAACTTCTCCGGATTCGAAGAGATCTGGATATCTCCTCCAAAGAACTTTGATTGATGCTACCTCTTTTGTTCTGAACTTGCGAATTTGGCGATCTAGAATATGAAGTGGAATCTTCTCATAAGATGAGCTAACCTTGATTCCAATATCTTCAGTTGGTATGATCAATGAAGGATCGCTCATACACTTTTCCAACATGGAGATGTGGAACACCGGATGGACTGCTGCTAATTCTTGTGGTAGCTCTAACTCATAAGCTACATTGCCAATCCTCTTGGATATTCTGTAAAGCCAAAATACCGGGGACTAAGCTTCCCCTTCTTACCAAATCTCATAACACCCTTCATGGGTGAAACTTTCAAGCATACCCAATCATCTACTTCAAACTCGTACTCCCTTCTCCTAACATCAGTGTAGGATTTCTGACGACTCTGGGCTGTTTTCAATCTCAATTGAATAACTTTCACTTTATCCATAGCTTGATGAACTAAGTGTGGTCCTATCAACCCTGCTTCACCAACTTCAATCATCCAATAGTAGATCTACATCTTCTCCCATAAAGAGCTTCGTAAGGAGCCATTTAGATGCTAGAATAATAACTATTGTTGTATGCAACTCAATGACTGGTAGGTGATCATCCCAATTACCCTTGAAATCAATCACCCAATACACTTTGATACCTCAAAACACTATCTCCCCCTTGTTCAAAAGCCATCACTTTTTGCTTATGAATACTTGCCTTTAAATTCAAGAAATAAAAGATCTTGATCTTGCTTATATTTTACTTCTGACACTAATGATGATTCAGCCCCATTCATCACCACTATTCCTCTTTATGTGGAATCCATTAGTCGAACTCCTATCCGTGCAAGTCAATGCACCTCTTTTCCTAACTTTTTCTTATCTTCCTCAAAATGGGTGGTACTACCCATAGACAACTTACTCAAGGCATCAACAACAACATTAGCCTTAACTGGGTGATCAAGAATGCTCATGTCATAATCCCTGAGTAATTCTAACCACGTCCTTTGTCTGAGATTAAGCTCTTTCTGACTAAACACATACTGAAGACTCTTGCGATCGGTGAACACATCCACATAAACACCATAAAGATAATGACGCCATATTTTCAAAGCAAATACTACGACAACCAACACTAGATCATGGGTTGGGTAATTCTTCTCATGAACCTTTAACTGTCTGGAGGCATAAGTTATAACTTTGCCATTCTGCATTAACACACAACTCAAACCAACTCTAGACGCATCACAATATACGACAAAACCTTGTGTACCTCTGGTAAGGTCAATACTGGGCAGTAGTCAACATCTTTTTCAATTATCGAAAGCTTTTCTCACAAGATTCAAACCATTGAAACTTCACTATTTTTTTAGTCAACTTGGTCCAAGGGGATGAAATAGATGAGAACCCCTCTACGAACCTTCTATAATATATCCAGCCAAACCCGAGAAACTCTTAATATCACTTGGAGATATGGGTCTAGGGAATTTCTGCACTACCTCAATTCTTTCTGAGTATCAACTTAAATTCCCTCTCCAGATACAATGTGGCCTAAGAATGCCACAAACTCAAGCCAAAACTCACACTTAGAGAACTTGACATATAACTCCCTATTTTTTAAAGTCTGGAGAACTATTCTAAGATGACTAGCATGATCTTCTTCATTCCTTGAATAGATTAGTATGTCATCAATGAAGACGATAACAAACATATCTCAATAAGGTTTGAAAACACTATTCATAAGGTCTATGAATGTCGCGACTGCATTAGTCAAACCAAAGGACATAACCAGGAACTCATAATGACCATAACGGGTTCTAAAATCTATCTTTGGAATATCACATTCCCTTACTTTCAACTACTCTTTCAAATACTTTAACTCTGGGAAACTGGTAGCACCCTGAAGTTGGTTGAAAAGATCATCAATCCTTGGGAGGAGATATTTATTCTTGATGGTAACGTTGTTCAACTGACGGTAATCTATACACATCCTAAGGGAACCATCCTTCTTCCACACAAATAAGACCGGAGCGTGATGAGTCCACATATTGGACTCATTTAGAGGTATATTTTAATAGAAATTGTGTCCTCAAATGCTTATTTTATCTCTATATCTAATGAAAACCCTTAAGTTCCAGGTATTTGAAGATTGAAGGAGAGCATGGACACTACTTCGCAAAAAGGAACGAAAAGGCTGAAAAGAATGAAGAAAATGACATGAGGATCACCGAGTCTACTTGGCGAGTCACCGAAGGGTCTCACTTCGCCTTTTGTTCCAGTGTGTTGAGCGCTAAAGGAAAGGATCAAGTCGACGGAAGAGGGGAGTAGTCGGCGCATCGCAGAGATGTTCCGCGAGGCAGTACTATGTCACCCAATGACCCAGAGCACGACGATGCTGAAGGATGGTGCAAGACGGCGATGAACTACATCAAGGGGCGAATCACCGAGTTGATTGGCGATTCCAACTAATGTCGTCGAATGGTCCGCTAAAGCACATATTTCTTTGAAACTATAAATACTCGTAGAGAGTTTTAGCTTTGTATTAGATTTTTAGTATCATCAAATTTTTAGTGTGAAACAATTAATATAATTTTAGTACTTTTTAGTTTTGCTCTGAGTTTGAGAGGGTTTGGAAACTTGAAGAAGAAGAGGGTTTCATCTCTAAGGATTTGGACTTGGGTCTCTTGGATTCTTCATTATTGGCCTGTAATAAGACTTAAATCTTCATACCTATTTGAATGCAAGCTCATTTAGGTAAGAATTTATATCTCTTGATGTGTGGTTAAAAACCCTAATTCTTGGGGTGTGATTTAGCGAATATGGGTTAAGATTGTTGTTGGGTCTTGTTTGCTGATAGATTAGATGTAGTTTAATGGTGATTTCATCTAGTAGTTGTGGTTGAATTTAACAAATTTGTAGTTGCTAATACAAGTTTATTTATGTGTTTTCGGCTTGTTCGATAGAGAGGTCGCGAAACCAAGACTACTAGATTGATGGCCTAAGGAGTGGGTCGACATGAGGTTCAGCTCGAGAGAGTGAAACCTAGTCCCATATCCTAACACTCAGCTCAAGAGAGTGAGTGGGGTAAGGCAAGTGGGTTGACATGACGTTCAGCTCGAGAGAGTGAACCTTAGTCACATATCCTAATACTCAACTTGAGAGAGTGAGTGGGGAAAGGCGTAGGCTGGTCTTCATGCGGCAAGTGGGTGTCCGAGAGGAACCCATTTGAAACGGGGTATGAGAGTTTTTATTTAGGCGTTGCCTGCTTTACAATGTTTACTACTAAGTCTATATATAGACATAAAGTCACTAATACTCTACAAAGATTCTATCGAAAGTATGTACCCAATAATTTAGATTAACCCGTATTCTGGTCACATCCGAAGAATCCCCTCTCATTCATATATTTCTTTGTTATTTCTACTGTTTTTGCTATACTTGTGACAAAACCCCCAAATAGATATTTGACACTTTTGTGTCCCCCTTTAATTTACAATGTTTTTAATAGTTAATGTTTTTAGCTATGACTAGTTAGAACTGAATTTTATTTTTCTATTGATTCTCGAAACCACTCCCTTAGGACTCGACCCTAACCCTTGGTTGGGTTATTATACTCTACTTTATGACACACACCAAACTATTATGACGTTTATATTTACATTATTTTACACATAACTTTTTCCGTTCTTATCTTTCTTGTTTTCTTCCTCGTTTTTCGTAGCGGAATTGGTAGTTGGGGAATTCATGGAAGTGGTAGTGTGGTAGTACTTTGAACATATATGGTCCGGGTATTTATAACCAATTAGCTTGCAATATCTAGTTAATAATTCTGCTGAAATAAATCCTTCTTTTAGTGCTCGTGTCGTAGGTCGTTCTTAATGTTATTTTTTGTTAGTGTGAAATTCATGGTAAAATGTAATAATATTTATTGTAATATTCTTCCGATAGTTGTTTTAATCTGAATATTTCTTTAATATTATTTATGATGTATTCTAGATATAACATATCTTCGGTTCTTTGGTACATATATAAATTTTCCTCCATTAATTATTCTAA
>NW_006238950.1:1335055-1335205 GCF_000226075.1 Solanum tuberosum | reverse complement strand
TCCTATCTTGATAACCTGTATTGGAGGTTTTATTTCCTCGTATAATATCTCCGCTGGTCCTGTATAAAATTTTATATAAAATAAATTTCCTTTCGTAACTCTTTTGTATGTGACGAATGCTTTGTGTAGTTCTGGTATTCCACTAACTTC
>NW_006238950.1:1332942-1333111 GCF_000226075.1 Solanum tuberosum | reverse complement strand
TTTCTTTTACTATTTCTAAATCTTCTTCTATATCAATTTCATTATAACTATAATCATTTTTATTTATGACTGTAACTATTCTTTCAAAGGGATCTTCAATTTTTATTTTGTTTATTTTATTTTTTGCTGTTATTTTATGTTTTGTTGTTAGAACATATAAGTTTTTACA
>NW_006238950.1:1326665-1332326 GCF_000226075.1 Solanum tuberosum | reverse complement strand
TATTCTTCGTCTTGATGTTCTTCTTTATTTATTGTTTGTATATCTGCTTCAGTCATTTGTTATATTATAGAATTCATTATCTGATTCTATTTCTATGTCATTATCTATTTCATTTTCTAATAATTCATATATACTATCATTGCTTTCTAATTCATAATCTACGTATTCTATTTGTGTATATTTTTCATCGTCTATTATTATTTCTGATATTTGTTTTTTCTTTGGATTTTTAGGTAATTTACAATCTCTAGCTATATGTCCTAATTTTCCACAATTTACAATCTTTAGCGCTCAACACACTGGAACAAAAGGCGAAGTGAGACCCTTCGGTGACTCGCCAAGTAGACTCGGTGATCCTCATGTCTTCATTTTCTTCGTTCTTTTCAGCCTTTTCGTTCCTTTTTGCGAAGTAGTGTCCATGCTCTCCTTCAATCTTCAAATACCTGAAACTTAAGGGTTTTCATTAGATATAGAGATAAAATAAGCATTTGAGGACACAATTTCTATTAAAATATACCTCTAAATGAGTCCAATATGTGGACTCATCACGCTCCGGTCTTACTTGTGTGGAAGAAGGATGGTTCCCTTAGGATGTGTTCCCAACTCAAACACCCTACAAACAATGCATATACAACATGCCAACTTATAAATAAATACCAAGAAAAGGATTAGTACCTTAATTTGGAAGTTCTCCGGATTCGGAGATATATGGATAACTCTTCTTCATGTCCTCCTCGGCTTCCCAAGTAGCTTCCTCAACAAGCTGATTCCTCCAACAAATTTTGACTGATGCTACCTCATTTGTTCTCAACCTGCGAACTTGGCGATCTAGAATCTGAACAGGAATCTCCTCATAAGACAAGCTATCCTTGATCCCAATATCTTCAGTTGGTATGATCAATGAAGGATCACCCATGCACTTCTTCAACATGGAGATGTGAAAAACCAGATGAACCACGGCTAACTCTTGTGGTAGTTCCAACTCATAAGCTACATTACCTACCCTTTTGGATATTCTGTAAGGGACAATATACCGGGGACTAAGCTTCCCCTTCTTACTAAATCTAATAACACCCTTCACGGGTGAAACTTTCAAGTATATCTAATCATTTACTTCAAATCTAACTCCCTTCTCATAACATCAGTGTAGGATTTCTGACGACTCTACGCCGTTTTCAACTTCTCTTGAATCACTTTTACCTTCTCCATAGCTTAATGAACTAAATCTGGTCCTATCACCCCTGCTTCACCAACTTCAAACCATCCAATAGGAGATCTACATCTTCTCCCATAAAGAGCTTCATAAGGAGTCGTTTAGATGCTAGAGTGGTAATTATTATTGTAAACGAACTCGATGAGAGGTAGGTGATCATCCCAATTACCCTTGAAATCAATCACCCAATACACTTGGAGGTACGTGATCATCCCAATTACCCGTGAAATCAATCACACAATCTACGTTAATACCTCAAAACACCATCTCCCCCTTGTTCAAAAGCCATTACTTTTTTATTAAGAACATTTTCCTTTATTTCAAGAAAAATAGGATATTGGTCTTGCTTCTCTTTTACTTGTGACACTAATGATGATTCAGCCCCATTCATCACCACTAATCCTCCCTCTATGGAATCTATTAGTCGAACTCCTAGCTGTGCAAATCTATGCACCTCTTTCCCTAACTCCTTCTAATCTTCCTCAAAATGAGCAGTACTACCCATAAATAATCTACTCAAGGCATCAGCAACAACATTAGCCTTACATGAATGATAAAGAATAATCATGTCATAATCCTTGAGTAATTCTAACCACCTCCTTTATCTGAGATTAATCTCTTTCTGAGTAAACACATATTGAAGGCTCTTGTGATCGGTGAACACATCTACATGAACACCATAAATATAATGGTGCCACATTCTTAAAGCAAATACTACGGCAGCCAATTATGGATCATGGGTTGGGTAATTCTTCTCATGAACTTTCAACTGTCCGGAGGCATAAGCCATAACCATGTCATTCTGCATGAACATACAACACAAACCAACTCTAGATGCATCACAATATATGACAAAGCCTTTCGTGCCTTCTGGTAAGGTCAATACTGGGGCAGTAGTCAACGTCTTTTTCAATTCCTCAAAGTTTTTCTCACAAGCTTCAGACCATTGAAACTTCAATGTCTTCTGAGATAACTTGGTCAAAGGGGATGAAATAGATGAGAACCCATCTACGAACCTTCTATAATAGCCACTCAAACCTAAGAAACTCCTAATGTCAGTTTGAGATATGGGTCTAGGCCAATTCTGCACTGCCTCTATTTTCTGAGTGTCAACTCTAATTCCATCACCGGAAATAATATGGCCTAAGAATGCCACAGAATCAAGCCAATACTCACATTTAGAGAACTTAGCATATAACCCCTTATCCTTTAGAGTTTGGAGAACTACTCTGAGATGACTAGCATGATCTTCCTCATTCCTCAAATAGATTAGTATGTCATCAATGAATGCGATAATAAACATATCTAAATAAGGCTTGAATATTCTATTCATAAGGTCCATGAACGATGCAGGCGCATTGGTCAAACCAAAGGACATGACCAGAAACTCATAATGAGCGTAATGGGTCCTGAAAGTTGTCTTTGGAATATCACATTCCCTTACTCTTAATTGATAATAGCCTGATCTGAGACCTATCTTAGAGAAACAAGTAGCACCGTGAAGTTGATCGAGGAGATCATCAATTCTCGGAAGAGGATACTTATTATTTATGGTAACCTTGTTCAACTGAAGGTAATCTATACACATCCTAAGGGAACCATCTTTCTCTCTCACAATTAAGACCGCAGCGCCCAAGGTGAGATACTAGGTCGAATGATACCTTTCTCTAAAAGATCTTTCAACTAATCTTAAAGCCATTTCAACTCTGTCGGTGCCATTCTATATGGCAGAATAGACATAAGATGAGTATCTGGAAGAATGTCTATACCGAAGTCTATTTCTCTCTAAGAAGGGACTCCGGGAAGATCTTCAAGAAAGACTTCTGGAAACTCTCTTACTATTGAAACTGACTGAATTGGAGGTATCTCAACACAAGAGTCATTAACTTGGACTAAGTGATAGACGCACCCCTCAGAAACTAACTTTCTCACCTTAAGGTACGAAATAAAATGACCCTTAAGCACTGTTTAACTGCTCTTCAACTCTATAATTGGTTCACTGGAAGCTAGAACTTGACTACTCGAGTTTTACAATCTGTTGATGCATAACAGCATGAAGCCAGTCCATACATAGAATGACATCAAAATCTACCATGTCCAACTCAACTAAATCTAGCATGGTACTCTTGTGATTGACGGAAAAGGAACAATCACGATAGACTCTTTCTGCTAGAATCGACTCACCATCAGGTGTAGAAACACTGAAGGGCTCAAGAAGTTTCTCCGGAAGAACATCAAAATTGAAGACTTGGATCATACCAGTGACAACATCTGGGGAATCCTCTTTCTCTTAGCAACTAGTGGTAGCATAAAGACGGTATCCTCCTCCGCCTGCCCGTGAAGTAGCTCATCTAGATGCAGTTCTGTCTGGTGGAGCAACTGAAGAAGACTCATATTAATGAACTAAAATACTGAAAGCAATAAAAATGATCCTTCGGAAAGCTAAGAGGCTAACCAACTGACTCTGAGTGTTGAACTGGATCAACGAGGCATTGGATGCTGATCCTGATTACCTGCACCAGCATCATAATAAGATGCAAGCAACTGGCATCAATACATTTAATGTACGAGTATGCGAGTTAGAATGCTAAACATAACTTAAGCTTGAAAAGAATCTGAAATAAACGCATACCTTGGCTTTACTCAACTCATGAACAACTTAACTTAATATAAAGCAATAAAACACATGCAATTTATAGAAAGCCTTTAAAACAATAGAAAATAACTTAGTTTGTTAAAGAAAATGCAATAACAAACTCAACTATACTCATATAATAAAGTAATATAGTTTATGTGGGAGTTTGACTAATTGACAACCACCACTATGAGCCTAAGTAGTGATACAACATCTTTCCCACAACTACCAGAACTGTCCTATACTTTGCCGTCATATAGAATGCCTTAACTAAGTGGATCCACTAGTCTATGCTAAAAAGCACTTAAGGAGTCATATAAAAAGTATGATCCTTTACTACCCATGATGGCTACATGGTTATGGAGACGTGAGTATTTGAACTCAAACTTGTCCCCATATCGGTGCTCAATACTACTCCCAAAATATACTTAGCTCATATGTTTGTAAAAACAAAACTCTTTCTTTGGGTTGTAGATTAATTACTCAAAAACTTAGCTTAAAAGCTCTCTTGGAAATCAAGGTTTCCTTTCTTCTTTAAATGTGAAAACATTTTAACTCATGGGAATACTTAGTTCCCGTATAATCTTTGAATAATGAACTTTACTCTTACTCTTTAATGAAAACTAGCTCAAAGGCTCTCTTGGAAATCAAGGTTTCCTTTCTTCTTTAAATGTGAAAACATTTACTCTTTGGGAATACATAGTCCCGATATACTCTTTTGAAGAAATGAACTTCAAACTTTACTCTTTACTCAACTCAAAACTCAAGTCTTAAAACAAAGTTAAAACATTTGTAAAAGACTTTTAGAAAACTTTATGAACTTCTCTTAACTTGCCTCTTGACTTCTCTTGACTTGACTCTTAACTTCTCTTGACTTGACTCTTAACTTTCCTTGAATTGAATTATTGATTCAAGGATTGCGATTTGTGATAGGAAATATCTAATGATGTTTAGGGATGCTTTTAGATAGCTAAACATGAGAAATAATCAAGAAATCTGTCACGCCCCAAACTCGAGGGACGCAACTGGCTCCTAATGCCAAAACTCAGGCCCGAGCCGACCCTGCTAATCCATTTGCTACTAGCGCATGGCAGCCACACGCAATCAAGAAATCAAATAAGTATATCTCGGCTTAAAGATAAGCCCTTGGCCGGCAAGGCCCCTGTCAACAGATCTACAAAATAAACAGCTACTCCCAAGAGTTTATATAAAGAAATTGTCAGCTAGTACAGAAGTCCTGATTGGGCCGTCAAGGCCACCATGATCTCTATACCAAAACTAAAAACATGTATATAACCAGTCAATGCATCACACAACTAACAAGCTTCAGCAAACCAACAAACTAGGCCAGCATGGCCATAACGTAGTTGTAAACCCACACACTAGTCTTCAAGCCTCTAAGAGAATTAACGATTGGCGGGACAGGGCACTAATTGACAACCACCACTATGAGCCTAAGTAGTGATACAACATCTTTCCCACACTACCAGAACTGTCCTATACTTTGCCGTCATATAGAATGCCTTAACTAAGTGGATCCACTAGTCTATGCTAAAAAGCACTAAAGGAATCATCTAAAAAGTATGACCCTTTTCTACCCACGATGGCTACATGGTTCATGGCGCTCGGAGTTCTCTGAACTCTCCCCCATATCGATGCTCAATACTACTACCAAAATATACAAACTTGGCTCAAAGGTTATCTTGGAAATCTCAGTTTCCCTTCTTGCTTAATTGTGAAAGCAATTACTCTTTTCTGAAAACTAGCTCAAAGGCTCTTTGGAAATCAAAGTTTCCCTTCTTGCTTAATTGTG
>NW_006238950.1:1315227-1325171 GCF_000226075.1 Solanum tuberosum | reverse complement strand
GAACATAGCCCTTCTAGGCATATATCACATTCCTGCAGCTAACCAGAATAGCCCCAACGGCAATAATAACAATCCAACCGCTAAAAGCGAGCAATTTAGTTATAAGCAACCTATACAAATAGCCTCTAAGTCGTGTCCCACATACGAATGTTACTACTGAATAAGAATCCCAATAATAAAGGATTATACGCACTCGAGCAGCCAACAACAATAATGGCTACAAGTATAACAACGGTAACAACTCAATTACATTGCTTCTAAGCTTTAAGGAAACATGTCGTAAGTAGGGAATCTTAACATACCTTTTTTGCTAAATTCACGTGGCCTAAAGACTTTAACTCATAACTCCCTCGATACTACAACAAGGTAGGATCATAATCAACACAAAAGAATAGAAGATACAACGAAAATCCGATAAAAGATATGTATTTCCGTCGCAAATTGCTATTTGCTGCTTATAAAAGCTAGAGTCGATGAAATGAGGGTCTTACCTCGATATTAGGTTTGTAATACGCCTCAAAACCTTCAAATATCATCAAACCCTTGCTGTCCCAACACTAAAGTGTGATATGCTACGCAATCGATAAAACAAATTATACCACGATGATGAGCCCAACGCGTAGAACAACTTTCGTCAAGGACTTAAGTCGAGAAAATCTATACTTAACTTGATCCTAGAAATGGGTTTCTCTAATTTCTCTGGTTTCTAACTTAAAAATGAAGAAAAAGATCGAAGAAGAAGATATATGTAACAATCCACCGACTTAGGGCCCCACCTCACGTGCCTGCTTGCGCAGTCCCACGAAAATGCGAATATCTCTCTATTCTGAAGTCGTATGAACAAACGGTTTGATGCGTTGGAAACTAGACTCGTAGAAGTTCAATTTCATAGTTCGCGGGGACCATAACTCTTAATAGATTGGGAGAAAACGTCCGAGACATTTGACCCAAATTTCAGACAAATCTTTAAAAAGGAATTTACGGTAACTTTCGCCAACTTTTATTTTGCCACTTACCTAGCTTCAAACCTTGAGATACAACACTTGAACACTTAAAATATCACATAACACATCATTTTTAATTTATTACTCACCCTCCTTGTCTTTCCATGAAGATACGAGTTAATTTAGACGTTTTGAAAAGTCGGGGTGTTATAAAATCACTGCCTGGAAACTAGTCCACGACGCAGAGATGTATTTAAATTTTTGGTCGCGAATATAATTTTTGAGGCAGAACGGTCCGTGACCGCTCCAAGACGCGAGGATGAATTTTACGAAACTGGGGAGCAGGTCCACGATGCTGCCCGGGGCACTAGATTTGCCCGACTTTTTCCTTCTTCATTTTCCAGCCCCAATTCGCCTAAATTCGATTATTTTTCTCCATATCTCTTTAGATTCAGGTACCCATAACATATACACAAGAATCTAACTCAACAACTCTAATAGTCAACTCTACAATCTCAAGAAACTCCTCAATATCATCCCAATTCAAGAACGAAAGTAAATTCAAGAACACACATCAAGAACATTCAAACTTTCAACTTTTTAGGATTAATTAACGATGAATTAAACATATTTGGCGGGTGGGTGAAGGAACCTAACGCTGTGTGAACTCACACACCTTATAGGGATCACCCCTTGACGAAATCCACGAGCCTAGCTCCAAGAACTGGACGATTCCTTGCTCTTTTTCCTCTTTCCTCCTCTTCTATTTTCTTTTCTCAAAACCCTAACTTGTTTCTCAAAAGCATAAAATGAATCCAATCAGTTTAGACCCCAACTTAATTACCAAAAACGAAAATAATTAATTGGGTGGTGAAAAGACCATAATGCCCTTCTAAAACCCGGATTAGACTTCCCTTAATTGAACAACCCAACTTCAAATGGGCATATCTCACTCATATGAACTCGGAATCGTACAAACTCGGTGGCGTTGGAAAGATTCTTCCAAGATCTTTCCTACGATATCTGGAAACACACCTAACTCATCCTGAGCTAGGAGTTATGGTCTTTTGAAGTTGACCAAAAACTCAAACTTAACTTAACCAATTTTCCAGACATTTTCATTATTTCCAAAAATCACTCTTTATAATTCTGGCTCTTTCTAGTTCTTTCAATTTGTGAGATGTTACATCAACCTCACTTTGCCTTGCAGTACACTTGCACTATGTTCGCACACCATAGAAAGGGACATATTATATAGTGCACATTCTAATAAACTAATGACTTGTTATTACCTAAATGAACCTAATTCATGGGATCTACAATCACATAGGTTGGGTTACCATCATTGTCGATTTTCTCAAGTTAACAAAAGTCTCATTCCCCTCAATGTTTTAGATATCACTCTCCTTTGCAAAGGTTTAGTCAAAGGATTAGCCAAATTCAATTCTCACTTCACATAGTCTATCGTAATTAATCCATCTCTTAGCATATGATTTATCACGTTATGTTTCAAACGTATATGTCTATTTTTCCCATTAAAAAAATTATATTTTGTTGTAGCTATCTCTTCTTGGCAATCACAATGTATAAATACAGAAGGTGTAGGTTTTATTCTAATTGGAATACCTGCTAAGAAGTTTCTCAACCTCATTAACAACCAACTCTAATGCAAGAAATTCAGATTCCATAGTTGATCTACCAATTATTGTCTATTTGCCTAATTTCAATGTTATGGCACCACTAAGGAATTTTGTCTCATGTGAATCAGAGATCCAATTAGCATCACTGTATCCTTCCAATACAGCAAGAAATCTATTGTATTTAATATCATAATTCATGGTACCTCTGAAATATGTCTTATCAACGCATTCCAATGATTATTATTAGTATTATGAGTATATCTACTTAAGCTACACACATCATAAGCTATATCAAGTCTAGTAAAATTCATCAAATGCATTAGACTACCAATCATCTGAGCATATTTATATTGCGAAATAGCTTCTCCAAGATTATTTTTCAATTGACTATTAGCATCAAAAGGAGTGCTCACAGGTACCACATCAAAAAAAATTTACTTGTAAAGAAATTTTTCCACATAATGTCCTTGAGTTAAAATAAAATCATCATTATTTCTAATTATTTTCATACCCAAAATAACACTTGCTTCTCCCATGTCTTTCATATAAAAATTAGAAGATAAAATAGTTTTAGGCTTATGAATGATATCAAGACTAGAACTAAAAATAAGCATATGACCCCCATAAAGAAATATAATTAGACAATGACCATCAACTAGTTTTGTATAGACATATTTATCTACTTCAATAGATGTAAAGTCATTACTGAACAAAACTTGATCGAATCTCTCATTCCATTGCTTGGGAGCTTGTTTTAGACCATATAAAGATTTGATTAATATAAAAAATTTATTTTCTTGACCTGCCACTACATAACCTTTACGTTGGTTCATATATATTTCCACTTCTCAATCACCATTTAAAAACGCAGTTCCAACATCCATTTGATGAATAAATAATTTATGATAGATGCCAAAGCAAACAAAACATGAATAGAGGAAATTCTAGTCACAGGAGCATAAGTATCAAAATAATCAACATTTTGTTTTTGAGTAAATCTGTTAGCAACAAGTCTAGCTTTAATGTTATCAATAGAAGCATCAGAAAAAAACTTTCTTCTGAAAATCCATTTACAACCCATGGGTTTTCTTCTCGGGAGTAAATCAACTAACTTCCATGTATTATTTTGTAAAATGGAATTTATTTTAGATTTAATGGCTTCTTTCCAATGAGGTGCATAAGGAGAAGAAACTTCTTCAGAAAAAGATAAAGAATCATTATCAACAATAGAAGTATAAAAATCATTACCAAAAGATTATTCTATCCTTGACCATATTACTTCTCCACAAGTCCTCATTTTCGGAATCATTTGAAAAATTAGAACACTAGAATTATTTTTCTTTAGAAATGTAAAATCATGAGAGATATTGTCATACATTAAAGGAAAGATATTCTCAAAAAAACTCAGCATTTTTTGTTTCAACTATAGTATTGTGTTCAATCACATCACTATTGATTACAAGAAATCTATATGCAACACTATTATTAGCATAGCCAATAAACATACAATTAGAAATTTTAGACCAAATTTTCCTTTTCTTAGGGTTTGGCAACATAACCTTGGCGAGGCACCCCCAAATTTTGAAGTATTTCAAATTAAGGGGATAGCCTTTCCATAATTTATAAGGGGTTTATCCAATTTTCTTGAATGGATACCTATTTTGTAAATAACAATTAAATAAAATAGCCTCACCCCAAAGATTATCAGATGCACAAGTAAACAAGCATACAATTCATTATTTCTTTTAAATTCTTATTTTTCCTTTCAGCTACTCCATTCAATTCGGGTGAGTATGGAGGAGTAACTTCATGAAAAATTCCTTGTTTTCACAAAATCCATTAACCAAAATATATTCGCCACCTCTATGAGATCTTACTCTTTTAATCTTCCTATTCAACTGATTTTCTAATTTTGATTTATATAGTAAAAACATTTTAAAATCCTCATCTATATTTCTCAACAAATATCCTCTTATATATATAGAAAAATCATCGATAAATGTGACATAATATCTTTTACCACCTCTAGTCATAGTTTGTTTGAAATCTCCCAAATCAGTATGCACTAAATCCAATAAATTGGTTTTCTAAAAGCACAAACATGGAACTTTTTAAATTATTTAGCCTCAGCAAAAATTTCAAACTTATCAATATTTGTAAAGTTAACTTTATCAATAAGGCCTTCCGAATACATTTTCTTAATATAAGATAAACTAACATATCCAGGTCTAGCATGCCATAAATCAAAACAATCAATCAAATAAGCAGAAATACTAGTATTTTCATTTATAACATTTAGTATAAACCAACCACGGTTACAACAATCTTTTTCCACAAAAACACTATTTTTTCTTAAAATAACTTTATTAGATTCAAATAAAATCTTCACTCCTTTTCCTAATAAACTCACAGAGATCAAATTGGCTCGAATATTAGGAACATGCAACACTTCAATTAAGACTAAGGTTTTTCCAGATGTGAGTTTGAGAGGAACTTTACCTTTTACAAGAACTTTAGTGGTTCTTGAATCAACAAGATATACAAGTTCTTCTCCTTTATTGACTTGAGTGTAAGACACAAAATTAATTTTATTTGCACAAATATGTGTAGTAGCACCATAATCTATCACCCATACACTCACATAGGCCATAATATTTACTTGGGAAACGACCGCAACAAAAATATCCTCTGTTTTGTCCAAATTAATTTTTGGCTTAACCAGATTGTCAATTTTCCCAATTCTTTTCAAAAAGATTTTATAAAAAAAATTCGGCTTGTAACCAAGTTTCTTTTCATCAAAAAAAGACATACCTTATCAATGTAATTCCAAAGGTTAAGACATGGTGAAAACAATTATAGTTGAAACTACAATATGAATAGAACAATCATTACCAAACCTTTTATCGAACAACCAAGACATGTAGTCTATGCAATCAATGTATGTCCATATAATCATGTCACTAATCTTATACATTGCAGTTCTTTTGTGATACGTGACAACAATAAAAGAAGTATCCTTAAGATTATTGGAAATCTTATTGTACAATCACGGATTTTTGATAGCTTGAGGGGTATAAGTCACTGTCCTTAAGAATATTTCACTGGTGTGGTGTATCCCCGGGATTCAACTAGCTCTTCTAGAACTAAATAAGAACAGGAAAAGCAAAGTTTTTATAACTAAAAAACCAGCACAAAAAGAGAGGAATGAAGCAATTGTTGATATGGTTTTCTCACTTGCACCTGCAGAGGCAAAGAATGGCATATATATGCCAATGGAAAAGAAAATTAAAATTGCCAAAGGATAAATGTCATCAAAACAATAAAATCCAATTAAAGAAGAATTGGAAAGTTAGAGGCAATGCCATCATATTTGAACGTTGGAGGCAACAACATCATATTTGAACGTTGGAGACAACGGTAACATATTGGAACGTTGGACAACAAATAATTTTGAAAAAATTTAATATATCTTTTTGAGATTACTTATTTTATAATAATTCTTTTTCCTAACATATGATACTATATATATATATGTACATATAAGAAGAAAACCTAAAACCTAAAGTAAACACAAGTCCAATGAATCCTTACTTAAGAAAAAACTCAAACTTTGGATATGATGAGATCGCTTGCATCCTCTCAAAACTCCCAGTTGAATCTCTTCAACGTTTCAAGATTCTGCATAAATCATGGTGTTCAATCATCAATGACCCCAATTTCATCAAGATGCAAATCGAAGAATCATCCTCCAATGTTAATATTCAAAAAATACTCTTAATTTCATCGAAAATAATTCCATCTCCTAGTTTGGATGAGGACATGTTAGATTTCAACATCGGTTCAATAAGTGCATCATCAATGAGCATGAATTCTCAAGTTGTTCCTCTCCAACCACCAAACTTTCATATGTCCCAAGATGTTTCATATCCATTGGTCAGTTCTTGTAACAGTTTGTTATGTATGGTGTATAGCTTCAAAATATTTATATGGAATCCAGCTATTCGAAAATATAAAATTGTTAAAAAGCTTAATCCTTTGAAATGTGTTAAATGTTATGAATCAACGCTTTATGGTTTTGCATATGATTCTGTTAGCGATGATTATAAGATAATCGCTACATTTGTGTTTAATGCAAAGGATAGTTGTCATATTGTTGGAATATATTCTATGAAGAATCAGTCTTAGAAAAAGATTGACACTATTTCGACTGGCTATCGCTTGTTTGACCAAAATGCAGTTCCATTCGATGGTATGGTTAACATGATGGCAGCTAGATCACTCGAAGGAAATGGTGGTAGTGACTTTAATGAGTTTTTCATTATTTCTTTGATCGTGGCTGATGAGAAATTTGTTGTAACACCCGTTCCATCCCAATATTGTGGGAGTCAAATGAAGATGTCAAATTTTTCTAATCGTCTCTATCTTTCTGGGTTTGTTGAGATGGATTTCTTGGTTTGTTCGCGAGAGAAAGATGGGGAATGGTGGACATGGACAAGTGTCATGAAGATTCCTACATTAGGCTCATTGATTGGCCTTGGGAATCACAATTTCTACCTAGATGATATTATTTTCTTGAAAGAAAATGAAAATATCTTGTGGAGGAAAACGGATGGTGGTTTTCTAAAATATGATGTGCGGAAAAAAAAGGTAAAAGAGTCTATCTTGAATCAAATTTCGCCTGCTACAGATTTATCCACTTGTTCACAGAAAGTTTAGTTTCCTTGAGAATTCTGTGGGACTAGAAGTTTGTGGAAAGTTTAGCTTCCTTGAAAATTTATTGGAGCTAGCAAATTTTATTTTTAAATTGTGTCTTGTTGTATTTCTTTATATGTTTTTTGTGTGATTAATGATGAGACTTTTATTGTCTCTAATGTTTAGATTGTTTTAAAGAAGTTAGTAGCTTTCATGATTGTTTGTTAAAGTTGTTATATTTGACATTAGTTCCTTCCATTTTTTGAATGGTTAAGTTATATTTTTTGGAAAATATGATGTATTCTTGAAATAATGTGATTTTACATTTCAGTTCTATACTTCTATTCCTAGAAGTATACATTAAAATATTTTTAACACTGTACAGATCTAGATGGTTAACATTTCAACAACTTCATAACGCTGATCTGCAGCCTAATTTCTTACGAGTCATAAACCAATCTACGGTTTGTCCTGTCAACTCATAAATTGAAAAATTTCTATATTAGTAACAATTTCTTTTTAAAATATAAATTTTACTCTTATGAAATGATTTATAGCCACACAAGTATTTATATTTATTTTAAATCATAAATTTTGAAAAATATTCTTTCTTTTTCTTATGTTTCGAGTAAAATCAAACTATATTACATAAATTAAGACAAATGAATGCAGATTTTGTCTCAAACTAAATAATAAATATATTTTGTAGTAGGTAATGCGCAACCCAACCCAATAAATAATATCAACATTGATTGACATTGTTCAACGACAATCGTTATATATAGGGGTGTCAAAAATGAGCCCAATCATAGGTAACCCGCTCAACCCACCCAAAATTTTATGTGTTCGGCTCAAGATAATTTGAATATGTAACTTACATAAATCTCATAGTGTAAAGAGTAAATTACATCTTATCTCTACTCGTTTTCTAATTATAATAATCCCTTAATTTCTAAACTTTCCGGATATATAGCTCACTGTTCAGATATATTAATGATGATACATAATGTGTCCAGATATTACACTTAAAAAGGAAGAGAAATAGAAAATCCAATTAAATACCCATAAATTACGCTTACATGTTTCTTCTTACTGTCAATCAGTCAGTCGCAATTCCTAACAGCATCAACACATTTAAAATTCAAATTTCTTCTCCATCAACAAAGCACAGTGACATATGTAATAGGGGTGGGGTGGGGTGGGAACACAGTGTCGCACCCCGAGCCTACACCCTAGGCGTGACCTGCACTCGAGAACCATTATTGGCCCTAAGCGAACCCTTGGCCTTGCTCAACTCTCAGAGAAAGACTTACTCAACATTAGATGAACTCAAATATAAACTTTAACTCAATATAGCAAAATAATAAATTCAGAATAGTTTAAGGAAACATTCAAACTGGCCTCAAGGGCAACTCAAGTCTAGAACATAACATCTAAAAAGGAAAAGACTCATAAACTACTACTGTCTATCTATCTATGAAGCCTATAATACTATGAGGGAGGTTGGGACAAGACACCTCGATCATCCTAACAAACTGAAAAATGAGGCTCACCAAACAACTCTGGAACTCGACTGGATAAACGAAGCGCTGATTGATGATCCTGGTTACCTGTATCTGCATCATGAAACGATGAAGGCCAAATGGAATCAGTACATTGAATGTACGAGCATGTAAGGGGAATACTGAACATAACATAACAGCTTGAACTTGGAAAGAAGGAAACATACTCACCTCAACTCTACTCGACTCAACCTCAACTCATGGAAACTCAACTCAAAGTAGTATAAAAATAATAACAAAGATGTATTTTATATAAAGAATTTTTAAAATAGTATATAACAACTCAATGTATTCAAAAATAAAATAATAACTCAGTTTGTATGTAAAAATACAAACTAACTTTATTTGGGAGATTCTCTAACTGACAACCATCACTATGAGTTATGTGATGATACAGGGTCTAGCCCACGCTGCCAGAACTGTCCTATACCTTGGCTAGGTATTGAACTCCTCAACTAAGTGGATCCATTAAGCTATGCTTAAAAGGAAATAAGGAATCGTCTAAAAAGTATGACCCTTTCTACCCACGTTGGCTACATGCTTTATAGGGGCTGTGAGTTGTTTGAACTCTCCCTCATATCGGTGCTCAATACTACTCCCAAAATATAACTTAGCTCATATATTTTAAAAAAATATTTCCTCATCCTCAACATTGAGATTATTCCTCAACAGATTTCTTGTAAAAGAGATAGTAATCAAAACTCCTCATGTACTACTTTGGAAATCGGTGTTTCCCCTCATTTTAAATTTAAAAACATTTACTCTTTGGAATACTTAGTTCCGATATATTCATTTTAAAAAAGTGAAACTCAACTCTCCTCATCCTCAAACTCAAGTACTCAAGTTTTAAAACAAGTTTTAAAAGATTATAAAAGACTTCTCAAAATGACTCGAAAGAACTCTCAAGACTTGACTCTTAACTCTACCTTGAATTTGAATTATGAATTCAAGGGTTATGATTTGCTTTATGAATGATTTCTCGATGTTTAGATGTAGTTTAGAGTAGTTAGAATCAATAGGGAGTAAATGTACACTTTAAAAGATCTTAGACGGAGCAAACGATGGAAAAACGGTGGGGGCAGGCGACCCTGGCGCACTGCGCCCGC
>NW_006238950.1:1298567-1314130 GCF_000226075.1 Solanum tuberosum | reverse complement strand
CTCTTTCCAACGCCACCGAGTTTGCTAATTTTTGAGCTCGTATGATGGAGATATTCCCGTTTGAAGTCGGGTTGTACAAATAAGGAAAGTTACCCAAAAATATGAAGGGTATTTTGGTCTTTTCCTTACCCAATCAGCTTAAAACGAATTTTAGTAATATTTTGGAGACAAAACTGATTTGGGTCAGTTTTCATAAATCCAAATACGCTTAGGGTTTTAGAAGAGAGTTCATTCAAGTCATTCCTAAGTTCTTTTAAGTTTTGGGTCAACTTCAAACGACCATAAATTTCATCACAGGATGAGTTAGGAGACCCATTAGATATCAAATGAAAGGTCTTGGAATTCTATTTCCAACGCCGCTGAGTTTGCTAATTTTCGAGCTCGTATGAGAGAGATATGCCCTTTTGAAGTCAGGTTGTCCATTTGAGGAAAGTTACCCAAAATTAGGAGGGGTATTTTAGTCTTTTCCTTACCCCCACTTATTCTAAAAGCGAATTTCACCCAATTAAGGGTCTAAACTGAGTAGAATCAGTTTCATTCATCCCCAAAGCATTTAGGTTTTTAGAGAGAAGATTCAAGAGGAGAATAAAAATCAAAGTAGACTTCATTCAAGATTCTTTCAATCTTTTTCAAGATTCTTCTTCAAGGCAAGTCTTTCTCCAAGAACTCCTTCTTTCCAACTAAAATTCCTCCATACAATTATGAATCACTAATGAAAATCATATTTCTTGGTCATAGAGATTTCAAGAAAATAATTCAAGAATATCAAGAAACGTTTTTTTGATTGTTTACCTTCAAGCTAAGGTTTCAAGGATTCTAATCGATTTCTTCTTCAAGATTATTCAAGATTCTTCATGAATCATGAACCTTATTCTTTGAGGTATGTAAGGCTATCATAGTGTTGGACTAGTTCGTCCTCAGGCCCTACATCTACTTTCAAATCAGTAAAAGAGAAATCTAGGATTCTTTCCCAAGATTTGAGTATTCTTGAGATAAGTTGATTTTGAGTTCTTGAGTTCATGTTTATTTTAAAAATTATATTCCTAATTATTGAGTTTCTATATTGTTATTGAGATCCTTGAGTTGATTTCTTCAAGTCTATATTTCAGCATGAACCTTATTTTGAGTTATAAAATTTGAAAAGCTCTTTAAAGCCAATACTTTAGTTCTTTAACTTATTTTTGACAGAGTAAACATGAGTTTTGAGAAAAGAGTTTCAAAAACATGATTAGTATGACAATAGAGTATGCCATCAATGTATGAGTTGTATGGTATCTAGATATACCATCAATGTTTATGCAGTATGACTTCCCGAGTTTAAATTATGAGTTTGATATGTCTTTGAGAAAGATTTTTCAAGTATAAATTGAGTACGAATATAAAGGGACTATATATTCCCAAAGGTATCAATTTTTACATTGATAAAAGAGAAACTGAGATTTCTAAATGAGTTATGAGTTCGAAAGATATTTCAAGAGAAGTTACCTCTTTTAAGAGGGTAGTTTGAGCAATTATCTCAAACCAGAGGAAGAGATATGTTTTTCAACATATGAGTATATATTATTGGGAGTAGTATTGAGCACCGAAATAGGGATGAGTTCAGATAACTCACATACCTCATAAACCATACAGGATCATACTTTTTAGATGACTCCTAAGTGCCTTCGGTAGAGCTTAATGGATCCACTTAGTAGTTGGTTTTATACCCTGGCAAAGTATAGGATAGTTCTGGCAGTGTGGGCTAGATGTTGTATCATCACATAACTCATAGTGATGGTTTCCGGTTAGAGCATGTCCCACAGAGTTATATTGTATTTTTATATACAAACGTAGTTATTATTGTATTTTTCAATACATTGAGTTGCTATTTACTATTTTAAAAAGTTTTCCATATATTGCATCATTTAATATTGCTTTATCCAGAGATGAGTATCCAGAGTTGTGTATCTTGCTATTGAGTTGAGCCATATTTTCTCTGAGTTGAGTTGAACTATGTTTCACTGAGTTGAGTTGAACTATGTTTCACTGAGTTGAATATCCTGTTATTGAGTTTGAGCCCTAGTTTCTCTAAGTTGAGTTGAACTATGTTTCTTTTAGTTGAGTTGAGTTGAGTGAGTTGAGAAGGGGTAAGTATGTTTGCTTTTTGTCAAGTTCAGGCTTACGTTTATGCTTTAGAATTCCCCTTTCATGCTCATACATTCCATGTACAGAGCCATTTGGCCTACATTGTTTCATGATGCAGATATAGGTATTCAAGATCATCAACATGTGTTTTGTTGAGGTCATGTGATATTCCAGTCAGCTTTTGTAAGCCATCTTATATTCCAGAGGACTTCACCTTTATCTTACAGTTAGTAGTTTTTAGATGTCGTGGGTCTTGTCCCGATATCCTTCTGTAACAGTAAAGGCTTCATAGTAAGACAGAGTTGAGGAGTTTCTGTATTTACTTTTATCTTTAGTATTGTACAGACTATTAAAAAGGTTGAGTATTTGAGTTCAATGAAATTTAATTCAGTTTTTAAGCTTTTGTATGCTTGAGTTATTCTTTCTCTTGTAGTCAGCCAGGATGAGGGTTCGCTTGGGGACCAGTAATGTTTCTCAAGTGTCGGCCACATCTAGGGTGTAGGCTCGGATCGTGACAAACTTTGTATCAGAGCACATAGTTCAAGTGTCATAGGGTGTCTATGAAGCCGTGTCAATAGGATCTTGTTTATGGTTGTGAGGGCCCTACTTCTATAAATGAGGGACTATAGACATTTAAGAAAAGTTTCCCTTCTTTCATACTCTTAATCGTGCAATATAGCTATGTCATAGAGACTCATTCTAACTCGTGCGTTCTCATATACATTCGACTACCTCTCATACTAACGGTGGCTGAAAAGCAAACTTAGTTCTTTATTGATGAGTTGCTCTTAGCAAAAATCTTGAGGAAGTCATGAGACTCCAGAGGGGCTTGAGAGAAGCCTATGAGTGAGTTAAGTGTTGAGTTTCAAAGAAATGCGCTCATGTTCATATGAATCATGCATTCAAGCTAAAAGAGAGTTGTGCTCTCTTCCATAAGCCCTATTTCTGTTGAGATCCTTATGAGGAAGTATGTTTAGAGCTTGGGTAGTATTACCTCCTGAAAAGGTAGCATGAGTTACGAGAATATGAGTAGTAGTAGTGAAAGTGCCCAAAGTTAGAGGAAAGCATGCAGAGGTTCAGTAATCAAAGGAAAGGAGATAGTGATGGGGCAGATTATGTTATTGCATTCATGCACACAATCAGTTATAAGTGATGATTTCCTTTATGAGTGAAATAAGGAATAATAATGTTGTAGAGAGTTCTTGATAGAAGGAAGAGAAATAGTTACTAGACATGATAAGATATAGTATATGTTAACAAGAATAGAGTTGATACCGATGAGTCATCGTATTAAAGAAGACTAAATATATGTGTTGAATAGAAACACAGAGTATTCATGGAGTGATAGATCTAAGCTACGCTTATGATTTGTTTGAGAGGGTCATGATGTTCAGAAGGTTATAGAACTGATTAAGTAATGAGGTATATTAAGTAGGGAAATAATACTTGAGTTGTGAACAGGGGATGTAGACCAGTTTAGAGATGATGGAATAGGTCCATAGCTTTCAAGTGTCAGCTTTAGACCTAAGGGGGAGATGATAAGATCAGAAATCAAGTCAAGTGTTGAGAATAAGATAGTAATGAGCTCAAAAGAGTATGGGAGATATCTTTTCAAAGATCTTTTAGTAGTGGAGAGATGTTAGAAGGAGAAGATTAATGTTCTCATCGTGATAATTATGGTGTGATAATTCCACCTAAGGTTATAAATAAGGAGGATGAGGTTTTACTATGGGAAATAGTTAAATGAGATCCCTTAGTTGCTTTCGAGTAGTAATGTGAGAAATACTAGTTGGTATGGTAGGGATGATGAGAGAATGAAAACTTCTTAAAGAGTTGGTTAGTAGGAGTCCATAAAGTGTTAGAATACTAAGCTTGAATGTGGTGTTGTTAAACATGAGGTAGTTCTTGATATGAGCCCAATGTTGATTAAATGAGGTGGTAAAGAGTAATGTTCTTGGGATGAGACTCCCCGTAGAGAGGTATAGAGCTCAAACCTTAGGATTTGGGTTAAGCTTGAATATAGTAAGAGTGTGTTGTTAGACTTAGGCCTTGGTAAGAGAAGTTATATACCCTTGTGGGAGCTATGAGTTGCAGTCAATGAGGTATCGTATTCCTATCCTTACTTCATGCCCAGACTCCCTTTGTTCAGATAAAGTAACCCCAGAGAGAGAGTGACTATGTTCACAACAACATCATTCTTGACTTAGGTTCTATAGAAGGTCCCCAACTCTTGGTGTGAATCAGCCTAGCTTGTGTTAGTAGGCAAGTTCATGAGTCAAAGAAGATAGTGAGAGTAACCCCGTTCCATACCCAGCCAAGCCGTCATTCGAGGACAAATGATCCCAAGGAAGAGATAATGTAACACCCACGAAATTTTTTAAGCTAAGATTTAAACATTCTTTGTAGTGAGTAAGATTTAACGAAGGAATTTAAAATTTTCTTATGTTTTAGGGTCGTTAGATGTAGCACCTTGATCTCCAAAAAGAACTAAAGAGAATTCCTTCTAGTCATTCCTAGGTTCTTCTAAATTTGGGTCAACTTTAAATAACCATAACTTTTAGCACATGATGAGTAAGGAGACTCATAAGATATCAAATGAAATATCTCTGAGTCCTCTTTCCAACGCCACCAAATTTGCTAATTTTTGAGCTCGTATGAGGGAGATATACCCGTTTGATGTCGGGCTGTCCAAATAAGGAAAATTACCCAAAAATATAAAGGGTATTTTGATCTTTTCCTTACCCAATCAGCTTAAAACGAATTTTAGTAATATTTTGGAGACAAATCAAATGATAGGTCTTGGAATGCTCTTTCCAACGCTGTTGGGTTTGCTAATTTTTGAGCTCATATGAGGGAGATATGCTCTTTTGAAGTCAAGCTGTCCATTTAAGGAAAGTTACCAGAAATTAGGTGGGGTATTTTAGTCTTTTCCTTACCCCCACTTATTCTATAAGCGAATTTCACCCAATTAAGGGTCTAAACTGATTAGAATCAGTTTCATTCATCCCTAAAGCGTTTAGGGTTTTAGAGAGAAGATTCAAGAGGAGAAAAAATCTAAGTAGACTCCATTCAAGATTCTTTCAATCCTTTTCAAGATTCTTCTTCAAGGTAAGTCTTTTTCCAACAACTCCTTCTTTCCAACTCAAATTCCTCCATACAATTATGAAGCACTAATGAAAATCATAATTCTTGGTCATAGAGATTTCAAGAAACTAATTCAAGAATCTCAATAAACGTTTTCTTGATTGTTTACCTTCAGGCTAGGGTATCAAGGATTCGAATCAAGTTCTTCTTCAAGATTATTCAAGACTCTTCAAGTTCTTCAAGAACCTTGTTCTTTGAGGTATGTAAGGTTATCATAGTGTTGGACTAAATCATCCTCACACCCCACATCTACTTTCAAATCAGTAAAAGAAAAATCTCATATTCTTTCCTATATTTAAGTATTCTTGAGATAAATTGATTTTGAGTTCTTGAGTTCATGTTTCTTTTAAATTTCTATTCCTAATTATTTAGTTTCTATATTGTTATTGAGATCCTTGAGTTGATATGTATATGTCTATATTTCAGCATGAGCCATATTTTGAGTTATAAATTTTGAAAAGCTTTTTAAAGCCAACACTTAAGTTTATAAAATGAGTTTTGTGAAAAGAGTTTCTGAAATATGATTAGTATGACAATCAAGTATGTCATCAATGTATGAGAAGTATGGTAGCTAGATATACCATCAATGTTTATGCAGTATGGTATCCCGACTCATCAATGATCATATTAAAATATGATTTTTATATGTTTTTGAGAAAAACTTTTTAAGTATGAAGTGACTAAGAGTATAAAGGGATTATGTATTCCCAAAGGTATCAATTTTTACATTGATAAAAGAGAATGTGATATTTTTAAATGAGTTATGAGTTCAAAAGATATTATCAAGAGCAGTTACCTCTTCTAAGAGAGTAGTTTGAGCAATCATCTCAAACTAGAGGAAGAGTTATGTTTTTAAACATATCATCATGAGTATATATTATTGGGAGTAGTATTGAGCACCGATATGGGGATGAGTTCAGATAACTCACATTCCTCATAAGCAATGTATGCAAACATGGGTACGGGATCATACTTTTTAGATGACTCCTAAGTGCCTTCAAGTAGATCTTAGTGGATCCACATAGTAGTAGGTTATATACCCTGGCAAAGTATAGGACGGCTCTAGCAGTACGGGCTAGACGTTGTATCATCACATAGCTCATAGGGATGGTTGTCGATTAGAGAATCTCCCACAAAGTTATATTGTATTTTTATATACAAAGTGAGTTATTGTATTTTTCAATACATTGAGTTGATATCTATGGTTTTAAAAGCTTTCCATGTATTGCATCTTTTATTGTTGCTTTATCCAGAGTTGTGTATCCTGTTATTGAGTTGAGCCCTATTTTCTCTGAGTTGCGTTGAATTATGTTTCATTGAGTTGAATATCATGTTATTGAGTTGAGCCCTATTTTATGTGAGTTGAGTTGAATTGTGTTTCTCTTTCTGTGGTTTGAGATTATTACTCAAAATCTTTCTCTTAAAAGAGATGGTACTCAAACTACTCAAAACTCTTTTGGAAATCTCAGTTTTCTCTAAACTTAAATATAAAAACATCTACTCTTGCGAATACTTAGTTCCCATATATCATTTTAAAGAAAATGAATTCATCTCTACTCTTCCTCAACTCAGTACTCAAGTCTTTAAAACAAATTTTAAAATAATTTGTAAAAAGACTTCTTAAAATAGGGTTCATGCCGAATTATGGACGTGAACGACTCAATTCAAGGTTTTCAATAATCATGCATAGAACTCAATACTTGGAACTCAACAACTCTAGCACTCAAAGAGTCAATGATATTAATCATCTCAAAAATTCTCGACTCGAAAGGTTCATGTGGAATTATGTGCATGAACTACTCAACTCAAGGACTCAATGATACATCTCATCTCAAGACTACTTGACTTATAGGGTTCATGAGGAATTATGGGCATGAACTACTCAACTCAAGGACTTCATGGGTAACATGTAATAATCCCATGATTAGGAATATAATCTCGAAAGGGTTAGGAACTCGATACTCAAGACTTAGAACTTGAAGATACTACTCCTCTCAAAGATGCTCAATTTACGAAGTTCATGCGGAATTTATGGGTATGAACGACTAGACTCGGGGGTCTACATAACAATATGGAACTCATGTATACGACTATTCTCATTCTCATACTTATTTCCTCAAAACTCAGTTTAAAACTCAAGTGTTGGCTTTGAAAAGCTTCTCAAGATTTACAATTCAAAATAGGGTTCATGTTGAATTATAGACATGAACAAATCATTCAAGGATCTCAATAACAATATAGAAACTTAATACTAAGGAATAGAATTTCAAAAAGAATAAAGAACTCAAATCTCATCTCAAGGATACTCAAATCTAGGGGTATAATCCTAGATTATTATTTTACTAATTTGAAAGTAGATGTAGGGCGTGAGGATGAACTATTCCAACACTATTATAGCTTTGCATACCTGAAAGAAGAAGGTTATTGAAGAATCTTGATGAAGAACTTGATTACAAGCCTTGAAACCCTAGCTTGAAGGTAAACGATCAAGAAAACCTTTCTTGAGATTCTTGAATTAGTTTCTTGGAATCTCTATGGCCAAGAATTATGATTTTCATTAGTTATTCATAATTGTATGGAGGAATTTGAGTTGAAAAAAATGGAATTCTTGGAGAAAGACTTACCTTGAAGAAGAATCTTGAAAAAGATTGAAAGAATCTTGAATGGAGTCTTCTACTTTGATTTTTCCTTATGGTTTTGCCCTACGGTTTGAGAGAGAAGAGAATGTTGGATTAAAAAATAAAAATCTGATTGTTTTGAGCTGTTTATTAGTCAAGAAATCCGTTTAGGGTTTTCTTGGAGGTAAAAAAACAAAAACAACCCTTTTTAATGTTTTTCCGTCGGCTAATTCGTAACAACACTGTATAGGTTGCTAAAATAGTCATAACTTTTTACTTAGAAATTAGATTGACGCGAAATTGATGGTGTTGGAATGTAGATTCAAATACCTTTGATTGAATAGGTTATGGCTCATGTAACTCTTTATATTCTAATAGATATGGTTCTTTGAAGTTGACCCAATAGAATCTTACATCAAAACTTAATCGATAAAGGAAACTTCAAGAACACTTATCAAGAACTCATCAAGAAATTAAATTGCTCAATATCTATGGATAGAGTCGCAACTAAACTCATGATTGGTGCGTGAGTGAACAAACCCAACACTATAGAAGCTTACATACCTCTTAGGGATTAAATTCATGGCAAAAATCTGCAACAAAACTCAAGAACCTCGACGAACGCTTTGATCCTCTCCTCTTTTCTCCTCTTTTCTCTTCTTGAACTCTCAACTAAAACCCTAGGCGTATATTAGGATTATAAACTGAACCTAATAGGATTAGACCCTTAAAACCTTACTAAAGATGAATTAAATATGATTTTATAACGAAAAGACCAAAATACACCTCACTATTTTCGGGTAACTTTCCTTAAATGGACAGCCTGACTTCAAAAGGGCATATCTCACTCATCCGACCTAGAAACTTAGTAAACTCGGTGGCGTTGAAAAGATAATTCATAGACCTTTCATTACCTATCTTGTAGCCTACCTAACACATCATGTACTAAGATTTATGGTCGTTTGAAGTTGACCCAAAACTCATAACTTAATCATAACTTGCAAAATTTCAGATTTTGCTATATCCAATTTAGTTCTTTTTGGAACTCAAGGTGCTACATCTAGTGACCTTAATACTCAAGAAATTTTAAATTCTTCGGTAAAATCCTACTCACAACGAAGGATGGTTCCAGTCTTAGCTAAAAAAAAATATGGGGTGTTACATAAGTACACAAGAATCTACTCAAAAACAACTCTTAAAATCCATACGATTATCTCAAGAACTCATCGAAATCCCAACAAAACAAGATTTAGAATGAAACTCTAAGAACACTTATCAAGAACTAATCAAGAACTTAAATCCTTAAATTTCAAAAATGAAATTTCCCTGAATAAATCATGATTGGTACGTGGGTGGACGAACCCAACACTATGGAAGCTTACATACCTCTTAGGGATTAACCCCTTGGCGAAATCCGCAATGAAATCCTCAAGAACTCAATGAAATCTTGGCCTTTCTCCTATTTTCTCCTCTTTTCTCTTCTTTTCTCTTCTTGAACTCTTTAAAAACCCTAGCGTGAATTGTAAATGTGTAAACTGAACCAAATCAGTTTAGTCCCCTAATTAATTACTTAAAATGAATTAAATCTGATAGGGTAAGGAAAGACACCCCTCTTAAATCTGGGTAACTTTCCTTAAATAGACAACCTGACTTAAAATGGGCATATTTCCCTAATACGAGCTCAAACATTAGCAAACTCGGTGGTGTTGGAAAGAGAACTTGGAGATCTTTCATTTGATATTTTATAGGTCTCCTAACTCATCTTGTACTGAAAGTTATGGTCGTTTGAAGTTGACTTAAAACTTAAAAGAACTTTGGAATGGCTTGGATGAACTCTCTTTAGTTCCTTTTGTGTAAAAACCCGGAAAACTAGTAAGACCAAGCTAGAGTCTAATGGAAACTAGTAGGTGAGACTAGAGCCGTACGTGTGAGCTTTTGAGCTTGATGTTTGGTTGTAGGTTGTATATTGACTTCCCGAGCTTAGGTTGAGGTGTCTAAGGGTTAAACGTCAAGGTACGACCCCCAAATGACCAACCAAGGGTCCTTGGGGAGGACCCTAAAGTCTAACCCCAAGGCTGCCTAAGATCACAAAAACTGCCAAAATTCCATGAACCACGGATGGCCAATCACGGCCAGTAGATGGAGTGACGCCCCGTAGGTCATGGGGCGTGGTTCAAAGCCTGGTTTAGGAGCTGCAGGTCCAAACCATGGACATTCAGCACGCCCAGTAGATCAATCGATGGACCGTAGGTCCATGGGGCGTGGATTGCACCTGCAATCTGCCCAAAGTCGGCCAATAGGTGGGTTAGTTTTGGTAATTCATTTTTAGTTTTTTTTAAGTAGAGGTTGCTTAATATGGATTTATTTCATATATATAAAGTATTTTAAGGTATTAAACACTTCATTAACTCATTATAACCCAAGCCCCCAAATCAAAACCCAACTACTTTCCCCTTAAAAAATCTTCTCTCTAGAAACTCCATTAAAGACCAAGAGAAGGGATCAAGCTAGGGCGTGGAGATGGAGGATTCTTCATATGAATTTGATGTGATTCTAAGTCTAAGGTATGGGAGTTCTTCATTCTTGGGAAGCTATCAACCAAGGAGCCCTTTCAAAAGCTTTTTACACAATTCTAGAAAACACAATTAGCTAGGGTTTCAACTCAACCCCATGGATTCCTTTCAAAGTTGTTATTAAAGGTTGAATTATGTTTGTTATTTATGAGACTATTGATTTTAGATGATTTTAACTTGAATTCCAAATAATCCATGAGTTTTCCCCAATCTTAGCTATGGCTCTTCTATATATTATGAATGTTGTTAAAAGTGGATCCAATTGATTGAATATGAGTTGATTATGATGAAATTACATGATTTAAGTATTATTCTACATGTATTCTTGATTAACCTAAGATTCTAGGGTGAAATTGATGTAGCCTAGGGTCATGTCATGAAAGGGGCAAATTGAGGGTTTAGATGTGAACCCCTAAGATTGATGAACTTCTTGAAGAATTGCCTTAGATTAGATCACCTAGACATGAAAGGCTTATGAATGAATCTTCCAAACATGAATTGACTTGATTAGGTCTTACATGATGAATTATGGTTGAATAGTATTGAGGTTTAGCTTACTTGATGCTATATGACTATAATTCATGAGTAAGAATGAAGCATGTGGTTAGTCTACCTTGAGTATTAGGTATACTTCATGATAATGTGAGGCATTGCTTGAGAGTAAGGCTTGTAACATGAAGATGACTCCTACGGCTAAAAAGGGGTAAAATTTAATTAAGTAGGTAAACTAAGTATGTTAAGGCTTCAAGAAGGAAGCCATTATGTATGTTGGTTTGTATATGGCCCTATGGTGAACTAGACTTCACCCACATGACCTACAATATGAGTATATGTGCTTATACATGAAAGGAATGCACTACTTGAATTACTATTATGACCATGTCTATTATGATGAATGTTAGATGTGTTGATTTACATGGTCTATGATCCTTGAATGTAATATATGTGAAATATGCATGATTGTGATATTATGTACATGCTAATGAACACTTTGAGAGGGAAGTGTCTATGATGATAATGTTGTTGTTGTGTCATTACAAGGACAATCACACACACACTCCATGCATAAATAAGATTATGAGGTATTTGTGGGTCAATTGAAAGGCTAGTTCTCATGTGCACGTTTACATACTATTACGCATGAAATGTACATGACCATGATGATCCACTTGAAAGGTGGAGGTGTTAATTATTGTGTATATTGTGGTATTGATGCAAGATCCTTCTTTGCTATACCCCTACACATGACTATGTACGACATGATATGACTACGTATGATATGTTAAAACTATGTATGATATGTTATGACTATGATTATATTGTTGTGTTGATTGAAAGGCTATTCTCATTAACACCATGAACATGAAGTGAAGGGTTTACTCACATATTGATGATTCTAAGGTTGAAAGGACATTCTCACCTAATGAATCCATGAGCTACCATGATATTGTATTGGATTTTGTGTTAAGTTACCTTTCTATAAACAATGAAGTTAAGTAAAGACTTAAAGGGAATTAAGCTTAGCACCAAGTGGATAGGAATGAGAGATGGAAACCTTTTACCTCAGTTAGTCTGGGTTTCTAGTAGCAATCTCACTATCCCATAACTATGTGCCCACATAGGTTCTTAGCTAGTGGATCCACCTATAAGCTAAACATGTTCGTTCTACCTTAGGCAAGTAGAACACCTCCTTTTGGTGTGGGTTCATAACACCGGATTCCATGTAGCTCACATGGTCTATGTCGGTTAAGGCTATATCTCCCTACATGAATAAGTAACATGAACTAGTAACATGAACAAGAACAAGGACATGGGTTATTTACTATAGTCCTTAAAGAGGTTCTACTTAGTGTGAATGAGAGTATGGGACTTTATTCATGCATTGCACAAGTAGGCTTTGAGAGTGGGTATGGTAGGTTTCCCTCATGACATGATGATTATGAGTTATGCATGCTTTATTATGAATTATGAACATGAACTCTGCTTATGACTTCTTAATAGGTTTACTTAGTGTAGGTGAGGGTATGGGACTTCACTTTTACATTGCACAAGTAGACTTATAAAGGGGTTGTGGTGTGGTTTCCTTATGCTATGAAGATATGTGAATCTATAAATGCATGATATGGGTTGCTGTTATCAATGACTTTACTTGTTACAATTTATGAACATGAATGGCTCTTTGTCTATATGTGTTGGCTATGATTGAGGTCAAGGTATGTTGTGCATGATCATGGTGGCCTAGAAGTGATACTTAGTGTGGATGGGACTATGAGGTCCTACCCATGCATTGCACAAGTAGAGCTTAAGGTTGCTCATGTGATAATTTTATTATGTTGAGATGATCTTGGTATTTGACTATATATTATGTTATGATTGGAGACTATGTATTGTGAAGATTGGGATATGTATTATGCTTATATTGGAGACTATGCTTATAAGTATGATGATATCTCTTATGCTATGATGAATTGTATGTGAATTGCTTTATGAGTTGCATTCTCCAACGATTTCAAAGATGTTGTTCAAAAAGTGCATATAGCATGGTTTCTAAGAAAATGTCCCATTTATGCATGTTTTAAGGATTTTGTGCATGGCTTCCATACTTTACTTTTTGTGCTAACCCCATCTTTCTACATATTCTATAAGTGTAGGCTTTGGTGATAATGGACTCCATCCTCGTGGCTAGGACTCTAGTAGATCAAGAAAAAGAAGATTGGTAAGTCCTCATTGTATTCGAGGGCTCGACCATGTGTCCTTTATTGTCTTTCATTTATGCTTAGACTTATGTAAGGTCTATGTCCCTATGATTGTATTTCAAGAGTTTTACTTCAAGTGTTAGATGGTTTGAGACATAGTGTTATAGATTCTTTCTCATTTTACAAAAGATTTCAATTGTAAAGTAAAGTTTTAAATTCCACACCATTTTCCAATGATCTTATGTCTATGATTATTCTAAGGGCTTGTATGAGACCCCTTCGGGGTCAAGTACGTTGTGTTACGTCTAGCGAGTACCCCTGGGTCGTGACATTTTGGAACTCAAGGTGCTACATCTAGTGATCTGAATACTTAAGAAATTTTAAATTCCCTGGTATAATCCTACTAACAACGAAGGATGGTTCAAGTCTTAGTTCAAAAAAAATTTGGGGTGTTACAATATCTCCCTTTGGGATCACTCGTCCTTGAATAACGGCTAGACTGGATATCGAACGGGGTTAATCTTATCATATCTGAAATACTGATATACCGTGAGTTTACGGTACTTATAATACATTTCACTTACAAGTTGTGTGTGTCTAGGGCCGTTTTGTATTGCTTTTTATGTGTTTGTATCATATTCTGCAGGAAAGATGTTCAGGTGCGGAAGTAAAGAGACAGCTGAAAGAAATGCAGAAAAGGGCATCTACGGAGGTTATCTACGGACCGTAGGTCCATTGACACTATGTAGATGGTGGTCGTAGATCAGCAGGCAAGGCAAATCAGGGAAATCTGACCAACTGTGGAACCACGGTAACCATTGACGGTTCGTAGATTGATCTACGGACCATAGTGTTGATCCGTAGATTGATTCTGCGAGGTTTCCAGTACCTGATTTTTGAAGATTCCAAGTGTGGAGCTACAGAGAGGGATTGACGGACAATAGATCGATTTATAATCCGTACTGCATTTCCGTCATTTGCTTTAGAGAAGCTGATTTTTGGAAGCTGAAATATTTTCTAAGTCCTGGCTGACAGAAAGGACTCACGGACCGTAGATCCATTGATGGTCCGTGAGTCAGTCTCGTGGAATGAAGACGCTGCCTTGACAAACTTTCCTTATTTTGTTTCCCTTTTTATTAAGGACTTGTTTTCTATAAATAGGGCATGTAAACCTCATTTTTAAGGTTGGATTTTATTACTTTTATTCTAGTTCTTGACCTGGGAGATTAACTGGCAACTTTAGCAATTATTAATTTCCTAAGATCGTTTTGAAGATTTTGGAGTTGCAATTTTAGTTGGATTTCTGAGTTTATTTTTCTTTGTACATAAGTTCATAATTCTTTCATCTAAAACAATGAATTGTGTTCATATGATTATGGGTAACTAAACTCCACATCTAGGGTTGTGGTAACCATGAGCGATTAACAAAGTATGAATAGTAAACAAGCAATTCTTGAATAGTGTGGTGCATGCATTGATAATTCTTTCGTTTAGAAGTCTTTTTAGCGGTTGCAAACGTTAGAACTCGCATTGTTGCTACTTGCCGGACCAAGGAGGTAATCAACAAGAAAAGAATTATCAACATAGATTTAGTGTGATACTATCTAATAGGCTAGCGTCGATTGGTGTGAAGTAATAACTAAGCCAAACATCAATGTGATGTCTAATATGAGGTAAAGGTAAGGGGTTAGTAAAATGATACACACGTAGCCGGACTAAGGTGCGGGGTGAAATTCTCTAGATGCCGGACCAAGGATTTAGAGATACCTAACTTATCACTTTGCATGTAGTATACTAGGAAAGGATTGCTATTACTAGGATTACTGCGTTATGAGCTTGTGGGTAACACATATACCCTAGTTAATTCTCTCATCTTGATAACAACCAAAATTGACTTTTGATTACTGATTACTTATTGAGTTCTTACAATTTGTTTCACAAACCCCCCCCTTTAATTACTTGTTTCTGAAAGTAATTTGACTAAACAAATATAATTGTTAGTTAAAGTTAAGTCTAAACCATATTCCTCGCAGGATCGACCCCATTCTTCAAGTTGGGTTCTTTACTTGATAATGATCGGTTATGCTTCTTTAGGGAGGTGTAATTTGAGCGTATCAAATTTTGGGGGTAAATGGATTGTGAGTGATAGGGTGAAGTTGGAGTAACCTAATTCGTAAATCCTCTCTTGGGGTTTTCTTGCCTGTGTTTTTTTTCCCCAAGAGACTGTTTAGTTTCTGTTGAACCGGCATGTGTTAAGATCGAATCTGTAGAAGCATGAAAAAGAATGAAGCATGATGGCTTATTCCCCAAGAGACTGTTTAGCCTAGGGTCATGTGATAGAATTGGTAGGCTAAGACAAGTTGAATGTGTCGCCTCTGAGTATGACATGATAATGAATCAACTTGATG
>NW_006238950.1:1291523-1298190 GCF_000226075.1 Solanum tuberosum | reverse complement strand
CCCTCCTTGGACTTGTGCACCTCGACTTAGGCCAAAAGCCTAAGCTGAGGGTGGCTAATGTAAAAAGTGAACTCAATCTTTGCCCTGATCCGACATCTGGTATTGTGCACCTCAACCAATGGAATATCCATAAGTTGAGGGTGGCTATGAAAGAGGAAACCGAAAGAAACACGGGTATGAAAAGAGTTTTGATGTTGAAAAAGAATGGAAAGGATGTGACTTGTTGAAAGCTAAAGAAAAGAATAAAATGCAAGAAAAAAGTTGAAAAAAATATATAAAGAGCTACAAAGTCTAAAGTCACATCCATGGTTGAAGAAAATCAAGGGAAATGAGGTAAATCAGTAGGATGGCAAAAATAGGGCAAAAAGAGGTTGAAAGCCTAGTGTAATGTCAAGGAGGGCAGAAAGTCACTAAGAAGTACCCAAATGTACCACACCTGACCCTGAGCCTACATTACAAGCCAAGAAAGTCCTATTGTGATCCTAGAGTCTAGTTTGGAGAGTCTAAGCAGTGAAAATAAGGGCAAGCCTATGGTACTGAGCACTAACTGTACTTGAAGTTATTTCTGAGTGTGAGTGTTGATTGAATCCTTGTACTCAAATTCATAGTCATTGTGTGAAAGAAAAGGGATTTCTTTTGAAGTTAGGGCACTAGTTACATTGTCGGAAAGTTGGTACTTTGGCGATAGTGAAACAGTGTATGTTGTGTGTTGGTTGGTCGATCGTTGTCATGGTTTGATCCGCTTGAATTAGTTTGTCGAGTCTAGGAGAATAAATTTTGCACCCGAAAAGTGAGTGGGATAGAGAGCCATGTGATTGCTTGTGCTTGAAATGCTTGCTTCAATACAAGTGTCGTTAAGAGTCTTAGTGCGTCGCTTGAGGACAAACAACGAATTTAAGTTGAAGGTGTTGATATACCATGAGTTTGCGGTATTTCTAATACATTTAACTTACAAGTTTTCTGTGTCAAGGATCGTTTTGTATTGGTTTTTATGTGTTTGTATCATATTCTGCAGGAAAGATATTCAAGCGCGGAAGTAAAGAGACAGCTAAAAGAAATATAGAAAAGGCCATCTACGGAGGTTATCTACGGACTGTAGGTCCATTGACGCTTCGTAAATGGTGGTCGTGGATCAGCAGGCAAGGCATGGAAGGCAAATCAGGGAAATCTGACCAAGTGTGGAACCACGGTAACCATTGATGTTCTGTAGATTGATCTACGGACCGTACTGTTGATCGGTAGATTGACATTGCGAGGGTTCCAGTACCTAATTTTTGAAGATTCCAAGTGTGGAGCTACGGAGAGGGATTGACGATCTACAGTCCATAGATCATTTCCGTCGTTTGCTTCAGAGATGCTGATTTTTGGAAGCTGAAATATTTTCTAAGTCCTGGCTGACAGAAGGGACTCACGGACTGTAGATCCATTAACGGTCCGTGAGTCAGTCTCGTGGAATGAAGACGCGTGCCTGAACAAATATTACTTATTTTGTTTCCCTTTTTATTTAGGACTTGTTTTCTATAAATAGGGCATGTAAACCTCATTTTTAGGGTTGGATTTTATTACTTTTATTCTAGTTCTTGACTTGGGAAATTAACTGGCAACTTTAGCAATTATTAATTTCCTAAGATCGTTTTGAAGATTTTGGAGTTGCAATTTAAGTTGGATTATCTTCTTAAGTAAGTTCATAATTCTTTCATCTAAAAACAATGAATTGTGTTCATATGATTATGGTTAACTAAACTCCACAACTAGGGTTGTGGGAACCATGAGCGATTAACAAAGTATGAATAGTAAATAAGCAATTCTTGAATAGTGTGGTGCATGCATTGATAATTCTTTCGTTTGGATGTCTTTTTAGCGGTTGCAAACGTTATAACTCGCCTTGTTGCTACTTGTCGAACCAAGGAGGTAATTAACAAGAAAAGAATTATCAACATAGATTTAGTGTGATACTATCTAAT
Source organism: Solanum tuberosum (assembly GCF_000226075.1). Lineage (NCBI taxonomy): Eukaryota > Viridiplantae > Streptophyta > Magnoliopsida > Solanales > Solanaceae > Solanum > Solanum tuberosum. Next base: position 1,296,226 of record NW_006238950.1, on the reverse strand, counting down.
ATGCTAGTGTCGATTGGTGCGAAGTAATAACTAAGCCAAACATCGATGTGATGTCTAATATGAGGTAAAGGTAAGGGTTAGAAAAATATACACACGTAGCCGGACTAAGGTGTGGGGTGAAATTCTCTAGATGCCGGACCAAGGATTTAGAGATACCTAACTTATCACTTTGCATGTAGTACACTAGGAAAGGATTGCTATTACTAGGATTACTGTGTTATGAGCTTGTGGGGAACACGTATACCCTAGTTAATTCTCTCATCTTTGATAACAACCAAAATTGACTTTTGATTACTGATTACTTATTGAGTTCTTACAATTTGTTTCACAAAACCCCCCCTTTAATTACTTGTTTCTAGAAGTAATTTGATTAAACGAATATAATTGTTAGTTAAAGTTAAGTCTAAACCATTTTCCTCGTGGGATCAACCCCAACCTACAAGTTGGGTTCTTTACTTGATAACGATCGTTTCTGCTTCTTTACTTCATCTTTTTGTTTGTCTCTCTCAGGTTCTGACTCCAGTGTATGCCAAGCACATGGAGCCAAGGTGAACCACTTACTCCTTACGATCCAGAGTTGAACCGAACTTTGCGAAGAATGAAATATCAAGGAGTTCAAGTTAATCCTATCGGAGGCAACCTAGGTGATGAAGTTGAGTTGCAACCCCCGAGGGTGGTTGGGGGAAAACACCAGGTTCTAGCTAAAAATCAATTGGGAGATGCAGTAAGGGTGCAGAGCCCACCAGGTCCACAACTGCATGACAACTATAGGGGCAATGTAAACATTGCTGACTCAGATGGATCTCTTGTCCTACCCCCTTTGCCTCCGGGGCACACTTTTGTAGTGACCAGCAGCCTGATGCAGATGCTTACAGCAAGGGGCTTGTTCTCGGGATCACCATCGGAGGACCCACATGCTCACATAGCCAAGCTAAAGGTGGTTTGCAAAAGTTGTGTAGGTCGATCAGACTTGGATATGGATGTTATCGAATTGCAAGTGTTCCCTCTATCGCTGACAGGCGATGCTACTGTATGGTTCATTGAGCTCCACTCTAACTCAATATATATATGGCAACAACTGAAGGTTGTATTCTTAGCAAGATATTATCCAGTGTCCAAGAAGCTCAATCACAAAGATAAGGTCACCAATTTTGTGGCATTACCTGGGGAGTCTGTGAGTAACTCTTGGGACAGATTCACTGCGTTTGTAAGAGGTGTGCCGAATCACCGTATTGATGATGACTCACTAAAGGAATATTTCTATCGAGGGCAGAATGACAACAACAAAGAAGTGCTTGATACTATAGCTGGAGGATCATATGGTGAGTGCACATACGCTCAGATTGCAGAAAACTGGAGAAGATCTCTCACAACAATAAAGCATGGAGCACTAGGAGGTCAAATACTGGGTTTTTTCCCCCTAAGAGACTGTTTAGCCTAGGGTCATGTGATAGAATTGGTAGGCTAAGACAAGTTGAATGTGTTGGCTCTGAGTATGACATAATAATGAATCAACATGATGTCATGACTTAGGCTGAAACTTGAACTTGGTAATCTGATCATATGATAATGAAACTATGTCCCAAGAGTGTGTGAGAATAGTTGATTGTTCAAACAGTTTTTGTGAAAAACTAGAACTTGCCCGGTTAGTCCTGCTAAGACAATTCACTCTAGAGGCAAGAAAGTGATCATAGGCCCTTGTTCTGATAAGTCCACAAATTTCCTAAAAGAAGGATCCAACCAAATGAAATAAATGCTCCCTTTGATCCAAATGTTTTAAGCCTAAAATTAGACCATTTCTTTCTAAACCCCGAACTCACCTTCCCATAATCGACTATGTTGGCCCCGGTCCCTCCTTGGACATGTGCACCTCGACTTAGGCCAAAAGCCTAAGTTGAGGGTGGCTAATGTAAAAAGTAACTTCAATCTTGGCCCTGACCCGACATCGGGTATTGTGCACCTCAACCCATGGAAAATCCATAAGTTGAGGGTGTCTATGAAAGAGGAAACCGAAAGAAACACGGGTATGAAAAGAGTTTTGATGTTGAAAAAGAATGGAAAGGATGTGACTTGTTGAAAGCTAAAGAAAAGAATAAAATGCAAGAAAAAAGTTGAAAAAAATATATAAAGAGCTACAAAGTCTAAAGTCACATCCATGGTTGAAGAAAATCAAGGGAAATGAGGTAAATCAGTAGGATGGCAAAAATAGGGCAAAAAGAGGTTGAAAGCCTAGTGTAATGTCAAGGAGGGCAGAAAGTCACTAAGAAGTACCCAAATGTACCACACCTGACCCTGAGCCTACATTACAAGCCAAGAAAGTCCTATTGTGATCCTAGAGTCTAGTTTGGAGAGTCTAAGCAGTGAAAATAAGGGCAAGCCTATGGTACTGAGCACTAACTGTACTTGAAGTTATTTCTGAGTGTGAGTGTTGATTGAATCCTTGTACTCAAATTCATAGTCATTGTGTGAAAGAAAAGGGATTTCTTTTGAAGTTAGGGCACTAGTTACATTGTCGGAAAGTTGGTACTTTGGCGATAGTGAAACAGTGTATGTTGTGTGTTGGTTGGTCGATCGTTGTCATGTCTTCTAAAGGAACACATTTTCCGTTCATACTACAAACAACCAGTCTGCGGGTGAGATTCGTGAGGAGATGGCACAGATGAGGACCGAGTTGAGGTTGGTGTTAAAGCATATGAGGGGAAGTGCGGAAAAGGTAAATGATGTGATCTACTTGACTAGAACCCTACCATCAGTTGAAGAGTGTTACTATGAAGAGGATGCTTATGTGGTGAATGATCAGACGGGGGGTTTTTGACCAAACGCCCAAGGATCCAACATGGAAAATTGGTGCCAAGGTCAAGGAAACCAAGGTCAGAACTATGGCAATTACAACCGAGAGGGCCAATATGTCCGGGATGGGAACTTCAATCGTGACAACAACTACAACCGAAACAACTATGGCAACAGAAACGATCAGGGTGGACCTTATGTTCCTCCTCAAAATCGGGAATCTGATACTAAGGAAGTTGGAGGCAATATGGCGCGTATTGAAGATATGATGCAGAAGATGATGAGGAGGTTTGAGGCAACTGATAAGAATGTGAAAGAGATGAGAAACGACTTGTCTGGTATTGGTCAAAAGGTTGATGTCCATGCAGTGTCAATAAAGAATCTAGAGCAGCAGATGACTCTGTTGTCTAGTACAGTGAACCCACGTCAACCTGGCACTCTTCTTAGCAACACCATCCAGAATCCAAAGAATTATGGTCATTGTATGGCAGTTACTACTCGAGGGGGTAAGCAAACTATAGATCCACATATGCCGTCTGTGGTGGATGTTGAGATTAGAAAAGAAGATGATGTGGTAGAGGTTAGAGAAGAGTCTGAGAATGCGACGGAGAAAAAAGCGAAGATATCTCAGAAATTGGTCCCCAAACCTAGACCTCCACCACCTTTTCCCATAGAGGTTAGTGAAGAAGACTGAAGATGGTAAAAAACACAGGTTTATTACTATGTTGAAGCTGCTTTCCATCAATGTTCCTTTGATAGAAGCTTTGTAGCAAATGCCTGGGTATGAGAAGTTTATGAAAGATATGGTGACAAAGAAAAGGTCTGTGAGTTTTGAAGATGATGATAGATTGCAGCATTACAGCTCTATTGCTACAAGATCTCTTGTGTAGAAGAAGGAAGACCCTGGTGTTTTCACGATCCCGTGTACTATAGGGTTGTTACACTTTGCTAAGGCATTGTGTGATGATGGTGCTAGCATCAACCTCATGCCATTGTCTATTTATAAGAAGTTGGGTCTAGGGGATCCAAAGCCTACTACGATGCGGCTACTTATGGCCGATCGAACCATGAAAAGGCCCATTGGTGTACTCCATGATGTGCTAGTAAAAGTGGAGTCGTTCATCTTTCCAGCGGATTTTGTGATTCTTGACTGTGAGGTTGATTTTGATGTTCCCATCATCCTTGGGAGACCATTCCTTGCCACAGGTCGTGCATTGGTTGATATGGAGAAGGGATAGATGAAGTTCAGACTGAACAATGAAGAAGCAACTTTCAATATTTGTAGGTCCATGAAGCAGAGTGGTGAGCTCCAAACGGTATCTGCTATAACTTACAGAGTTGAGAGCGACTCGGTGTTGAGGCACTAGCAGCAGTTATGATGAATCTCGATAGTGATGGTATTGAAGAGTACGATGAGTTGGTAGATGCACTAGATAGGTGTTAATATCGGTCAAAACAAAAAAAGTATGAATTAGACATGAAGAATCGTGAGTCTCCACCAGCGAGACCATCTGTAATGGAGGCACCGAAATTGGAGCTTAAGGCTCTACCACCACATTTGAGGTATGTATTCTTGGGCAGAGATAACACTTTGTCGGTCATCATTGCGGCAGATCTAAATGCGAGACAAGTAGAGTGCTTGGTGACTATGTTAAAGAGGTTCAAGCGAGCTATTGGGTGGACTATTGCGAATATTATTGGGATTCCTCTTGGTATTTGTTCCCACAAAATCCAACTCATGTCAGATCACAAACCTAGTATTGAGCACCAAAGAAGATTAAATCCACCTATGTAAGAGGTAGTTAAAAAGAAGATTAAATACACCTATGTAAGAGGTAGTTAAAAAGGAGATCATCAAGTGGCTGGATGCGGGAGTTAATTATCCCATTGCAGATAGTAGTTGGGTATGCCCT
>NW_006238950.1:1290407-1291380 GCF_000226075.1 Solanum tuberosum | reverse complement strand
GGACCAATTCCCTATGCCATTTATGGATCAGATGTTGGATAGACTTGCTGGTAAGGGTTGGTATTGTTTTGTTGATGGTTATTCGGGCTACAATCAGATTTTTTAATAGCTCCGAAGGACCAAGAGAAGACCACCTTCACTTGCCCTTATGGGACTTTCGCCTTCAAACGAATGCCCTTTGGGTTGTGCAATGCTCCAGCAACCTTCCAGCATTGTATGATGTCAATATTCTCTGATATGGTGGAGGACATTATTGAGGTATTTATGGATGATTTCTCTGTAGTAGGTGACTCTTTTGATCGATGTCTGAATCATTTGGTTGAGGTACTGAAAAGGTGTGAAGATTGCAATCTGGTGCTGAATTGGGAGAAGTGCCACTTTATGGTGAAAGAAGGGATAGTTCTAGGTCATCATATTTCTGAGAAAGTCATTGAGGTAGATAAAGCAAAAGTTGAGGTAATAGAAAAACTTCCCCCGCCTATCTTTGTAAAAGGTGTTAGGAGTTTTCTTGGGCATGCAGGTTTTTATAGGAGATTCATCAAAGATTTCTCAAAAATTGTAGATCCTTTGAGCAAACTGCTCGAGAAGGAGTGTAAGTTCTATTTTGATGATGCTTGTCTTAGAGAATTTGGAGAATTGAAGGAGAAGTTAGTTACTGCACCTGTCATTATTTCACCGAATTGGGGACAACCGTTTGAGGTAATGTGTGATGCAAGTGGCGTGGCTCTTGGTGTGGTATTGGGCCAGAGGTGAGAGATAAAATTTCACCCTATTTACTATGCTAGCAAGGCTCTAAATGTGGCCCAGAAGAATTATACTGTGACTGAACAAGAGCTTCTTGCGATGGTTTTCGCATTCGAGAATTTCGATCCTACTTGCTTGGTACCAAGGTCATAGTGCATACTGACCATTCTGCATTGAGGTATTTGATGGCAAAGAATGATGCAAAACCGAGGTTGATTAGATGGGTATT
>NW_006238950.1:1289905-1290057 GCF_000226075.1 Solanum tuberosum | reverse complement strand
GTGTACTTGAAGCATGCCATTCATCGCCCGTTGGTGGGCATCATAGTGGTATTCGAACTTCACATAAGATTTTGCAGTGTGGGTACTACTGGTCTACTATCCACCAAGATGCTCATGATTTCGCCAAGTCTTGTGATCATTGCCAAAGAGAA
>NW_006238950.1:1251145-1289120 GCF_000226075.1 Solanum tuberosum | reverse complement strand
TAAACGGGCAAAGGATCAAGATCTATCTGGGAAACGCAGAAAGTGTGCAAGAAGTTGTGGAGGCCTATCATCTTGATGAAGTCTGAGTAATCAAGAGGCATACGTCGTGCCGCTACGTTAAATCAAGCGCTGCTTGGGAGGCAACCCAAGATGTACAATCTAGCCAACGATAGGTTTTTGTTTTCCATATTTTAGTTTTTTGTGTTTAGTTGATTCTCTGTATTAATTTAGATAGATATTTTAGTTTATTTTTTAGTGTTGGCTAGAATTAGCATAAGGTCCGTGTCTAAAAAGTGTCCAGAAAATGTAAAAAGAATAGCCTAATGGTTGCTACATGTGCAGGTACGCTATGAAAAAAAAATCTGCAGAAAATGGTCTGGTGCAGAGGTCTACGGACCCCATCGACTGTCCATCAATTCATCCACAGACCGTCGATGGTGTCCGTAGATCCCAGGTAAGCCCCTAAACTTTTCCAAGTGTAAGAGTGATCTACGATCCCAATCTACGGACCGTAGACGGGGTCTCTTGGGTCCAAAACCCTAATGTTGCCTGACCTGACTCGAACCCCTCCTATTTAAAATCCCCCAATTTTAAATCATTCCATTTCCCTCCATTTACTCCCAAACTATTTCATAACTTTCCAAACTCCTTAAATCACTCCATAATCACTCCATAATCACTCCATCACTCCCCAATTAATCTTCCCTTCCTTTTCCCCAAAATCCTAAATTCCCTTTCCTCTCCAACCTTCACTCATCCTAGAAATTTCCCAATCCCTCTCAACTGCCTTATTCAAAACTCCGGTATTCAGGTTCGGCGCAACTAGGCATTTAGTGTGGTCTAGCAAAGCATAGTGTCATCACGCAATCACCCCACTCCTTGTTGCTTGTAAGGTAATAGACTTTCCCCTCACTTTTAATTTCATTTCATAGATTGAATAAAGAAAGTCGGGAGTCGGGTCTTGACCATGGGTAATAAAGTTTATGTAATTACATGTTACAATTTAAGTACTAAAACCCTTGGGACGATAAATTGTGATTGTGTCGCCTTGATAGTGTGTTAAACCTGTCTTAATGCTAGTCTATAAGTAAGTTTTGACTTAGGTTTCCGAATTTTGTATGAAATAATTATCCAATTGAGCAATTGGAACCCTTAGAATGAGGAACTAGCATGATTAAATGTTGAAATGCATGGTTAGACTAGGATGATGTTGAAAATGGTAAAACATATTCGAGGGCTCGACCATGTGTCCTTTATTGTCTTTATTTTATGCTTAGACTTCTGTAAGGGCTATGTCCATAAGATTGTATTTCAAGAGTTTTACTTCAAGTGTTAGATGGTTTGAGACATAGTGTTTTACTTCAAGAGTTTTCTTTCTCATTTTATAAAAGATTTCGATTGTAAAGAAAAGTTTTAAATTTCACACTATTTTCCTATGATCTTATGTCAATGATTATGCTAAGGGCTTGTATGAGACCCCTTCGGGGTCAAGTACGTCGTGTTACGTCTAGCGGGTACCACTGGGTCGTGACATTTAGGAACTCAAGGTGCTACATCCAGTGATCTGAATACTTAAGAAATTTTAAATTCCCTGGTATAATCCTACTCACAACAAAGGATGGCTCGAGTCTTAGTTCAAAATAGTTTTGGGGTGTTATAATATCTCCCTTTGGGATCACTCGTCCTTGAATGACGGATGGACTGGATATGGAACGGGGTTAATCTTATCATATCTGAAATACTGATATACCGTGAGTTTACGGTATTTCTAATACATTTCACTTACAAATTGTGTGTGTCTAGGGCTGTTTTGTATTGGTTTTTATGTGTTTGTATCATATTTTGGAGGAAAGATGTTCAGGCATGAAAGTAAAGAGACAGCTGAAAGAATTACAGAAAAGGGTATCTACGGAGGTTATCTACGGACCATAGGTCCATTAACGCTACGTAGATGGTGGTCGTAGATCAGCAGGAAAGGCATGGAAGGCAAATCAGGGAAATCTGACCAAGTGTGGAACCACGGTGACCATTGACGGTCCGTAGATTGATCTACGGACCGTATTGTTGATCCGTAGATTGATACTGTGAGGGTTCCAGTACCTGATATTTGAAGATTCCAAGTGTGGAGCTACGGAGAGGGATTGACGATCTACAGTCCATAGATCATTTCCATCGTTTGCTTCAGAGATGCTGATTTTTGGAAGCTGAAATATTTTCTAAGTCCTGGCTGACGATCGCTTATGCTTCTTTAGGGAGGTGTAATTTGAGCATTAGAAATACCAACCAGAATTTCCCACATTACCATTCGGAACTAACTAACGCTCTCGTGTAGCTATTCCTCATAGCCAAAACCTCATTATCTTCTTCCTCCTCATTTATAACCTTAGACAGAATTATCATACCATCATTATTACGATAGGATCATTAACCTTCTCTTTCTAACATTACTCAGTTACTAAAAGGACCTCTGAAAAGACATCTCACATACTCTTTTGAATCATTACTATCTTATTCTCAACACTTGACTTGATTTCCAATCTTATCATCTCCCCCTTAGGTCTAAAGCTGACACTTGAAGGCTATGGACCTATTACAACATCTCTAGCTGGTCTACATCCTCTTTTACACTAGCACTCGGGAACAACTTATTTCATGAATACTAAACTCTCTATAAGCAGGTACTAATACTTCTGTCTAAGGTGTTTCTATTAACCTCTTCTGATTACATACCCTCTTGGTACCCCTCTTAATGCTCTCGTTACTATTGTGACTTAGCCACACTTCACTGCCCCTATCTAAAGGTTTAGGGTATTACACTTGTACCACTCATATTTATTACAGCTAATCACCTCAATTCCTCACCTACTCTATGTCAGGTCTTCTAGTTCAAATCTCAAGACAACATCATCACCCTCATGTTTCCATCCTTTTGATCAAGACACTCATCTCAAATTCAAGCTTAATATTTATTACTAAACCCAAATATCAATATGATTGGTCGCTTACTATACTAAGTTACAACTACTGGGTACAAATTTAGAAACACTCATCCACTAGGATCTCATGACAAGTAGTCAATCCTTACCTCTAAGTCTCCACACTTACAAATTTTTATCACACTTCACTTCACAGCTGAAGTACTATTTACTCACCACTATGCATCAATGCCTAGTTAGTTCTATAACACTTTGAATATTATGGGCTCTCCCTCACAATCATAAGCCTAGCTTAGATCTATCATCTCATGAATACTCCTGCTCTTCCATTCAACACTTTCACTTGGTCAATACCTACACAATGACACTTTATCACAAACCCTTTTTTTAAGTACAACACACTCTACCTCCTATGATGGAATCTTCACCACTCATCAATTCTACCCATAGGGGAAAACTCTTCATTGGTAACTCGTCAAAACACCATCTCGCTTTCTTAGATCACTAAACCTCTGCATACTTTTCTCTAACTTTGGACTCATGATCTCGTGAGTCATGTTACCCTTTCAGGTGAAGATATTACCCAAGCTATAAACATGCCATCCTCTTAAAGGTCTCAACTGAGTAAGGTTTAGGGAAAAGTGTACAACTGGCTTTTATCTCAAATGCACGATTCATATGAACATGAGTGCATTCCTCTGAAACTCAACACTTAACTCACTCATGGGCTTCTCTCAATCCCCTCTGGAGTCTCATGACTTCCTCAAGACTCTTGCTAAGAGCAATTCATCGATAAAGGACTGACTTTCTTTTCAACCACCTCTAGTATGACGGGTAGTCGAATGAATCTGAGAAATACACAAGTATGAATAAATCTCTATGGCATAGCTCTATTGCACAATTAAGAGTATAAAAGAAGTGAGAGAGTTCCTAAATGTTGCAGCCTCCTATTTATAGATGTGGCGCGCTTCACACCGATAACTAGGACTCTACAAACATGGTTTCATAGACACCCTAAGACTCTTGAACTCTATGCTCTGATACCAAGTTTTTCACGACCCGAGTCTACACCCTGGACGTGGTCGACACTCGAGAACCATTTCTAGTCCCCAAGCGAACCCTCAACCTCGCTAACAACAAGCGGAAGACTAACTCAAGCATACAAAGTTTAAAACTGAATAATATTCATTGAACTCAATTACAAAATCTTTAACTCAAAGATTAACTCTGAATAAAATAATATATTCAATTCACTAGAAATAGGCAACTCAAGCCTTTAAAACATTTACCAAAATAAATGAAACAGATTTCTCAAACTCTACTATCTATCTATGAAGCCTCTAAATGACAAAGATGAAAGTCGGGACAAGACCCACGACATCCTGATAAAACTGAAAAGTAAATGAAATTCTCCAGAAGCAGGGAGGCTCACCATAGCTAACTGAAACTGCAAGTGGTATCAACAAAACGCATGTTGATGATCCTGAGTACCTGTATCTGCATCATGAAACGATGCAGGCCAAATGGCTTAGTACTTCGAATGTACGAGCATGTAAGAGGAATTCTAAAGCATAAACATAAGCTTGAACTTGATAAAAAGGAAACATAATTACCTCTTCTCAACTCATTCAACTAAACTTAACTCGAAAATAAGCTACTCAACTCAAAGATTAGATACTCAACTCAAAGATATGATACTCAACTCAAAAATATGATACTCAACTCAAAGGTATGATACTCCTCAAGATACTCAATTTTAGATACTCAACTCTAGATACTCAAGTCAAGATAAAGCAGCAATAAAAGATATAATATATGGAAAACTTTTTAAACAATAGATAGAAACTCAATGTATTGAAGAATACAATAACAACTAATTTGTATATAAAAATACAATATAACTCTGTGGGAGATTAATCGACAACCATCACGATGAGCTATGTGATGATACAACGTCTCACCTACGCTGCCAGAACTATCATATACCTTGTCGGGGTATAGAACTCCTCAACTAAGTGGATCAACTAGTCTATGCTAAAAAGCACTAAGGAATCATCTAAAAAGTATGACCCTTTCTACCCACGTTGGCTACATGGTTTATGGGGATTGTTAGTTGTCTGAACTCTCCCTCATATTGGTGCTCAATACAACCCCCAAAATATAACTAGCATATATGGTTGAAAACATAATTGTCTCTGTGGTTTGAGATTATTACTCAAAATCTTTCTCTAAAAAGAGATGGCACTCGACTACTCAAAACTCTTTAAGAAATCTATGTTTCCTCCTCTTTTAAATGTCAAAACATTTACTCTTGGGAATACTTAGTTCCCATATATCATTTTAAAGAAGATGAACTCAACTCTACTCTTTCTCAACTCAAGTGCTCAAGTCTTAAACAAGTTTAGAAAAATTTGTAAAAGATTTCTCAAAATAAGGTTCATGCTGAATTATGGACGTGAACGACTCAATTCAAGGTTTTCCATAACCATACATAGAACTCAATACTCGAAACTCAACAACTCATAACTCAAGAACTTCAACGATACTACTTATTTCAAGAATGTTACTCTCAGAGGGTTCATGCGGAATTATGGGCATGAACAACTCAACTCATGGACTTCATGATACTACTCATCTCAAGAATGTTCAACTCATAGGGTTCATGCGAAATTATGGGCATGAACAACTCAAACTCATGGACTCCATGGGTAATATGTAATAGTCCCATGATTAGGAATAAAATCTCAAAAGGGATTAGGAACCCACTACTCAAGACTTAGAACTTGAAGATACTACTCTTCTCAAAGATGCTCAAATTATGAAGTTCATGCGGAATTATGGGCATGAACGACTTGACTCGAGGGTCTACATAAAAATATGGAACTCGTGTATGCGACTCTTCTCTTTCTCATACTTACTTCCTCAAAACTTAGCACAAATCAATATTTGATCTCAAGGATTCACAATTGAACTCAAATACTTCCTTGGATTCTACTCTTAACTCTCTCTTGACTTTGAATTATGAATTCAAGAGTTATGGTTCGTGATATGAAGGATCTCGTGATGATAATGTAGGCTCATAAATACATTCTCATACTTACTTGCTCGATTCTTGAAACAAGTTATTAAAAGTTGTAGAAGACTCCTCAAAAAGACTCAAAAGGACTTCCTCAAAATGTTCAAAAGAACTCTCAAGACTTAACTCTAAGCTCTACCTTGAATTTGAATTATGAATTTAAGGTTATGATTCATGTTATGAATGATTTCTAGATGTTTAGAAGTACTTTAGAGTATTTAAAATCAATAGGGATTGAAGATACACTTTAAGAGAATTAGATAGGCTAAACAACGGAAAAAGGGTGGGGGAAGGCGACCCTGGCGCATTGCTGGCGCAGGGCGCCAACCCCTAAACTTCAGAGGCAGCAACTTGGCGCATTGTTGGCGCGTCATGCCAGCCCCTGCTAGCGCATCCGTGGCGCGCCACGCCATCATTCTCCCATGCAATTCTGATGAATTTTTCTACTCCTTTTCTGACGTTAATTCGACTAGAATCGAATGGTTTCTTCCCCAATCACTTAGATTCGAACACCTAACCAAAGTACACAAAAATCTACTCAAAAACAACTCTTAAATCCATATGATCATCGCAAGAACTCATCAAAATCCCAGCAAAACAAGATTTAGAATGAAACTCCAAGAACACTTATTATGAACTCATCAAATCCCAACAAAACAAGATTTAGAATGAAACTCCAAGAACACTTATTATGAACTCATCAAATCCCAACAAAACAAGATTTAGAATGAAACTCCAAGAACACTTATCAAGAACTCATCAAGAACTTAAATCCTTATATTTCAAGAACAAAATTTCATTGAATAAATCATGATTGGTACATGGGTGGACGAACCTAACTCTATGGAAGCTTACATACCTCTTAGGGATTAACCCTTGGTGAAATCCGCAACCAAATCCTCAAGAACTCGACAAAATCTTGGCCTTTCTCCTCTTTTCTCTTCTTGAACTCTTTTCTAAAAACCCTAGCGTGAATTGTAAATGTGTAAACTGAACCAAATCAGTTAGACCCCTAATTAATTACTAAAAATGAATTAAATCCGATAGGGTATGGAAAAGACAAAAATACCCCTCTTAAATCTGGGTAACTTTCCTTAAATAGACAGCCTGACTTAAAACTGGCATATCTCCCTCATATGAGCTCAAAAATTAGCAAACTCAGTGGCGTTGGAAAGAGGACTCAGAGATCTTTCATTTGATATCTTATGGGTCTCCTACCTCATCTTGTATTGAAAGTTATGGTCGTTTGAAGTTGACCCAAAACTTAAAAGAACTTAGGAATGACTTGGATGAACTCTCTTTAGTTCCTTTTGGAACTCAAGGTGCTACATCTAGTGATCTTAATACTTAAGAAATTTTAAATTCCTTGGAAAATCCTACTCACAACGAAGGATGGTTCGAGTCTTAGTTCAAAAAACTTATTGGGTGTTACAATATTCTTCCTATTAACCTAATATATACTACATTGTTGCTTAACACAATGATAACTTTTATTATTCATAGAAACACGTCGGCCTAGCTAGTTTCTACATATATGGATTAACTAAAAATTATTTGAAGGCAAAATAACCTCAACAATATAAAAAATTATAAATATAATAAAGTTTCTAATTTTTTTAAATTAAAAATTGAGTTTGGACATTGTTTTGTTTGAAAAAATAAAATTTTGTGAGTAAAGTGAAATTTCACCCATAAACTAGTCTGAACTAATTTTTGGAGATGAATATTCAAAATTGACCAAATTTCATGAACAAAAATATTTTTATTTTATTTAAAATTTCTGACCAAGGTGAATTCATTTGTCAGTTGTGTACCAATAAAAATCTAATGAAACTTGTGCAAATGTTCAATTCATAATTTATTTAACTTTCTAAAAGAAATTAAAATTTTGTCACCACTTAAGAAGAGTTGTTTGTGTTGGACTTTGTCTAATGTTCAGATAGAAATAAGAAAAGTCAAAGGTAACATAACAATGTGTCATTACTTCATTAGCATCTCTAATGTCCAACCACAACATCTTCATAAAATTCTACTCTCACATAATAATCTGAATGGTCTTACATCAAACATGTACAATTTTTTCTAGAATCAAATAAACTGAATCATTATCAAAATTTCCAACTTTCTATTACAAGAAATGGATTTGATATTCCATCAGTGTTACATTTACAATGAAAAAAATTAGGAATTTTTTTTTTCTCTTTTATATATACTTTTTTCCCTAACTATTTCTCTGCTTCTAATGCGAAAAAAGAGACTAAACTCTAAAGTCATGTTTCGATAAAACAAGTCATCCTTAGAATTGAGTACCTTACTTCACTCAAATTCCTTCTCTTGAGCGTCCCTCCATAGCGGATATAAACTAAAAATTTCATTATTCTTCTGGCAATTCTCCGTCTAATTATCATATGGGGCGACACCATTTCATCATCATCATCATCATCTATGTAATCGTCTTCAAAAAAATTGTATTTATTTCATTGAACAATGAAGCTTTGTTCACTGGTGTGAAATTTGTATCCTGGTTCATGATTACTTTCTATATTATGGATACCTTTATGTTATACAATGAATTTGAAAGCCATATCCATCTTCGGCTTCTTTCTGGTTAGCTGAATTTTGAAACTCCGTTTCTTGCTCCTTTGAATAAACCACTTCGCTTTTCTGAAATTCTTCAACCACAAAAAGAGAAGTCTAAGAAAAAAATGAAAAAAAAAAAATTGGAACGAAAATATTTGAAGTTGAATTAATAGTAAAAGAGGGTAGAAGAAGGGATATATATATATATATAGGGAATGGAAATGGTTATGTGTCATGCTAAAAAGAGACGTGCCTTTAATCATGACACTTAACCATTTCCATTCCCTATATATATATCCCTTCTCCTACCCCCTTTTCCTATTAATTCAACTTCAAATATTTTCGTTCCAAAAAAACATTTCATTTTTTTACATACTTCTCTTTTATGGCTGAAGAATTTCAGTAAAACAAAGTGTTTTTTCATCAAGCATGAAATGGAATTCCAAATTTCAGCTAACAAGGAAGAAGAAGAAGATGATGAATATGGCTTTCAAATTCGTCGTTATAACAACAAGGTAGCTATGATATGGAAAGTAATCATGAAGCAAGATACAAACTTCATACTAATGAACAAAGCTTCATTGTTCAATGAAAATAAATACAACCTTTTTGAAGACAAGTACATAGATGATGATGATGAAATGGTTCTGCCCCATATGATAATTCGATGAAGAATTGCCAAAAGAATGATGGCATTTTTAGTTTGTATCGGCTAAGGAGGAACGCTCAAGAGGAGGAATTTGAGTAAAGTAAGGGACTTAATTCTAAGGATGGATGATTTTATCGAAACGTGAAGTTAGAGCATAGTTTTTTTTTTTCACATTAGAAGCAAAGAAATAGTTATGAAAAAAAAGTAGATAGAAAAGAGGAAAAAACATTCTTTTTTTTCATTGTAAATGTAACATTGATGGAATATCAATTCCATAACTTTGTGTCACGCCCGAGCCTACACCCTGGACGTGGCCAGCACTCGGAGACCATCGTTGGCCCCAAGCAGACCCTTGGCCTGGCTTACTTAACTCAGCGGAAGACTTAACTTAAGAGAATAAACTCAATGCCATAGTTTAAATGATAATATCTTAGCCAAAATGGCAACTTATGTCTCAAAACGAAGTATCTGCAAATACATAGATGAGAGACTCAATACTAACTATCTGACTATCTATGAAGCCTCTATAATACTGAGATGGATGTTGGGACAGACCCCACAACATCCTAATAAAGAAAAATTAGGAAAGCGAAATAAAAGAGTCCTCTGGAATGTAAGGAGGCTCACCACTGACTCTGGATTGCTCAACTGGATCAACGGCGCGCTGGATACTGATCCTGGTTACCTGCGTCTACATCATAATAAGATGCAGGCCAACTCGCATCAGTACATTGAACGTACGAGTATGCGAGTTGGAATGCTACACAACAACTTAAGCTTGAAAGGAATACAAAGGAACACTTACATTGGCTCTGTTTAACTCATGGATAACTGAACTCAATATAAAGCAATAAGACACATGCAATATATATATATATAGCTTGTAAAACAGTGTAAACAACTTAGCTCGTTAAAGATAAGGCAATAACAAACTCAACTTTACTTGTATGTAAAAGTAATATAACTTTAGTGGGAGATTCTTTAACCGACAACCACCACTATGAGCCCTAGTGATGATACAACGTTTTACCTCAAGTTGCCCAAGGACCATCCTATACCTTGCCTTGATATAGGACCTTACTTAACTTAGTGGATCCACTAGCTTAACTTACGTGATCATCTAAAAATTATGACCCGTTAGATCCCACGTTGGCCACATGGTTCTTATGGAGATTTGAGTTAATATGAACTCGCATCCCCAACTCGGTGCTCAATACTACTCCAAAAAATATACTTTAGCTCATATGTGTTTTAAACACCTCTTTCTTTAGTTTGAGATAATTGCTCAAAGCTTAGCCCAAAGGCTCTTTTGGAATCGATGTTCCTTTTTCTTTTCTCAAATGTGAAAACATTTATAAACTTCTTTGGGAATACATAGTTCCCTAATAACTTTTGAGAAATGAACTCAACTCTTACTCTTTACTTTACTTGAAACTTAAGCCTTAAAACGAAGTTAAAACGTTTAATAATGACTCTTGAAAACTTTAAGAAACTTTGCTTTGACTTGCTTCTTAACTTCTAGACTTCACTCTTAACTTCTTTGACTTTGATCTGAACTTTCCTTGAATGGAATTATGGATTCAAGGCTCATTATCTCATGTTTATGGATGATTTCATGATTTTTAGATGTACCTTAGAGTGTTGGAATCAACTAGAAAACGTAGGTACATTGCTTAGGAACAAGTACTAAAAAAAGGGGGGGAAGAATGGGGTGCACTGGCGTCCTTGGTGCTCTGAGAGGCGTGGGGCGCAAGGCCCCAAACTTCAGAGGCCTATGTGGGGCGCGCTGGCTGGCGCGGCACCCCAAGGACCAAACTTCAGAGACTGGTTTGGGGCGCGCTGGCTGGCGCGACTCCCCACCCTATTCCCCAGGTGTTTGACGACTTTTCTTCTCCGTTTTTCATCTCCAAATCCTCTAAAATTCCCTAGTTCTTTCCCCAATCACTTAGGATCATTAGTACCTTCAACTTACAACAGATCTAACTCGAAAATCCACCCAAAAACACGAATCAAATCACTAAGAATCCTCAACAACACAACCAATCAAGAATTCGACAATGGTTCTTCAAGAACCTCACTTTTCAACATGTAAATAACTCCAAACCAAAGGATTTGAAACAAGTTGGTGTGTGGGTGACCTAACCCAACACAAAAATATCTCACATACCTTAATAGGGATCACCCCCGGTGAATTCCACTCGAAATCTTGAATGATCTTGGCTAATTCTCTCCTTCTTCTCCCGTTCTTTCTTTCTTTCTTCTCCAAGCCCTAAGCGTATCCTAACTTTTCAAAACTGAATTAAGTTCTGTTTTTACCCCTATAAATCCCTAAAAATGAATTAGGAAATGAATTATAGAAAATACTACTTTGCCTTTTCCTAAATCCGGATTGGAACTTTCCTCGATCCAACAGCCCAACTTTCGGAAGGCATATCTCACTCATACGATGTCGAAATCGTGCAATCTTGGCGGTGTTGGAAAGATCTCTCCAAGGGATTTTCAAACATATCAAGAGCTGCTCCTAACTCCTCCTGATCTAGGAGTTATGGCCGCTTGAAAATAGCCAAAACACACTTTCTTAACTTAGATAAAATTTCCAGACTTCCTTATTCTTTCCAAAAATCAATATTTTCATATTTTAAATTCTTTATAGTCGTTTCTAGGTGTGAGATGTTACACTTTGTTTATTTATGATTTTGTGTATGTGTATGAATTTTAAATTAAAAATTTTAGAATTGAGATCAAACACAAAGCCTGTTAAAAATAAATAATAAAACGAGGACACATAAAATGGGAAAAGACTAAAATATACAATATTAAGGGAAATTTAGTAGTTAAGTTGGTTGACTACATGAAACCTTGTTGATGAGAATTCAGTTTCCCACTTTGTAATCTCCTTCCTCATTTTCCTTTTCAATAACAATAAAAAAAATACCATTAAAATAAATCATACAGACGAAAAACAAATCAATTAACATTCGACGAGTAAATAAATAGTGTTATCCCATTTAACTAGTAAATTACGTATTTTCAATCAAAATTTCATACTAAATGGATAACTGAGAAAATGAAAACGAAAATGAAAAAAGGATTCACAAATGAAAAGAACATTCAAATTTACAGGCGAACAATCAGTGCTTGAAGGGTTTTTAGGTTTTTTGGCTGAAAGGGAGAGAAATAGGAGAGTTGGGGGCGATTGGAGAAAATATAAATAAATTAGGGTTTAGAGAGGAGGAGTGTGGGTCGCGTGATTAAATAGAATGAATGGCGAAGTTTACGAAGATTAAACGGGTTGGATTTTGGTTTTTTTGTGGGTCATGAATTAGATTAATTTAGGAGTTAAAATTGAATGTGAATTTCGGCTAAAGTTAACATAATTCAACCAAATTATTTTTTGAAAGAGATTGATAACTTTATTTAGGGTTATTATTTAAATATTAAAATACTACAACGTTAATATACGATGATATTGATAAAATCATATAAAAATTAATAGTAATAAATATAATAATTAGTTAAGTACATGGTGACAAATACATATGTAATTTTGTCAGAATTAAAAATATAATTAAAATTTTAAGAAATAGGTATAATAATAGCAATAATAGCAGTACAACAACAACAATAATAATAATAATAATGATGTAATATAGAAAATATTATTTTTATATATAATATGAGTGATAAAATATTACCTAAAATTTTGAATAGAACTATAAGAATGTAATAATTTTGCTACAATTTTTGTTGTTTTGACATTTCAATATTGTTGCCAAAAGTGCTTTTGGCACTAAGAAACAAAGTTGTAGTGAATGTTGATGTAAATATTGTTGGAAATAATTTATGCAATGATAAATAATATTGTGACTGAAAGCTAATTATTTACACAACAAAAAAAATTATTGCAATAAATAAGATTTTATTGGTAAAGAAAATCACATTATTATGACTTATGCGATTATTTAGCAACAAAAAAATTATTGCAAGAAATTATTTTTTTTCTCAATAAACTTAATTGTTGCAAAAAAAAAAGGGCAAGAAAATTGGTTGATAATCTTTCACGAATGTTTTTAGCAACAATTATTATCATGGTAAATCACGTTTTTTTCTACAATAGCATATCATCATATTTAATTTTAGCAATGATTTATAAGTAATTGTTACAGACACATACACAAAAACTCACATATTTTTTAAAAAAAATTCACAAATTTGTGTGTATATATTTATACATATATTCCAAGGTCAATACATAAAACTAATGTACTTTAGAAAATTTGTGAATAATAGACATTTTACGTAAAATATGATTCCAATCAAGATTTTTATTGAGTTAAAGTATTTCAGGGTCATTTGATAGGCGATTAGGATTTAAGTGATTAAATTGTACCTCGTGTAGTTAAAATGATTCAAGTACAATAAGTCACTTATGTGTGAACATGTGTTAGACAACACAAAAGGATTTCTCCAGAATTATTAAGTTATTTTAGAGTTACGTTGCTATGATATATTGTATTGATTTTCGTACAGTAAATGACAAATCTTGGCAATACTTTTTAGTATATTTTAAATTCGATAAATATTATTTTCCACGAAAGTATCTACTCTGGCACGCCATACCTCACAACCAAAGAAAATAATAAAAACAAACATACTTACACACTCAACATAATAAACAAGACTTAAGGTGTCAAATGGTGTGAGTTGAATTTGAGGGGGAGGGGGAGTGGGGAGGGGCGGAGTGTTTATAGTGTGACTTGGGTTTAGAGGGTTGTGTGGTGTTAATGGTGTTGAGAAATTAAATCAGGTGCGAACAAATTAATCCTTTGGCGGCCATTTGTTTCAACTTCTTAATTATTATTATTATTTTCATTTTTTTCTCTTTCACAACTCAACAAATAAAACTTGAGGTGTTAAATGGCATGACTTGAATTTGAGGATGTTAATTAGCATGACTTGAATTAAATTTTAAAAGATTAAAATAGTCTTAATCTATATAGTTTGGAGATATCAAATAACGTGATTGAATTAAATTTTGAAAGACTAAAATTAGAAATCGATCTATATAATGAATTTGGGGGTAGCACGATATTTAAATACTTGACTAAAATTTATCATATATATGTTAATTTAAATAGAAATATTAACATGACAAAAAGTGGCAATCTCACAAAAATAATGGGCTAGGCCCGTTGGGTCGGTCTGGTCTAACCCGTGATTTGATAGGGTTAGGCAACGATTTTCGGAGCCCATTTTAAAAAAAGACTTTTTAGCCCGGTCTGAATAAGTTTGCCGATTTGTGGGGCTTGAGAACTATGGATAGGGCCGGCCCATGGGCCAAATAAAAATTAATTAAAAAATAAAAATAAGATAGAGTATTAAAAATAACAAGAGTCTAAACTCAAAATCTGTTTAAAGTTTGAAATATTACAATTTAAATACAAATTATGTTTATAAAATATGAACTACATAAAATAAAAATTTCCTAATATTTCTAGGGAATCACTACATAGGCCATAGTCTATAGAATATTGTCATAGTTTTTGTGTTTTATTATGATCATTGAAAAACAATTAGGTTAATATTTCTATTTAGCTATTTATGCCTTTACTTGAAATCAAACTTAATAAATATTAGAAAGATAATTTTATTTGTGGATTTGATTAACAAGTAGTAACACTAGTCGATACTTATGATAATATTTTTAAATTATAATTTAATTTAAAAAATTATAAAAAAAATATACTTTTAAGAAAACTACTGTCTTGTTGATATTTATGATAATATTTTTAAATTATAATTTAATTTAAGAAATTATAAAAAATATACTTTTAAGAAAAGAGGGCTAGCCCAGCAAAGCCTGTAGCACACGTACTTGTAAGCTGGGCCGATCATTTTCTAGCCCACACAAAAAATGAGCTAGCCCGGTTTGACCCGACAAATTTAAAAGCTTGTATGGATCGACCCGGATGGGCTCAGCCGATACTGACAGCTCTAACGGGGACTGTAAAACTATTTCTTTCTTTTAATTATTTTTCCATTTATTATTTTTGTGGCTAGTCCCTAGTATTATCGTTTTACAGTTTGTTTTAGCTCTTTTTTTCATTTTCTTTTTTTCTTTCACAAACCTATTTTATTTAAATTATATATTTGTTCTATTTTTTTTACTACCTTGAATTTTTTATTCAAATATAATTTAAACGTTTTAAAAATTTATCCATTTAATGTTACTCTATTCTTAATTTTCAAAATTAAGAAAATTTAGTTATATGTAGTTATATGTAGATTTATTAAATGTAGATTATAATTCAATTTTATTAACTAGCGGTAACTTCGCATTAAAGATAGTGCACTACTAATAACACACTTTTTTTTGAAGTGACAATACAGGCATATAGTTATTTATCAAAAATTATAATCTCAAAATTAAGAAATTGATAGATTTCCCTAAAAATTTCCTTTAGCATCTATCAGTTAATTTAATTTAAATGAAGAAACTACTGGAAAAAAGTTGTAATTTCATTAATCATATACTTTCGTTGATTATATTGGTCTCATTAAGAAAAATCAGAATGAAAAAAACTTCGTTAATTTTTCAATAATGTCCATTAATTTAGTACAACTTAACAAAATAGTAGACCAATGATATTTGTAGATTTTGTTTTTCGGTAGAACACAACTTTTTTATAAATGATGGCACTCGTAGTTTATCAAATATTGAATTTACCTTTGATTAAAATGAATTATGTTTATAAATGAGTGGATTAGTGACTCGTCTAAAAGTTACTTAAGTTAAATGAATTAGATTGAAATAAATTTAAAACAAGATATAGTCCAATACACTCAATTCTTATAAAGTTTAAATTTTTTAATATGTCTTTATATTTTATTTAAGTGGTAAAAGATTTGTTTTTATTTGTTATACCAGCTATATATATATATATATATATATATATATATACACATATATATATATATATATATATATATATATATATATATATATATATATATATATATATATATATATATATATATATATATATATATATATATATATATATATATATATATATATATATATATATATATATATATATATATATATATATATATATATATATATATATATATATATATATATATATATATATATATATATATATATATATATATATATATATATATATATATATACACAATCATATACATTATCAATATATCACAATTCAGTTGATGCAAAAGTATGTTGAATAAATACCTAATTTTACACCAAAGAATACCATTCATATGAAAAAAGAAATGGTCTTTCTTTTACATCGACAAAGGTGTATAGGAATAAGAATTATCCATTATTGCGGGCACTATAAATTTCTAATCAAAGAATTCTACAAAGTACAAAGTTAGTTCTATACACTAAATAACAAAAAATGTAGTATATTATAACGACTTGTTCCCGTCATTATGGAAAAGCCAATGGGGAAGGAATTTGGGCCAGAAAACTTTTGGGTAGTAACTTGAAAATTTTCTGCCTAGGCACGACTTGGACAAAATCTGAGTCAGGTGAGGTCTAGGGCAATCTGGTAATCGATGAGGGATTTAATTATGATCTTGATCATGTGAGTGGATAGCCAAGATGTTAAGGAGCCTATATGGCTTTACGGAATCGAATTCGGGCGAGTAGAACTCCCAAAATTGATTTTGTCGTGAAGGGGTAGTTTTAGAACATCAAGGTTTGAAGGTGTGTTGCAAAATGGGAGCTTGGAACTCAAATTCCGAGTTTATGTCTCCGTACAAGCCATCGGGGCGGGGTTAATTCTGCTAGGGCGGGGCCTCTATGGTGAGCCAGTAGTGACTTAAATAGGGGAAAAACCCCAAAAACGTTATTTTCTGCAAAACTTTGTTCTTCAGAGCTATGGGACGACCTAGGGCAGTTTCTCATCAAAATCCCACGAATTCTCACGCCGAAGGTAAGTTAATTACTCCCCTACTCCGTATTTGATTCTTAGAACTTAAAATCCTTGTTAATTATCATTGGGGGAGGGTTTTGGCCTGAAGTTAATGGTGGGAAAAGCCCTAGTTGAGCATTAGGTTCATGGGTTTGGACTTGGGTTGATATTTTGTTATAATTTGGGTAATTTAGGCCTCGTTTATTGATCCTTGCATTAATTAATTGATTTAGACCAAGAACAAGCCGCAAGACTCTGGAAAGGGAAGGCTCAAGTGTCTTAGGAGTATTCAGGCTTGGTTTCGAGGTAGGTGATGGTTCGACTTCATGTTGTGTGATAAATGCCTGTTAATTGCTCCATTGTATGCATGTATGTATGTGAACACGAAAACGTGAATCGAATCTAATGAGATGATTAAGTATGAACAATTGCATGCCATGAACTTGTTATTTGATTGTGTGAATGTGTGCACTGTTCATTATGGGTGTGGTTGTGCTGATTGGACCGTGTGTCACGTTTCGACACATATATTAGACCAGGTGTCACATTTCAACACATGTATTGGACCAAGTATCAAACTCTAACACATGTATATTGGATCAGGTGTCACATTCTGATACACTAACAATTTGGGTGTGGGTTCCACGAGAGGACCACTTGTGATTATTACATTCATGACTACCTGTCGTTGATATTGGGAAATTGTATCTTGCTCCTAAAATGATAATTGAATTGTGCATTTTGTATATCTGTGTTTACTATGTTGTAATTACTTGCTTATATTTCGCTGACTAGAGTAGCCGCGTGATCCTACCAGTACATATCGTGGTTTCGTGTACTGATACTGCAATTGCTCTTTCTTTGTTGAGTATAGGGCATCTTCAGGCAACTACTGACCGACCTCAGCTAGGAGATGATTGACCGAGACTGGATTCGAGGGTGAGCCAGTTCTTTCAGGCAGCCATGGATCCATCATTAGTTTAGTCCATTCTTTTCGGACTCAGACTACATATTTAGGCTTTACTTATGTTTAGTTTTCGGGCTTGTACCCCTTTTTCTTAGACTTGTTGGTTAGTAGAGTTTTGGTACAATGACTTTCAGGTTCTAGGGGTTGAATTTCCGCAGGGGTTATGTTTAGTCGTTGTTTTGTTAAACCTTCGGAGTTTATGGGAACTCCATAATTAATTCGTTATTTAAACTTGTTTCCGTATCTTTAAATGGTTTAGTTTCTTTAAGTTGTGGTAGTGGTTCTCCCACCAAAGGGTTAGTGTGGATGCCAATCACAATGGTCTGGGTCATGACATATATGATTTATTGAGGAAATATTCATAAGGACTTGCCTTTGAATACCAGCCCAATACCAAACGTTTAAAAAAATGGAGGAATCCAGAGGTCCTATTCACAAACCACTCTAACAATTGTCTAATACATTGACATAAAATATCAAGTTAATTCATACATCTTTGCATAATTTCAAGTCTGCCCATAATGGCTCCAAGTTCCGAATGACAATGGCAAAGTTAAGCATATAAGTTAATTGAGCAAAAGAATATGACAATATAAACTTTATAACATTTATATATATATATAAACATCATGTCCAACAAATGTATGTTATCCAGTTAAATCATATGCAAGTATTATTTTAATATAAATTATACCGCCAAAAATACAATTGTCCATATCTTCAACACCTTAAATTAGTCAATTCAAATAGGCTATATATACTATCATTTGGTAGATATATATATTTATTTATTCAAGTAGAATAACTCACAATTAATTAAAATAAAATACACGAGAAAAATAATTGATTACCAAATAGACGTGTCTTTATTCTTTTAGGTTGATTTGGCTTATCACTGTCCACGTGGCACAATAAGTTCCTTGTCATTTTATGTTTTTACTATTTTTTTGTTTTCCATTCAGTACCTTTATTAGAGTTCGATTATTTTAGATTTGTGTTGCGTAAGGACCATTCGGGAGGGAACGCTTCTTATCAAAGATTTTTTTTCATATCCAGAATTCAAACTTAAATCTTCTAATTAAGAGAGAAGCAATCACATCCGCTACACCATATCCCGTGTGGCAATTTATGTTTTTTTACTGTCAATGCTATTATTGGTTTTGATGATGAATCGTCAATTAATTATTTTTCTTATTCTAATTCATCAATTGAATTTAAATCATTTAATTAATGTAACAATTTCCCAGTTCACCCTCAAGTTATGAAATTTCTTTTTTGCATAATAACACCACCTTTGAAAAGAAAAAGAGAAAAACAATTTAGAAAAATCCATTTCAAATTGTTCCATATATAGTCCTTGATATGTCATAATATGGTTGTTATTCTTAATTAATATGTTGTGAAAATCAGGAAATTTCTGAATTCTAATTGTTTGTTGTTGTCATTTTCTATGGAAGTTTACTTCATTGATGCACTACAACTTACAACAAACAGTTTTATTATGACTTTTTTTTTTCTGCAAATAACTTCATAAAAGTTTTGTCTATTTCCACAATTAGTGCAATCATCAACATCATAGATATATAGGAACCCCCAAATTACTTCCAATTATGCTTAGAGAGTCATCAACACAACACTTTAGAGGTAAATTTGGCAATTTCTAATCCTTAAAGCCATGGTCTTTAGGATCTCCTCATTAATTATACGATAGTGTAACAATGATATACCTATGAGCAATGTTTTAAAAGGTAGAGGGCAAGGTGAGACGTTTTATGCAACATGAGATTAGAAGAAAGCCCTAATACATAGGGAATAAGTCTCATGAATTTACGAGGCGTATATCTTATATATCTTTAATTTTATATTTTTATTACTAAGTAAATAAGAAAAATCAAACTACTCAATAATTATGCAAATAAGTTTAAATAGATTACCAACAATGTAGAAAACAAAATATTATAATTATTATTTGAGAAAGGTTAAGCACAGAAAAAATGATAATAAACAAGTCAATCTCCACATCTACTAGTCCTTCCCACCCTCGATTAACTATATTTGCAATGTACACAATACACAAATTTTATTTGGGATAAATTTTTATAATAATCTTCAATTGATTTTTTTTTTACTTTTAGAAGTATATCATAATATGCCAATAACTAAACCTGTAAATTAGGCCGGTCCGTTCGATTTTGGTCCATAAAGGTCGATCGGATAATGGCCCAGGACCAGTAAGGCCCGGATCGGCAGCCGGCCCACTATAATAGTGGGGTGAGCTGGTTCAGATAAAAATAATGCCTAGGCCGGTAAGGCTGGCCCGGCAAGGGATCGGTACACGGCCCACCGGTGCATCGGCCCGGACCAGCCTGGTAAATAAAATAAAAATTAATTGGGTATATCCGTTGGGCAACTTTTTCATAAAGTTGTTGTTAGGCCAACGGCCACTTTCTGAAAAAGTGGTCAAACTGCATTTCTTTTAAGAAATAAATACTTTAATACACAATATTTTTCTAGAAATACCAACACATTTTTTTATTTTTCCTTCATCAAATCTTCTATTTCTCTCTCAATTTCTCAATTCTATCTTGTGATAACAATTTTATATTATATTTTTGCAATTAACAATATCAAGTGGAAGTTTTCAACTTCAAGTGTTCAACATTTTATTAATTTTACGGTTCTTTCTTTAATTTCAGATTATGGCAATTTGGGATATTTGTTCCTTCTCTTGCTTTTATTTACTATATTAATTATAGAATATTTAATCCTATTATTTTTGTGTTTATAATTTGTATTATTTTAATTTGCATAATGAAAACGATAAAAAAAGAGGTAGAAATGTTGAAAATTTGTGTTCTAGAGGTAGTAGTGGTAAGAAAAAAAAAATTTACAGTAGAGGTAGTACAAGTAAATTTTATGCTCGTATGCCTAACGCACCCACCTAGTGAGATTGGAGAAATAGGTGTAGGTGCACATGATATAAATGAACATGACTTACAAGAAAATTACAGTACAGAAGAACAAAATGTGGTAGAAGTAAAACAAAATAATAGTGATAATAATGATGATGATGTTACACCAACTAGTCTTGCTATTATTATTATTGATAATGGTCAATCTAGAACTTGTAATCTACCTCCACGATCTGTAAAAGAAAGAAAAAAACTAGTTTAGTATGACATTATTTTACTCGAGTAGTCGGAACAACTAAAGTTGAATGTATTGTGGCACACTATTTGAGCATAAGACCGGGGGTAATAAAGGTGGGACATGTCATTTGGTTAGACATCTAGATGATAAACACCCTGATTGAAAAGAACGAATAGAACAAGGCATTGATTTTACTGGATCAATCCAAGTAGATTAGTTCCACAGATCAGAAAATTAATTGGGACGTATAATAAAATGAGGGATCGTGAAGAGTTAACGAAAACGATAGCTTATGGTTGTCTACCTTTTTCATTTGCTTCTTTTGATGCTTTTATTCATTATATACAATCAGTTTGTAATCCCATGTTTAAATGTATTCCTAGAAGTACTTGTCGATAAGATATTTTTCGACTTCATGGGCAGTATGCATACTATTTACGTTAATTATTAACAAATTTCCATGTACAGTTTCTCTTACTTCTGATCTTGGTCGTGCTATAAATAAAAATGATTATTTAACTATTACTTGTCATTGGATAGTTAATGAATTTGTCATGCAAAAACGTATTTTAGCATATCAATATGATAAAAACCGTAGATATGCTACACAATTTATTTTTGAATCTATAGCTATGCTCGCAAAATATTATGGTCTAGAACACAAAGCTAAATGTATTTCTTTTGATAATGCATCTAACAACATTGCTTCTATTGATTCATTAAAAGTCAAGCCTAATCCTCTTTTACATGATATTTTTCATCTTAGATGTGCTTGTCATATATATAATTTAATTGTAAAATATGATCTTTATTATTTTGATCCCACTATTGAAAAAGTTAGGCATGTTGTTGCTTTTATTCAAGGAAATAATAGAAAGATTAGACTTGAAGAATTTAAAAGAAAATGTGAGGAAAATAATCTTAGATCAAGATTAATGCCCGAAGAAATAGAGACCAAGTGAAATTCTACATATGATTTTTTTAAAAACTTGCTACATTATAGAGTGTCTATAACTATAACTTTTAACCAATGTGCATATCAATTTCCTGAAGTCACGTTGCAAGAATCTGATTGGGTTAAAATTAATGATGTTGTTGTTTTTTTAGAAAAAGTTTATGCCGCTATTGTCGTATTTTTCGATGCTTATTATCCTACTGTTTGTAGTATTTTAGCTTATGTAGCCGACCTTGCTATTTTGTTTAGTGAATATAAACTTAAAGAAGATTATACAACGGCTATTACTGAAATGATTGAAAATTTTAAAAAATATTATTTTCCTATTTATTTGTTGGTGCTATGTTAAATTAGTGTATGAAATTTGCTATTATGTCTGAATTTGTTCGTATTATATATAGTGCTTTAGAAATTCAAGCTGATGAGGAACCTAGTATGTTTAAGACTTTGAGTGATACAAATGACCATATTCAATCATTATATAATCATTATGTCACTTTACTTGATAATGCTACGCCTACTCATACAGTTCATCTATCTCATCCTTCAAACAAGTCATCATCTTCTAAAAGACGGGCACATGGTATGCCTGCATATTTGTCATTAATTTATCTGTTTGGAATATAATACAACATACATCTCAAAGCAGTATAAATCGGGACGAGCTTACTTATTATTTGAAACAGGCCCCAGATATCAAAATAATATTAGCACACTGGATTGGTGGAAGAACAACCAAAAATAATATCCAGTACTTTCCACATTGGTGAGGGATGTGCTAATGTTCAATGTCAATTGTTGCATTAGAGAGCACATTTAGTCAAGGAAGACAACAAATCAGAGATAATCATCATTCATTGGGAAGCAATGCTATGAATGTTTTAGTTTGCCTCAGAGATTGAATTAGATCAGAGTGAAGAAACAAAGGAAAAACATAAAATACGGGAGAAGAAGAACTTGGAGAAATAATGCCAATTGGGGATCCTTCGGCACAAGCAAGTCCAAACTACGGATTAGTTGGTTTTGAAAATTGTGAGCCAATTCCTGTTAATGTTAATACAGATGAATTGGAAAAAATAATTCGAAATATGTAGAATATACATTTTACAATTTATTAGAGACAAATAGTTATAATTTTGTAACTTTGTATGTTTTGAATTTTATCAATATATTAATAAAGTCAAAGGCTCATTGAGTCTTTGCATTTCTTAATTTTTTTTCATAAAATTACTAT
This sequence comes from Solanum tuberosum, assembly GCF_000226075.1. Classification (NCBI taxonomy): domain Eukaryota; kingdom Viridiplantae; phylum Streptophyta; class Magnoliopsida; order Solanales; family Solanaceae; genus Solanum; species Solanum tuberosum. Next base: position 1,265,624 of record NW_006238950.1, on the reverse strand, counting down.
GTCTTCAATTAAATAATGTTAATTACTTAATATTGAAAATTAAATTTGTAGTCACTATAATAAGTCAATACTTGAAAAGATAATGTTAACAATTATTTACTGAAACAAATACTTGAAAATATTATATATTAAGTAGTATATTGTGTATACATTAGAATTAAATATATAATATAATAAAAGTATTCTAAAATAATAGATTGTATACCATGTGTATATTAGAAGTATATATAAGGGAAAATTACGCGGTTAAGCAAACTTATACTACTTAATTAGTCATCATAGCTGTAGTTTGCTATAATTACCACCCGCGACAAATATTAACCATTAATTACATGGGCTGACTTTGAGTTGTATAATTAGCCACATTTGTATAATTCGCAACTAGCAATTCTTTGTTTGATTTGTATTTGTATACGATGGTTTATATTTGTATACGACGATGATTTCTTTTAGTTTTTCAGTTTTATCACCATATACATTCAATCTTTTTGTGCATAACTTTTTAAAGTTTGCATAAACGTGTAGTTTTGAATTTTGTATAATATAATTTATATTATAATTTGTATAACGGTTCAAAGTTCATATGTTTATGTTTGTATCAATTCGTTATTTCAAGTTTTATCATATTTGTATAATATCAGACTTTATATTACTCAATTATACAAAAACACGTGAATTATACAAATGTAGCCACGAATTATACAAATGGGATGTGAATTATACAAATTATTGCCCTCTCTCGCTCGCCTCTCTCCTCCCTCTCCCAATCTCGCTCCCCTCTCTCCTTCCTTTCCTAATCTCACTTGCCATATATACAAAATGCATATGTATAATATACAATTATCTAACCGATATACATATACAATTCACATCTCTCCCACTCTCTGCCCTCTCTCACTCTCCTCTCTCCTCTCTCTCCCAATCTCGCTCACCCTCTCCTCCCTCTCCCAATCTTTCTTGCCTTATATACAAATGCATATGTATAATATACAACTATCTAACCGATATTCATATACAATTCACCTCTCTCCCACTCTTTGCCCTCTCTCGCTCCCCTTTCTCCTTTCTCATCCAATCTCGCTCGCCTCTCTCCTCCTTATAACATGTAGATACAAATTGTAATTATCAAACTATAGTTATGGAGTGTAATTAGGCTATTTTTGAGTGGCTATATGTGAAAATTTCTCAAATAGAAATTGGGTTGGGTCCTGGCCCCCCCAAATTTACTTTGGGCCCAAATTGGTTGGGTGCTATATGCGAAAGTTCATCTACATATATTATAATGTAAGTATTTTAATATAATAGATAGTATATTGTGTGTATATTTCGTATATATTAGAAGTATATATATAATATAATGTAAGTATCATATTATATTAAGTAGTATATTGTGTATATATTAGAAGTATATATATAATATAATAGATATAGTGTGTGTATATATATATGTAATATAATGTAAGTATTCTAATATAATAGATAATAGATAGTATATTGTGTGTAAATTTCGTATACATTAGAAGTATATATATAATATAATATAAGTATCATTTTTTATTAAGTAGTATATTGTGTATATAATAGAAGTATGTATATAATATAATATAATAGATATAGTGTGTGTGTATATATATATATATATCCTTCATGCAGTGAATAAATCCTTCCATAAGACACCTGTAGAAGTTGATAATGGTTTGTTAGATGTCTACATAAGATATATAATATGTAACTGTAATCAAATGAAAGCAACATATTACCTTTGAGGCTCCAGAGAAAAACTAAAGAAGGTGAGCTTAGTTTTGCCACTGAATCATTACTAATGTTTTGTCTTCTCAAACAACTGTTATCGTGTAAAATAATGGAGCTCGACCATAACTTCCGCCTTACCTTTGAGAATTAAACGTTAAACAAATATTTAAAAGTCAAGAACAAACAATACATGGTTTCCTTCAACTATTTATTTTTATCATATTGGTGAATACATGTACTAAAGGCTATAGCTAGGCAGATATGATTTATTATTGAAAATATATAGACATAGTCTAGAGATATCTTTTATTGCCTTCTGTTTCTTAGTTTTAGTTACTGACATATACTCTGAAGTTATAAAAACACATACAATTTCTCTGTTAATGTTGCCCAGGAGTAAAAACAGAAGCTAACAATATAATCAATGAACATATTTAAAGAAGTACTTACTACTATAGCTTAATTTGTGCAGCACACGTGGTTTGCTGAAATTACTCATAGTGCGCGTGTTCCTACAAAAAGACACAAAGAATTAACATTAGCAGCAACAATTAATCACCACAAAAGTATATAAAAACGAATATAAGCTCTTATCGCAAGGTCTACATCAGTTCAAATGTGAATTTATATGGTAAAAACACAACTTAAATAGGTTAACTATATTTAGCAAAATGACATGACACTAACATGGATAAGAAATTAACATTATCATATACATGTGAGAAAGAGATAAGCTCAAATATATATCTATGTCATCGAACAATATTGATCATGTTTCAATCTTGCATCAAGCCATTATTTTTTTGAAGGCAAAGCATACAGTGACTGATGAGATGAGAGTTGAGGGGGGAGAACAAAGCAATATCTGAAATTGCCTTTTGTTACCACGTGACAGGAAAATAGTGTCACGCCCCGAGCCTACACTCTAGACGTGGCTGACACTCGAGAACCATTGCTGGCCCCAAGCGAACCCTTGGCCTGGCTTAACTCATAGCGAAAGACTTGCTCAACAATAAAAGAAATCAAAAGATAAACTTATGTAATAAACTCAAAATGTTTAAACTTATGTAATAAACTCAAAATGTTTTTAAAGGAACATTCAACTAGCCAAAGTGGAAACTCAAGTCTCAGACCTCAATAACTGAAATGAACAAGACTAATGAACTATAACTATCTATCTATGAAGCCTTTACTAACTGAGATGGATGTCGGGACAAGACTCACGAAATCCTAATAAAACTAGAATGAATAAAGTAAACAAGGGATCCTCCGGAAAGCAAGGAGGCTCACCACACTGAAGCTCAACTGGATCAACGAACCGCTGGGTAATGATCTTGGTTACATGTATCTGCATCATGAAAGATGCATGCCAAATGGCGTCAGTACATGAAAGTAAAAGAATGTGAGGGGAAATCTAAACAAGACATAATCTTGAACTGGAACTGAAAGAAACACTTACCTCGTCTCAACTCTACTCAACTCATTTCAGTATAAAGAAATAATGAAGATGCAGTTTATATAAAGCATGTAAGAGAGTAATTAACAACTCAATATATTTAATATACAATAATATCTCATATGTATGTAAAAATACAAAACAGGCTCTGTTTGGGAGATTCTCTTAACAGAAAACTATCACTATGAGCTATGTGATGTTACAACGTCTCGCCCACACTGCCAGAACTGTCCTATACCTTGCCGGGGTATAGAACTCCTCAACTAAGTGGATCCACTAAGCTATGCTTAAAAACAATAAGGAATCATCTAAAAAGTATGATCCTCTCTACCCACGTTGGCTACATGGTTTATGAAGACTTGAGTTATCTGAACTCGTCCCCATATCGGTGCTCAATACTACTCCCAAAATATAACTAGCTCATATGTTTAAAAACATAACTCTTTCCGTGGTTTGAGGGTATTACTCAAAAAGTCTTTCTCTTAAAGAAGATGGTACTCAAAGTTTCTCATGAAAACACCTTTGAAAATCGGTGTTTCCTCTCATTTTTAAATGTGAAAACATTTACTCTTGGGAATACTTAGTTCCCATATATTATTTTTAAAGAGAATGAACTAGGCTCTACTCTTCCTCAAGCTCAATGCTTAAGTCTTAAAACAAGTTTAAAACAATTGTAAAAGACTTCTGAAAAGACTCCAAGAAACTCTTTAGACTTGACTCTTAGTTCTACCTTGAATTTGAATTATGGATTCAAGGGTTATGATCTCATGTTATGGATGATCTCATGATGTTTAAACATACCTTAGAGTGTAGAAATCAACTAGAAAACATAGGTACGATTCGAGGGAACTCAAACAGAAAGAAGTGGAAAAGGGTAGAGGACCTGGAGACCCTGGCGTACTGAGTGGCGCAGGGCGCCAGACCTTGAACTACAGCAGGTGAGTTAGGGCGCACTGAGTGGCGCGGTGCCCCAAGGCCCTACCTACAAACACTTTTCTCTGGTGCACTGAGTGGCACGGTGCGCCAGCCCCTGCCAAGAAAACCCGACAAATTTTCTTGTTCGTTTTTCGACCCTAATTCGTCTAGATTCGAATGGTTTCTTCCCCAATCACTTAGATTCGAATACCCAATAATAGTACATAGGAATCTACTCCAACAACAACCTTAAAAATCATACGATTATCTCAAGAACTCATCAAAACCTCAAAATCAAGATTTATGAAGGAAACTTTAACAAAACTAATCAAGAACTCAAATCCTTTACTTTCAAGAACGAAATTATGCTGAATTAATCATGACTAGCGTGTGGGTGAATGAACCCAATGTTGTGTGAACTCACATACCTCTTAGGGATTAAACCCTTGGAGAAATCCGCAACCAAATCCTCAAGAACTTGACGAAATCTTGACCTTTCTCCTCTTATCTCTTCTTCAACTCTTTTCTAAAACCCTAGCGTGAATTATGATTGTGTAAACTGAACCAAATCAATTTAGACCCCTTACTAATTACTAAAAACGCATTAAATCTAATAGGGTAAGGAAAGGACCAAAATACCCCTCTTAAATCTGGGTAACTTTCCTTAAATAGATAGCCCGACTTCAAAAAGTCATATCTCCCTCATAGGAGCTCGAAAATTAGCAAACTTGGTGGCGTTGAAAAGAGGATTCCAAGACCTTTCATTTGATATCTTATGGGCCGCCTAACTTGTCTCGTGCTGAAAGTTATGGTCGTTTGAAGTTGATCCAAAATTTATACTTAGCATAACTTGCCAAAATTTCCAATTTTGCTATTTCCAATTTAGTTTCTTTCTAATTCTAATTCTTTCAAATATTGAGGTATTACAAACAGGGAGCAACAACATCTATTTAAAGATGAGTACTAGAAAAGACAATAAAATATTCCAAGGACCTTCCTGTCAATTGACATCGACATTAAGCTTTAATGTTGAGTATTATAAAAAGAAATACCCGTTAACAGGATCACACTGCCTCTTATTCATAGTAATGTTAAAGTGTTAAATAATAATCTTCACAAATACATTCAAATAAAGAATTGGATGTCATCCTATAACCCCAAAATATCACACAAACCAAGTCATATTATGACATTCAAGAAGTTCTAACAATATAAATTGTAAAACGGCTATCTATAAAGAACTATATCAAATTTAAAACATTAACCTTCAGCATACAATGTTTTATGATTAGCTAATTGTGTATTGAAATAATTGTATGTCCTTTTTTTTAATGTCATAATGCCAGCGATTTTGACCATAAGAAAATAACAATGGATTTTGCAATGGGCCATAACATCCATAATAGTAATTTATCGATTGACTTCGATTACTATGAGTGTAAATTCGAATATGCAGTGTGAAAAAATTGTCATTTAATTGATCTTCTATCCATATTGCCCCAACTTTGGATATAGTTGGTAGGTTATATGTTCTTTGGTCTAAACTGGAACTTGAGTTTAGAGCAATATAAAATTGAGATAAATTTGAAACAATAGCTATAGATATTTAGAAGACACCACACTATCTATACATTTAATTTGAATTGAAATATTTCACATAAGGAAGATAAGAGTATGGTTAGCTAACCTTCTTGAGGAAATAATGAAGTGTTAATTGTAAGAGCGACAATACTATTTGATTGATGAAGGAGTTTTTGACTTTTCAATTAAGCTCTTTTTTCTCTTTGTTGGGACAAAAATAATTGCTTTCTCTCAGATGACATCTATGCATATCTAGTTCTTTCTTGGACTGTTGCAGTATCTTTATTTTCGTCAATTCCTATTTCAAGTAGTTCATGCTTTTTAAAATTAATTTATAGGTTAATGTAATTTGATAACAATACATACAATTTACACTATAAAAAAGTTAGTAAATGACTATAACAGGACAAACACTGGGATCAAATGACATACAATTGAGACATATCTTTCATAAGGTTTGAGGATTTGAGCCTAATTTGAATTTTTATGGAGACGTCAATGTAGAATTCACTGCCGAGTTCAAGTAGTAGTACAATGAAACACGTGAGGGATTTGAAAACACATAAAGAAACTATTTCTCTTACAGCACAACACACCTTGCGTGAGACGCAATATTTGATGCAAAAATTAATGGGAATATTGGGTCTTACAGAGGGAGCAACAACATGCAAGCAAAGCTAAAATTAGCGATAGAAAAAAACAAAATAAAAAGAAAACACTCAGAGAAAATACAGTAATTTATTTTCTTGGAAAAATTGTCGACAATCAGAGAAAATAGTGTAACTTATTTTCTTGGCAAAATTGTTTCACTGTCCACTTTAATTTTGCTAAGTCAAGATCTGAAGCTGTCACGATCCAGACCGTCGGAGAACCATTACTACTAACCAACTAACCCCAAAACTAAACATTTAAATATACAGAAGCAGGTTTAAATGCAAAACTAAAGTGGAGTTCCCATAAACTCCGGAAGTCTAACAATTCGATACTAAAGCAATACGGAAAAACACTCCTAGAATCTGAAAGTCAATGTACCAAAACATCTAAAGTTCAACAAGTCTAAGGAAAATGGGTACAACCCAAACTAAACATACGAATGAATCTAACTAGAAAGTCTGAGTCCGAAAAGAGTGGACTAAAACATAGAGGACCCATGGCAACCTGAAAGAACTGGCTCACCCTTGAATCCGATCTTGCTCACTGATCTCCTAAACGAGGTTTGCTTATAGCCGCCTGAAGATGCCTTATACTCAACAAACAAGGAGCAAGTGCAGAATCAGTACACAACCACATTGTACTGGTAGGATCACGTGGCTATTCCAATAAGTGAAACATGTATATAAGCAGTCACAACATAGTAAACACACATATACAGAACATATACAATATCAGTTATCATTTCAGAAGTAATGTACAATTCCACATTCTCAATAGTACGTGTATATGACAAGTCAATGGTCCTCTCATGGAACCCATACCCAAACTGTTAGTGTGCCAGACCGTGACACCCGATCCAAGTTAGTGTGTCGGAACGTGACACATAATCCAATATGTATGTTGGTATGTGACATTCGATCCCAATTAGTGTGTCAGAACGTGACAACCCATCCATTCAACATGCCACAATCACAATCACAATCACAATGTACATTCTCATAATCATACTATCAAGTGTTGATTCATGGCTTACAATCATTCATTCATACTCATTTGAATTCTATGTGATCGATAGTGCAACATTCACATACATACATGAATTACAATGAAGCAATTACTAACGTACATCACACAAACATGAAATCAAATCATCACCTACCTCGAACCCAAGATTGAATCCGCCTAAGAAACTTGATTCTCCCCTTTCCGGATTCTTTCCGCTTGTTCTTGGCTACAGACGCATAATTTCACACTGGGATCAATAATTAAGGTTTAATTTACCCAGATCATAACAAACCCAATAATCCAAGACCAAACCCATGATCCTAAGGTGCAGCTAGGGATTTTTCCCACCATCAATTTTAGGCCAAAACCCTCCCCCAACGATAAATACCCATAAATTTATGTTCTACGAATCGAAAAATGAATTCGGGGAGTATAAACCTTACATTTAGCACCAAAAGTCATGGAAAACTATCAAGAAATCGCCTGGAGTTGTCTCCTTACTCTTAAGATCGAAGTTTGCATAATAATGACCTTTTTGGGGTTTATTTTCGACTTAAGTTGCGATTGTCCCGCCCTGGCGACTTGCACGGAGACAGAGAGTCGAATTTAGAGTTTAAAATCCCAATTTCACAACACACCTTCGACCCATGACATTCAAAAACTATTTGTTCATGCTAAGATCAGTTTCGGGAGTTCTACTCGGCCGAATTTAATTTTGTAAAGTTGTACGGGTTCCTTAATATCTTAGCTAGCTACTCATGTGATCAAATTTATAATTAGATCTTTATTCGTTACCAGATTTCCCTAGATCTCACCGACTCAAATTTCGTCCAAATCTGGACTAGGCAAGGAATTTCCAAGTTACTACTCAAAAGTTTTCTGACCCCAATTCTTTCTCCATTGGCTTTTCCCTAATGATGGAATCAGGTCATCACGGAAAATAGTTTGATCGGGAAAAAATAGGTAATACGAAAGTAAAGGGGAGCAATAAAAAAATCAAGCGGTGAAAAAATCAAGCCAAAACTTGATTAACACTTTCAAGTTAGATACATATTTATTTCTATTTTCAAACATGCATGAGCAAGTTACCCTGACAGTTAATGACATGCAGACCTAAAATCCAAAGAAGAATGAAATAGCCACCATTACAGGTTCTTTTTCAAGAGTTGGGCACATTAGAAAGAAAAATTGGGGGAGAAGGGAAAGAAAAACTTAATGTAGCTAATGAATACATCCACAAGGAAAAGAAATTTTAGGCGAAACAGAGATTCAAAATGAATATGGTAGATTCTGTTGGCACCCAATTATGAACCTCCACAATATAAATTAACCATCGAACTTCTTAAATTCCAAACAATTTGAAATAATTGGCTTTATAAAATTTTAAATATTTTTCTAGTCATTTTAAGTAATTTTGTCAATTTTACAATTCTTAAAAATTTAAAAATAATTTATATATTCCATATAATTTTGTATATATTTATTATGTTAATGTTTGAAAATTGTCTCAAAAAGATTTTAGTTTTATTTAAATATTTGGTTGATTAGTTTAGCTAATTTATAGTTTATATTTTTGAGTTAATTAGTTTATAATTAAACTAATTATTTTATTTTGTTAAGATTAAGAAGTTTGTAAATTAATTGTATTAATTCTTAACTAAGTTTAGCTATTTTTTTTTATTTTTAATTTTTAATTTTCAATTGACTATAATTTAGATTCATATGGTCAAACCTTAATTCAATTCCCAACCACAATTTTGTTTTATCCTAAACCCACTTCTTAGACCAAGTGTTGGACCTTTTCTTTTCAATTTCAACCGACCCAATTCCTTTACTTATTTGCCAGCAACTCAATTTTTTCTCTCAGCATACGAGCCCAATACAAATTCCCAATCCAACTAATTACTAGCCCAATTCAGTCATTTCAAAATACAAACAAACCCTAAGCCCATTCCAACATTACCATTCTTTCAACAACATACCATACGTACAATAGCACTCCTACAACAACCAGCAACGCGACCCAAATCGCGTACAAACCCAAAATTGCCCCACTTCGTTCTTCTTCCTCGCGAAACCCAGAACGCGAAGAAACCCAACGCGCCTCATTCTTCCTTTCTCCGCGACTAGTCCAGTAAATTCGGAAAAGCGAGCGCCCAGACCCGTCCCATCGTGATCGCCAACAGTAACATCCCATTCCTCACGTCCTCTTCTCTCTCTTTTCAGGGATTTTTTAATCTTTTTCACTATTGCGTCGAAAGGGGCATATGAATTAGAATTTTGAATTTCAAAATCCATCCAATATCTCCCGTTTCCCCCCTAAAATCGTGCCCTATTTTCATCTATAAATAGCCTTTTCTTCTTCATAATTGGGGTGGGAAAAAAGGTTGGGAGAGAGTTGAGATTTTCAGTTGATACAGAGAGAAATATTTAGCAAAAAATAGCTATTGGAATCACATACGAAATAGGTTCGAGTTTATTTAAGCTCTTGCTTTGAAGTTTTCATTCAAAATTTCCGACAAAGTTCTAGTGGTGGTGGGAGCTTCATAGTGAAGCTTGTGATTCTAGTTCGCTGCCCCCGAAAAGGTAACCTCGCCTCCTCTTGTATTATGTTTCAATGTAGCATGTCGTGTGTGTTCAACACTTGATACAAAGTCTGTTAGTAAGAGTATTTGGTTCTTTCGTTTAGCACTTGCTTTAATCTTGTTTTCCTGCGAGTTTTTGGACAGTAAGTGTGAGTCCAACATTTGTGAATGTTTACTTTGATATTATATATTGGTCCTTATATTTGTGAGCTCGATTTCGTATCTCTATAGTCAGTCAAGTTGTTGCCTCGTTTCACTCGAGATGACTTGATGTTCATCTAGTTTCAACTTAGGAATTACTTGCGGCCATGTGATCTGCTTTCTTCACTTGGGTCGTGTTTAAATCTCGTAATCTATACTTAGTTTAGTCTTAATAGGGTGCCTCATTGAAGTGGCGATTTGTAGATTTATCTTTGAAGGTTTGATTACCATATTTGAGTTGTCGGGACCATTTTTGTTTAAACAATATTCCTAGTTTCTTAATTGATCATGTCTACCTTCCTTTCCTCAGTTTTAACTTCAATTAAGAAATGATATTTGTTTAGTATTCATTTGGTTACTTATTAATGTCCAGAAGGTTGGAAAGTCCTAGCTCAAACTTAGATATAACATGAGTGGGCTGCATATCTCATTAGAATGCTAATTTTCTTTATTGTTTTATATCTTTTGATGCTTTTAAATGATCATGATTTAGTGCAGAATAATTATTGATTTGTTAAATCTCTAGTTGTGGTATTTGTTTTAGTGAAAAGAGTAGTTTGTAGTTTTGCAACAGTAGCATCCATATGTATCTTATAAGCGGTACGGTGATATCTTCTTAATAACATTATGTTTTTCCTTTAAATGCATGTTTTACGTGGTGTTCTTTTATTCAATATTAACACTTGAATATTGGTATTAGTTTGATTCATTATCTTTTAAATTAAATAGATTTAAGTTCCTCTTGCACAATGTCTTACTTGTGAATGATGAAGTCTAAAGTGACTTCACTGTTTTGCTAGCTCAACTTGAATACAACATATATTTTCTTTTTCATGTTTAGCTTAGCAATATCTTTTAGTAGATCTAGTTTTAGTTTGCAACTTATCTTCGTGACATGCATATTAGTATTTGTCTTTTCTTTGTTTTCATAGGTTTGCTACACTATTAATATATAAATTTAGGTAGCATGTGCAAAAGATTATTGTTTGTTTTTATCCCCAAAGGTTGTTGCAATCTTCTCGGATATGAATATTTAGTTGTCTCTATTATTTGTTATATACGAGTATGTGTGTGAATCTAATTGTTTTCTCCTTTCTCTTTATGCATGAATCCCATCTGGATGAATCCATTTCGACTCTTTCCCTTACATCCCCGCCGAGCTATGCTCAACGTCTCCTTTGAGTCATCCTCATCAATGTCCGAAGAAATTGGAAGCTGAAACAGATCTTGGAAAGCAGGAAAAAAAAGTTGTATACATTAGATAGACACTGGTATACAACAACTGTGTATAAAAATGGGATTGAGCTTAAAGCCCAAAAAATTTCAGCGAAATTGGCCCAAAAGGGGGCCCAAATTCATTTCTCCTTTACTTTTAAATTATTTAATTGTCTTTATTTATTGTTTGTTTTTCTTATCATTAACTCTAACATTAGAATTATTAATTAGCTTAATTAGATTCCCCAAAAGATAAGTTATTTTCTTTGTGTTGGTTTAATTTTAATACATATCATGTTTTTGTGTTCATTTATTTTATTAATCAAGTATATTGGTCAAAATTTTATATATTCAATTAAGTTAAACATTTGGTTCCTAAAAAGAGATGTTCTTTAATGCTTTTCAATCATATTTTATTCATTTTAAAATTGTTTTTAAGTTAAAGTATTTTTCTCAAATAAACTTTAAAAATGTTAGTCAAAACCTTTTCAATTAATAAAAAAAAATATACTTACTTAGTCATTTTCTCAAAAAGGTTAGTCAATTAATTTAAAATGATTTTCATGCTTTGATTTATTAAATTGGTTTAAATTATTATTTCAAAATGAATTAAATAAATTCTAATTAATCTATTTTAATGAATATTCTAATCACTTGTAATTCAAGTCAAATTTTCTATTAAGGTCCTCTTTTCTTAAAAAATAAAAAATTTGTTCTTTGTTTAACTATTTTTTCAAAGTTAACCGAATATTGTGAATTATTTAAATGTTAAATCATTATTCTAAAAATAGTCAAAAATTTATTTTTTGTCAAGTCGTAGGATAATCGTGTGTGGTGCTTCAAATGCCTTAAAAACCTTCTTAAAGCGTAAATAAGAACATCTTACCCATTTTCTCTAAATTTTTAAAGGCTTAATCTGTTAAAGTCTTTTCAAATTAAGTTTTTCTTAATTTCTTTAAAAAAAATTATACTTAGAACATTTCAAAATGTAATTTTTCTAAATGTTAGTAAAATTACGGCAAAACAGAAATGACGACTCCACTGGGGACTTAATTAAGTTATAACCATAAGATTTGATTTATTTGACTAATTATTCTTAATTGATGAATTGTTTATATGCGCTTAATGTGTTTAAATTGATATAACTCTCATTGCATTCATGGCATTTTCTATTGTATGTATATTATATTAAGGACGGTTTCTGCATAATCGCAGTCGAACTTTTTATACTCAACTTTTTTTCGGAAGGATCGACAATTTATTGGTACGTCATGCGTCGAATTGTTGTCGTGAATTCCAACCTAAGTTGTCCACTTGAGTTCCCGGTTTTTCTCAAAGCCATTTTATAGTCAACTAACATAGAGCAAAACCAAATCTCAATTTTAGCGCATTTTGAATTAAGTTGACCCAACAACCAAGTCGTGTTGGGCCCATTAGAAGCCTACCTTGTATCTAGTTGATCCATTGGTCAATAAAAAGACGATCATATTTATGTGTTTAAATTTGAAGGATGTATACGTTATTTGGCAAAACATTGTCTCTTGGGTTAGAGAGTTAGATTATAGTTTTATTCTAATCGAAGAAGGAGCAAGTTATCATTGTAAACAAAAGCGTGGACAACCGGAGTTGACAAAAAATCCAGAGCGAAGGATCTTTCCATGGAAGCATAGATTAGGATTGTGCCCCTGCGCGGGACTGATATTTTGTATCTTATTTCCCTATTATGTAACCCCATTCAATTTATTCGTAAAACTTTTATAAATTTAGGTTTTGGGAGCAATGGAATGTTTCAAATGACGTTATACATCCTTCAAATCGTTAGGCCTACCCTTGGCACAAAAGGATCACATATTTGTATAAAACGCACAGTATTTGTTTATTTGTTATAACTGTTTGTGTGAATATGTTGATTTATTTGGAGATATTCTAGCTCACTCCTCTACAAATTGTTTTTAGAACCCCTAAGCACAAATGTCAAGTCTCTGTCAAAAGTACGTCTAAATACTTTTCGAGTCTTTAGTTTCCCAACAAAATTCGAACTTCATTTTTCAAATACTCATCTAAAAAAAAATGGTTAACCATTTATCTCAAATCGAAAAAAAGATTCAAGCTGGTCGAACTACATAAGACCTGAATTCTCCTCCCTGAGATACGTAGGCAGCTTTTCTATGCTCGGTCCCCATTTTTGAGAAATTTTATTTTTCCAATTCTTACAAAAAAAAATAGAGTTACATCTCAATCAAAATCTGAAATACGACAATGAAAGATACAATCGACTTGTCTCGACTCAAGTCGACGTTTCCAATTCAGTAGACTCAAAATCAAATAGACAAATTCCTGTCTATTTAGTCATTTCTCTATATATGTGGGCTAGTTTATCTTCAAATTAAGCAACTCTTATGTGTTTACAGTAATGTGTGTTATATTTTGTATTATTTATCATCGACACAGACTAACATATTTTTCTTTGAGTTATTTTTTCTTTGTCAGGTACTCAAAACTGATCTGGGTTGAGAAAATGACTGAACATCCATACTTCACAAAGTCCAAAGACCTCAAAGATTTCTTCTCCAACCAATGTTTGTCAAAAGGCAAAGAGAAAATGGTTGAAAATGTTGAGAATACAGATTTGAATGAAATTACTTTGAATGACCCTATCATTACTAGGGGTGTGTATCGGTCGGTTCGGTTCGGTTATAAGTATTATCGGTTCGGTTTATCGGTTTTCGGTTTTTAAATATGCTAAACCGATAACCAAACCAATAAGATATTTGTTATCGGTTTTCGGTTTATCGGTTTTAGGTCTTTAACGGTTCGGTTTTCGGTTTAACCAATAAGAAAATGCTTTCAAAACAAATATATGACTTATCCAATAATTTGACGCGATACGCATACATCGTAATAATCATTCCAAACGGGACAACAAGGACCAACTTGTTGTATTTTGGTCATCACAACAAAGACTTGGTTAATTTTCGATCACCATAATATATAAAACGAGGTCCCCTTTATGCAATAAAGAGAATCAAATAAAACCAAATCATAGACAAAAGTCAAAACAGTAGCAAATGAGGCCATGCTTATGGTAACTAAATGAAGTTCTTACATTATTTTT